>NC_134887.1:29792869-29797869 GCF_041734735.1 Babylonia areolata | reverse complement strand
TCCTTTTAAACAATCTGAACAAAGAAAATCTTTCACTATTTTGTACATGGTCGTTCCACATAGTCAAGAGAGAGACACAGAGAGAGAGAGAGAGAGAGAGAGAGAGAGGGAGACGGGGAACAAGAGACAGCCACAGAGAGATAACGATAACGATAACGATAACGATAACGATGTTTTATTCATATTAAGGCCAAAGCCCCTTACTGAAGGGGGTCATACAAGAAAATAAATAAGGAAAATGACTTGACACGATAAACCAACATCACAAATCAACCAAAAGTAGCTAATACAATACTCAACAACATTCACAAAATAACAATTCGAAGTCTCTTCAATGCCTCATATATAAGTATATGGCCAAGTTTTGTTGGGTAAGCTCATGTTTTGACGACATGAGCAGATTAAATCTAAAAGCACATGGATCTTTATAATATTTAAGTTCAGCCACAGAGAGAGAGAGAGAGAGACAGACAGACAGACAGACAGACAGACTGAGAGAGACAGACGGACAGACAGAGAGACTGAGAGAGGGAGAGACAGACAGAGAGAGAGAGAGAGAGACAGACAGACAGACAGACAGAGAGACTGAGAGAGGGAGAGACAGAGAGAGAGAGAGAGAGAGAGGGAGAAGCAGGTACCTTCAGGTTTCTGGCAGAAGAACTGACGGCGGCTGGAGCAAGGCACAGCGTTCCAGGACTTTGTGGCCGCCTGGTTCTGTAGCTGTTCCACACACGTCCTGTTCACGTTGGACCTGCACACCCAGCGTGGGCCTGGCTGTAGTAGTAGTAGTAGTAGTAGTAGTAGTAGAAGCAGCAGCAACAGCAGCAGCAGTATCAACAGTATCAGTTTGAAGTGGTAGTAGTAGTAGTAGTAGTAGTAGCAGCGGTTTGAAGTGGTAGTAGTAGGAGGAGGAGGAACAGTAGTAGTAGTAGGAGGAGGAGGAAGAGGATTAGGAGGAAGAGTAGTAGTAGTAGTAGTAGTAGCAGTTTGAAGTGGTAGTAGTAGTAGGAGGAGGAGGAACAATAGTAGTAGTAGTATCAGTTTGAATTTGAAATGGTAGCAGCAGCAGCAGCAGTATCAGTTTGTAGTAGTAGTAGTAGTAGCAGCAGCAGCAGTTTGAAGTGGTGGTAGTAGTAGTAGGAGGAGGAGGAACAGTAGTAGTAGTAGTAGGTGTAGTAAAAGAAGGAGGAGGAGCAGGAACAGTAGTAGTAGCAGCAGCAACAGTTGTAGAGAGACAAATAACAGACAGACAGACGGGCCGGCACACAGACAGATAGACACAGTCAGGCATACTGACAGACAGACAGACGGGCCGGCAGACAGACAGACAGACAGACAGACGGGCAGGCAGACAGACAGACAGACAGTCAGGCATACTGACAGACAGACAGACGGGCCGGCAGACAGACAGACAGAAAGACGGGCATACTGACAGATAGACAGACGGGCATACTGACAGAAAGAGAGACGGGCCGCCAGACAGACAGACAGGCAGTCGGGCATACGGACAGACAGACAGACGGGCCGGCAGACAGACAGAAAGAAAGACAGACAGACGAGCAGGCAGACAGACAGAAAGAAAGACAGACAGACGAGCAGGCAGACAGACAGACAGACAGACGGGCCGGCAGACAGACAGACAGGCAGTCGGGTATACTGATAGACAGACAGACAGACAGACGGGCAGGCATACTGACAGACAGACAGACAGACGGGCATGCATACTGACAGACAGACAGACAGACGGGCAGGCATACTGACAGACAGACAGACAGACGGGCCGGCAGACAGACAGACAGACAGTCGGGCATACTGACAGACAGACAGACGGGCCGGCAGACAGACAGAAAGAAAGACAGACAGACGAGCAGGCAGACAGACAGACAGACAGACAGTCGGGCATACTGACAGACAGACAGACAGACTGTCGGGCATACTGACAGACAGACAGACGGGCCGGCAGACAGACAGAAAGAAAGAAAGACAGACAGACAGACAGACATACTGACAGACAGGCAGACGGCAAGCAGGTTGACTGGCAGGCAGGTAGACAGACAGAGAGGTGAAGAGAGGAGACAAAGAGGTGTGGACAGAGGAGGAGGGGGGTGGGGTGAGAAAGGGGTGGGAGGGGGGTGTGGGATGGGGGGTGGGGTGGGTGGAGGACCCGCCACTGATGTACCCACCCCAAGGAACGGGGTGGCGCCCTGTACCAGAAGGTAGGGCTGGACAGCAGGGTGCCGTTGTCCCATCGCCACCCGTAACTCTGGCCCTGTCCACCCAGTGCCGTCATCATCGTCATTACCAATCGTCGTCGTCATCATCGTCATCATTGTCATTGTGGTCGTACGGCGTTGTCGTCAGCATCATCGTCGTCGTCATGATAGTAGTAGTAGTAGTAGTAGTAGACATGATAATGCTGATATGATGATAACAAGAATAATAATAACGATACTACTACTAGTAGTAGTAGTACTACTACTACTACTAATGATGATGATGATAATGATGAGTATATATAACGCGCTTTACTACCTTCACACACGCACACACACACACACACACACACGCCCCCCCCCCCCCACGATCCCCCCTCCCGTCCCCCCAGCGCCCCCCCCCCGCCCCCGCCCCCCAAACACACACACGTCCACACACACACACGCGCCTCCCCCCCCCACACACACACATACGTCCACACACACACACACACACACACACACACACGGACCGACCCGCTGCACAGACTGCAGAGAGATCCAGACGTTCTGTCCCTTGCTTCTGGCCTGGTCCCACAGCGCAGTCTGCGTGGAAGAATCGAACACTTGGGGCAGGGTGGCCCCGTACCGATGGCACACCCCCCTGCACCAACATTGCATCACAGTCAGTTGTGTCCGACTGGGACCATCTGATCAGAACAGCTGTCCTGACTATCTGGGCTAGAATTTGATTATCGTGGAGAATGTCTTGCCGAAGTCACACCCCCACTCTCTCAGCCAAGAGGGTTTTAGGACATTAACAGATAGTAAAGGGTGGTAACTCTCTCCACTACACAAGGCACACAACTTCAAGCCAGTGATGCTTACGCTACCGATTCAGCTAGCACACAGGTAAACAAAAGGTACATTGGAACAAACCCAGACACTTCCTCAAAAAAGAAGCGCCGGGCCTGTCCTTATACCAATCATTTGACATGTGCACACAGCAGCAAAGATAGAAGAAATGTGCAAACACAAAATAGCTTTATTCAAGACTAGCATAGCCTCTTTAATCCTGAATAAGCTACACAGAACACATGGACAATACAGAACAAATACATGGTTGCCTCGGTAGTTTATCCACTGGAAATTATACAAATAATGAGGCCAGGAAACGATATGATATCCTGGCCTCATTATTTGTATAATTTCCGGTTTTAGGACAGTCAGTGTTGGGATGGTTCACAAAGGCCAACTAGCCCCCCGCCCCAAGGCTGCGGCACCAAGAGCCAGTGCAATTTTGCCTCCTAGTTTGAGAGTCATAGTCCTTCACAAATGACTAAGCTGTAAATGACTTCCCATTGCAGTAATGGAGAAACCATTGATCATACAGCCCTCACTTTGCTGTTGGCCCAAATGTAAGCTCGTGTCAATCAACATGTGATATCAGCTGAGTGCTGGACCAGCATTGTGTTCCTCTTTGTTCTGCCAACATCACGCCCTCTCCTTTCTCCTGTAGCCTTTTTTTTTTTATTTAAAGTGTTAGCGCTTGAAGGGTGCTGCCTATCTAAAATGTTGGCACTATGGCACCCTATCCAAAATGTTGGCACTATGGCACCCTATCCAAAATGTTGGCACTATGGCACCCTATCCAAAATGTTGGCACTATGGCACCCTATCCAAAATGTTGGCACTATGGCACCCTATCCAAAATATTGGCACAAATGTTGGCACTATGGCATCCTATCCAAAATATTGGCACTATGGCACCCTATCCAAAATGTTGGCACTATGGCACCCTATCCAAAATATTGGCGTTTCAGGACCGTAACCTTTCCAAAATTTTCGCACTTGAAGGCTGTAACCTCTCGACAATATTGACGTTTCAGGGCTGTAACCTGTCTAGAATATTGACGTTTCAGGGCCGTAACCTGTCCAGAATATTGACGTTTCAGGGCTGTAACCTGTCCAGAATATTGACTTTCAGGGCTGTAACCTATCTAGAATATTGACGTTTCAGGGCTGTAACCTGTCCAGAATATTGACGTTTCAGGGCTGTAACCTATTCAGAATATTGACTTTTTAGAGCTGTAACCTATCCAGAATATTGACGCTTCAGGGCTGTAACCTGTCCAGAATATTAACGTTTCAGAGCTGTAACCTGTCCTTAATATTGACGCTTCAGAGCTGTAACCTGTCAAAAATATTGACGTTTCAGGGCTGTAACCTGTCAAGAATATTGACGTTTCAGAGCTGTAACCTGTCCAGAATATTGACGTTTCAAGGCTGTAACCTATCCAGAATATTGACGTTTCAGGGCTGCAACCTGTCCAGAATATTGACGTTTCAGAGCTGTAACCTGTCAAAATTATTGACGTTTCAGGGCTATAACCTATCCAAAATATTGACGTTTCAGGGCTGTAACCTGTCAAGAATATTGACGTTTCATAGCTGTAACCTGTCCAGAATATTGCCGTTTCAGGGCTATAACCTGTCCAGAAAATTGAAGTTTTGGGGCTGCAACATATCCAGAATATTGACGTTTCAGGGCTGCAACCTGTCCAGAATATTGACGCTTCAGAGCTGTAACCTGTCAAAATTATTGACGTTTCAGGGCTATAACCTATCCAAAATATTGACGTTTCAGGGCTGTAACCTGTCAAGAATATTGACGTTTCATAGCTGTAACCTGTCCAGAATATTGCCGTTTCAGGGCTATAACCTGTCCAGAAAATTGAAGTTTTGGGGCTGCAACATATCCAGAATATTGACGTTTCAGGCCTGTAACCTGTCCAGAATATTGACGCT
>NC_134887.1:29775369-29785369 GCF_041734735.1 Babylonia areolata | reverse complement strand
CTAAAGACTGTCACACATTCTGGTTATCTTAGGCGTCGTGCTTTACACCTAAAGACTGTCACACATTCTGGTTATCTTAGGCGTCGTGTTTTACACCTAAAGACTGCCACACATTCTGGTTATCTTAGGCGTCGTGCTTTACACCTAAAGACTGCCACACATTCTGGTTATCTTAGGCGTCGTGCTTTACACCTAAAGACTGTCACACATTCTGGTTATCTTAGGTGTCGTGCTTTACACCTAAAGACTGTCACACATTCTGATTATCCTAAGTGTCGTGTTTTACACCTAAAGACTGCCACACATTCTGGTTATCTTAGGCGTCGTGCTTTACACCTAAAGACTGCCACACATTCTGGTTATCTTAGGCGTCGTGCTTTAACCTAAAGACTGTCACATATTCTGGTTATCTTAGGTGTCGTGTTTTACACCTAAAGACTGTCAAACATTCTGGTTATCTTAAGTGTAGTGTTTTACACCTAAAGACTGTCACATATTCTGGTTATCTTAGGTGTCGTGTTTTACACCTAAAGACTGTCACACATTCTGGTTATCTTAGGTGTCGTGTTTTACACCTAAAGACTGTCACACATTCTGGTTATGTTAGGTGTCGTGCTTTACACCTAAAGACTGTCACACATTCTAGTTATCTTAGGTGTCGTGTTTTACACCTAAAGACTGCCACACATTCTGGTTATCTTAGGTGTCGTGCTTTACACCTAAAAGACTGTCACATATTCTGGTTATCTTAGGTGTCGTGTTTTACACCTAAAGACTGTCAAACATTCTGGTTATCTTAAGTGTAGTGTTTTACACCTAAAGACTGTCACATATTCTGGTTATCTTAGGTGTCGTGTTTTACACCTAAAGACTGTCACACATTCTGGTTATCTTAGGTGTCGTGCTTTACACCTAAAGACTGTCACACATTCTGGTTATCTTAGGTGTTGTGTTTTACACCTAAAGACTGTCACACATTCTGGTTATCTTAGGTGTCGTGCTTTACACCTAAAGACTGTCATTATTCTAGTTATCTTAGGTGTCGTGTTTTACACCTAAAGACTGTCACACATTCTGGTTATCTTAGGTGTCGTGTTTTACACCTAAAGACTGTCACACATTCTGGTTATGTTAGGTGCCGTGTTTTACACCTAAAGACTGTTACACGTTCTGGTTATCTTAGGTGTCGTGTTTTACACCTAAAGACTGTCAGACATTCTGGTTATCTTAGGTGTCGTGTTTTACACCTAAAGACTGTCACACATTCTGGTTATCTTAGGTGTCGTGTTTTACACCTAAAGACTGTTACACGTTCTGGTTATCTTAGGTGTCGTGCTTTACACCTAAAGACTGTCACACATTCTGGTTATCTTAGGCGTCGTGCTTTACAGTGGAGTGGAGTGATGGCCTAGAAGTAAGGCGTCCGCCTTGGAAGCGAGAGAATCTGAGCACGCTGGTTCGAATCACGGCTAAGCTGCCGATATTTTCTCCCCCTCCACTAGACCTTGAGTGGTGGTCTGGACGCTAGTCATTCGGATGAGACGATAAACCGAGGTCCGTGTGCAGCATGCACTTAGCGCGCGTAAAAGAACCCACGGCAACAAAAGGGTTGTTCCTGGCAAAACTGTAGAAAAATCCACTTCGGTAGGAAAAACAAATAAAACTGCACGCAGGAAAAATACCAAAAAATTGGTGGCGCTGTAGTGTAGCGACGCGCTCTCCGTGGGGAGAGCAGCCCGAATTTCACACAGAGAAATCTGTTGTGATGAAAAGAAATACAAATACAAAACAAATTACACCTAAAGACTGTCACACATTCCGGTTAATGCAGATGAGGTTGATCTTAAGCACTCAGGGGTGAAGATTTTAGGCCAGTTATATACAATATGTCCTTGTTATACATGTACAAGCAAGCAACAAATCGAGCAACATCAACCAAACAGCAAATCAAAACAAATAAAAAAAGTAAAGTAAAAAGCCAAAAGACATGCTAAAGTGGAGGGTTTACAGAGGAGATAGATAGATAGATAGATAGATAGATAGACAGACACAGATACAGTGATCTACAGACAGAGACAGACAGAGACAGACAGACAGACAGAGACAGAGACATAACTCAGAAAAGTTTAATGTACATCGGCTTTTGGCCACAATGTAAGGGTGAGTGGGTGGATGGTTGGAAGTGACATTTGAAACCATTTGTGTTACCTCTAGGAGATGACCAACAGAATGCACGATCATAATGAATGCACACTCAAATAATGTACCCTTGGTATAGTATAAATACAGGTATTTACTTCAGTGTGTTTGATCACTGTCTACAGATTAACTTCTTTCTCAGTTCTACAGATCGCATGAATACAATATCTTGATACAGTATGTTTATGATTAATATTTGTTGCTCTGGGCAACATTTACAATGGAAGTCTATCTGATTCTTTCAACAATTTCTTTATTTCTTAAATATTCATTTACGGCGCAAATGAACAAAAAAATAAAGAATGTTCTGAAGTTGTTCTCTGCAAGCTGGGCATGCTCCGTGACCTGTTCCGATTGACTGTAGCGATGCACATTGTTCTTGAGTGAAGGTGGGTGGGGGCGGGGGGGGGATTTAATCTTGTTTATAGTGTGATAGCAAGACATAAACAATGTGTAGCCATATCCAGAACATCTCTTTTTCAATATACAGATGGACAAAGACAGTGACAGTGACAGTGAGAGAGAGAGACAGACAGACAGATACACACAGACAGTGAGAGAGAGAGAGGCAGACAGACAGACAGACAAACAGACTGGCGGACAGACAGGCAGACCGATTGACTGACTGACTGACTGACTGACAAAAGATGAAGTACAGTGACAGTGAGAGAGAGAGAGAGAGAGAGAGAGAGAGAGAGAGAGAGAGGCAGGCAGACAGACAGACAGAGAGGCAGACAGACAGGCAGACTGACTCACTGACTGACTGACTGACTGACTGACAAAATGAAGAACAGTGACAGTAAGAGAGAGAGAGAGAGAGAGAGAGAGAGAGAGAGAGAGAGAGAGAGAGAGAGAGAGAAAGGCAGGCAGAGGGGTAGGGAGAGACTGATGAAAGATTATTTTCGGTTTCAGTTTCAAGGCGTCAAAGCGTGCGGGCTGATCCATATTCGCTGCACCACATCTTCGCTAAACAACAACAGCAGCAACAGCAACAACAACACCAACAACAACAGCAGCAGCAGCAACAGCAGCAGCAGCAACAACAACAACAGCAGCAACAACAACAACAACAACAACAGCAACAGCAACAACAACAACAGCAACAGCAATGACAACAACAGCAGCAGCAACAACAACATTAACAAGAACAACAGCAACAACAACAACAACAGCAGCAGCAACAACATCAACCGCTGCAGCAACAACAACAACAACAGCAGCAACAACAACAACAACAGCAACAGCAACAACAACAACAGCAGCAGCAACAACAACATTAACAAAAACAACAGCAACAACAACAACAGCAGCAGCAACAACATCAACCGCTGCAGCAGCAATAACAACAACAGCAGCAGCAACAACAACAACAGCAACAACAGCAGCAGCAACAACAACAACAACATTAACAAGAACAACAGCAACAACAACAACAACAACAACAGCCGCGAACAACATCAACCGCTGCAGCAACAACAACAACAGCAACAACAACAACAACAACAACAACAGCAACAACAACAACCGCTGCAGCAGCAGCAGCAACAACAACAGCAACAACAACAACATTAACAAGAACAACAGCAACAACAACAACAACAACAGCCGCGAACAACATCAACCGCTGCAGCAACAACAACAACAACAGCAACAACAACAACAACCGCTGCAGCAGCAGCAACAACAACAGCAACAACATTAACAAGAACAACAGCAGCAACAACAACAGCAGCAGCAACAACAACAACAGCAACAACAACAACAACACAAGGAGCAGATGCCTGACCATCGCACAGTAAAACCAACACGCCAGCGGACCAGGCCTTGAAAGTAGCCTAGCCGACCCTACTTTGTGAGAAAGCCTCCAGACCCTAGTTTGTGTGAAAGCCTAGCCGACCCTACTTTGTGAGAAAGCCTCCAGACCCTTGTTTGTGTGAAAGCCTCCCGACCCTTGTTTGTGTGAAAGCCTAGCCGACCCTACTTTGTGAGAAAGCCTCCAGACCCTTGTTTGTGTGAAAGCCTAGCCGACCCTACTTTGTGAGAAAACCTCCAGACCCTTGTTTGTGTGAAAGCCTAGCCGACCCTACTTTGTGAGAAAGCCTCCAGACCCTTGTTTGTGTGAAAGCCTAGCCGACCCTAGTTTGTGTGAAAGCCTCCCGACCCTTGTTTGTGTGAAAGCCTAGCCGACCCTACTTTGTGAGAAAGCCTCCAGACCCTAGTTTGTGTGAAAGCCTAGCCGACCCTAGTTTGTGTGAAAGCCTCCCGACCCTAGTTTGTGTGAAAGCCTAACCGACCCTAGTTTGTGTGAAAGCCTCCCGACCCTAGTTTGTGTGAAAGCCTAGCCGACCCTAGTTTGTGTGAAAGCCTAGCCGACCCTAGTTTGTGTGAAAGCCTAGCCGACCCTAGTTTGTGTGAAAGCCTCCCGACCCTTGTTTGTGTGAAAGCCTAGCCGACCCTAGTTTGTGTGAAAGCCTAGCCGACCCTAGTTTGTGTGAAAGCCTAACCGACCCTAGTTTGTGTGAAAGCCTAACCGACCCTAGTTTGTGTGAAAGCCTCCCGACCCTAGTTTGTGTGAAAGCCTAGCCGACCCTAGTTTGTGTGAAAGCCTAGCCGACCCTAGTTTGTGTGAAAGCCTAGCCGACCCTAGTTTGTGTGAAAGCCTAGCCGACCCTAGTTTGTGTGAAAGCCTAGCCGACCCTAGTTTGTGTGAAAGCCTAGCCGACCCTAGTTTGTGTGAAAGCCTAGCCGATCCTAGTTTGTGTGAAAGCCTAGCCGACCCTAGTTTGTGTGAAAGCCTAACCGACCCTAGTTTGTGTGAAAGCCTAACCGACCCTAGTTTGTGTGAAAGCCTAGCCGACCCTAGTTTGTGTGAAAGCCTAGCCGACCCTAGTTTGTGTGAAAGCCTAACCGACCCTAGTTTGTGTGAAAGAGGAAGGGAGCGCGGAGTAAAACGAAGATAGAAAAAGGGAGATAAGACTCAGGTCAAAGAAGAGAAAGAAAGAGTTGCTCAGAGTTTGTTTATTCCCATTAACTCTTTTGAGTCATAGAGAAACAAGGAAACATGACAATAACAGGATGACGGCCACAGAGGAATAGCGAAGATAATTTAAACAGAAGAAACAAAAAGGGGGATAATACAAATGAAATAAAATAAAAGGCCAAACATAATCATCAGTCTGATACAATAGGAATAGCGGAAGCAATACTCCATAGACAAATGCACAGATCACAACTTAGATTTACAATACAGCTCTGTATCTGACAAGCTGAGCCTGAACTGGGAACTGAGGGGTTAGTTGGAGCATAGCAACAACAATAACATGGTGTAACAAAATAAAATACACAGTAATTTGTTATTTTAGCTCCCATTTGCCAGTAATACTGGAATTGGTTTGATATATACAGGAGAGAAAAAGACATATAAAAAAAATATGACCATGCAGTTACAAATGGGTATGTACAGGATGCAGTGTCAAGATTAACGCATGTCATTGTTCTAATTCCTATTCAACAAGTACAGTTGAGGCATAAGTGGTAAAGAATCCAGACTGAAACTGGCTCCTAACGAAACACATTAAAACCTTCTTTAATGAATTTAGCAAAATTTAGCAACTTTTTCTAGCTATTAATAGACATTAATGTTGCATATTTGTGGAAGTTGGTGCGTGTTCTGTAATACTTAAGTAAATACTGATTGCGGAGATTTTGAATTGCAGGACATTCCATGACAAAGTGGTATTCGTCTCCCACTCGATTCGTGTCACAAAGATGACACAATCTTGCTTCTTGTGGTATGTTCATGTATCTCCCTTTCTCAATTGGTAGTTTGTGATTACATGTTCTGAGTTTCAACATTGGGATGCTACAGGGCAATGGCAAAATGTCTAGATAATCTTGGCTTTTAAATAAACTGTAGTTATTGGCTGTTGTAAAGTTACAACAAGTTTCTACCCATTATTGTGTATAACCATCTTTAAGTCTTTGGGTCAGATTGTTTATCAGCCTTGCGGTTGATACAGACTGTGGATAGTACCACACAAAAGACAGCCCATTTTCATCTAGAATCTGTTTGATTTTAAGTAACCAGTCATTTTTGTGTATCTGTAAATTAAAACATTCAGTTAATGTATTCAGCATGCGAGAGGAGAATTTTTTTTTTACTAGTCAATGTGTCAACTATGATGGACAATTTGTGCCAGAATTTGATCATTCGGCAATATACATGCACAAACAGGGGGAAACGTCTCGTTTCACCGTAGATGAAACAGTTTGGAGTGCTTTTCTTAAGCCGGAGTATGTATTTACAGTATTGCAAGTGTAATGATTCGGCAATGTCAACGCAGTTATTACCCCACACTTCACAACCGAAGATAGAAAAAAGGGAGAGAAGACTCAGGTCAAGGAAGAGAAGGAAATGAAAGGTAAACGGAGATAGGAAAAGGGAGAGAACACTCAGGTCAAGGAAGAGAGAAAAAAAGGTTAAATGTGATGCAGTTATCTTCATATTGTTGACGAGTTAGAATTGGTATCGAGTGAGATTCAAGTCTTACCTGAGGGGAGACAAACCGCAACAACCAACAGCACAGCAGACAGCGAGTGCTCTCCCATGATGACCCGCTTCTGCTTTTCCTTCCTTCACGAACAATACTCTTCCAACTTGACGATTTTTGCTGCGTCAGAGTATGTGTGCCAGAAGTGTAGGATGTGAGCTGGTGATATCTTGATGTGTGTGAGATGCGGAGTCTTCACAAACACCACAAAGCCACTTTGTTACAGAGTCCAAACTGTGTCAAAACGTTTGTGAAATCGCCTTTTTGTTTCCGTGCCAATACCATTGACCTCGACTGTGTTTAAAACCACTTTTTAAAAGTATTATTCCCTTGGGAATGTCAATAACTATGAAACGACCACAACAAACACCCTGTTTCTTTATTTGATGAACGAATTGTAGTATTTGTAGCCGTATCAAAGTGGCTCTTTATTTCAATGATAGACGATTGGTAGTACTGGTTGTATCAAAGTGACCTGGCAGGGTTACCCGGTCAGTGTATAAGATCCCAAGTTGATGGTGCTATGACTAAGACACACGCAGCACTCTCGCGAACTCTAAAGAAAAAAAATAGTTACAAGCTTCTAACTTGGGCTTGGAGGAACTCTTCTCTCCCTCCCTCCTGTCCTCTACCACTGACTTATATCAGATTTTATTTAGTAATATCTAAGTTCGTGGTCCTGTTTAAACTGCAGCAGCTAGTGTGAGCACTTGACCGTCGTCAGTGCTGCTGATGGTGCCGCGATCGTCAGGTCACCAGCCGCGTGCTAACACGGAAGCTTGTGAGAACCAAAGGCTGCGGTGGTCTGTCTGTTGTGTGAGTGACTCTGTCTTTGCAACAGAGACAGGGGGGACTGGACTACCTGTGAACTGCTCACTGGTCTCCAGCCACACACACACTGGCAAGAGGGACGATGGTGTCAATGTTCACGGCTTGGCCTTCAGGGCTGCTCAGGGGTCATTCATCGCGCGGCCAGTAATCTGTCGGTGTCCGCTGCTATAACAGGTCAGTACAGCACACGCGTCCAAGTCGTGGACGTTCCCGGGTTGGTTGCACGGTCCAGGTTTAACGTCGGTGGACACCGACAAGGGCGGAATAGAGGGCGACATGGAGAAGCACTCCAGTACTGCATGTAGGTCAAGGGGCCTTACCTTCCAACGCTACAGTGACATCATCAGAACGACGTTATGTCTTGGCGGGCAGCCTGCCAGAACGATGTTTCATTTTCTATTTGTTTGTTTTGTTTTGTTTTGTAATATTGGGTTGCCCGTGTGATTGAAAGTTCATACTCCTTCCAACACTGACGAGATCGGTAAATGTGACAACATGCAGGAAGCAAGGAACATCAGGAGTTATCTCTTGTATGCAACGCCGAAAATACGAACTTTTTTTTTTTCTTTTCTAGAAAATGTATGAACGGTAATGCCTTCTGTCAGCTGAGAAATACAACTGGAATATCTTGACCATTTAGAACTCTCAAATTGCTAAGTGTCGGCATCAGTGGCTTGTTCGTGTTTTCGTTTCTCTCGAGTTTATTTCACAGTTTCCTTTCTCAGTTTTCTTAATCAGTTGCTCCTGGGAACCGGTAGCCCAAGGAATATTTTTCTGGCCTTGTTTTGCTTTGTCTGATGCGAGATCGGAAGCACCGCACTGAAGTTCAAGCACAGTGCATGGAACCAACATTCTTCTTCTTCCTCGTTCGCCTCCCGTTAGATGAGCAGCCCGGTGTCCTCGATGAAGGCTGCCGTCCGTCGCAGCTCCTCCAGGGTACCGTACTGCTTGGCTTCCACTGCTGTCGGTGTTGGCCAGTACTTCCATGCAGCATCCAGGAGGAAGTACTAACCAACATTCTAATACCATGTATTTCATACATGCTGTCCAGACAAGACTATGGCCATTTTTCTCCTCACTGGATGCTCACATTTTTATTATTTGTATTTGTATTTCTCTTCTGATCACAACAGATTTCTCTGTGTGAAATTCGGGCCGCTCTCCTCAGAGAGACAGCGCCAACCATTTTAAAATATTTTTTCCTGCGTGCAGGATTTTTTGTTTTTTGTTTGTTTGTTTTTGTTTTTGTTTTTTGTGGGTTTTTTGTTGTTGTTGTTGGTTTGTTTTTGATTTTTTTTTTTTTTTTTTTGGGGGGGGGGGTTGTTTTTTTGTTGTTGTTTTTTTGTTTTTTTTTGTTTTTGTTTTTTTGTTTGTTTGTTTGTTTTTGTTGTTGTTGTTATTGTTTTTCCTATCGAAGTGGATTTTTCTACAGAATTTTGCCAGGAACGACCGTTCTGTTGCCGTGGGTTCTTTTACGTGCGCTAAGTGCATGCTGCACACAGGACCTCGATTTATCGTCTCATCCGGACGACTAGCGTCCAGACCACCACTCAAGGTCTAGTGGAGGGGGCGAAAATATCGGCGGTTGAGCCGCCGTGATTCGAACCCGCGCTCAGATTCTCTCGCTTCCTAGGCGGACGCATTACCTCTTGCCATCACTCCACTGTAATAAATTCAAATCTCCTCAAGCTTCTCCTGCAAGTTCAAAAAACGTCTGCCAGCTAACTCATTTTTAACTCTCTTTTTTTTCCCCCTCAAGGCCTGACTAAGCGCGTTGGGTTACGCTGCTGGTCAGGCATCTGCTTGGCAGATGTGGTGTAGCGTATATGGATTTGACCGAACGCAGTGATGCCTCCTTGAGCTACTGATACTGATACTGATACTAATACTAAGGCACGTTAGTTTCACCATTGTAGCCCTCTATGCCTCTGCCAGAACCTTGGCTTTACCTGAGTAAAGAATGGCGTTCAAGACCACCTGTCTCTGCGTCTATCTAGTCATTTCTGGAACTGTACCTCAACATCTTTCTGATGCCATCAAGGCTTATCCTTACTTCTTGTAATGATGAAATATTCCTTTATCCTGAAGGTGAAGTCATACTGAAGGGAGAATCATGTGTGTGTGTGTGTGTGTGTGTGTGTGTGTGTGTGTGTGTGTGTGTGTGTGTGTGTGTGTGTGTGTGTGTGTGTACTGAAATGAGGGAGTGCGCACGCGTTTAAATCAAGACGTAGTAAAGAGGCAATGAACCAATGAGAAAAAAAAATATGGCGACGATATCCGAACTAAACTAGTAACAATGCGTAAGTAATAGGAAGATGGAAAAGGTATTGTTTTCATACACAGTAGTAATTATTATTATTATTGTTGTTGTTGTTGTTGCTGTTGTTGTTGTTGCTGTTGTTGTTATTATTATTATTATT
>NC_134887.1:29697869-29772869 GCF_041734735.1 Babylonia areolata | reverse complement strand
ACACACACACACACACACACACACACACACACACACACACACACCTCTATACCCAAAAGCTTGTGGCGAGGTCAGAAAGGATGACGGTTAAGGGGAGGTAACAGCGGGACTGTCACATCGCACAATCTGTGTGGGACGGGGCAGACAAGTTCAGACAGGCTGACCACCTGCACACCTTGAAATCTGGTCACACAGCCTCTCCACTGACCAGCTGTGGATGTGGTTTAACCCCTTATGACACACAGCCTTTCCACTGACCAGCTGTGGATGTGGTTTAACCCCTTATGACACACAGCCTTTCCACTGACCAGCTGTGGATGTGGTTTAACCCCTTATGACACACAGCCTTTCCACTGACCAGCTGTGGATGTGGTTTAACCCCTTATGACACACATCCTCTCCACTGACCAGCTGTGGATGTGGTTTAACCCCTTATGACACACAGCCTTTCCACTGACCAGCTGTTAATGTGTTTAACCCCTTATGACACAGCCTTTCCACTGACCAGCTGTGGATGTGTTTAACCCCTTATGACACACAGCTTTTCCACTGACCAGCTGTGGATGTGTTAACCCCTTATGACACAGCCTTTCCACTGACCAGCTGTTAATGTGTTTAACCCCTTATGACACAGCCTTTCCACTGACCAGCTGTGGATGTGTTTAACCCTTTATGACACACAGCATTTCCACTGACCAGCTGTGGGTGTGTTTAACCCCTTATGACACACAGCCTTTCCACTGACCAGCTGTGGATGTGGTTTAACCCCTTATGACACACAGCCTTTCCACTGACCAGCTGTTAATGTGTTTAACCCCTTATGACACACAGCCTTTCCACTGACCAGCTGTGGATGTGTTTTAACCCCTTATGACACACACAGCCTTTCCACTGACCAGCTGTTAATGTGTTTAACCCCTTATGACACACAGCCTTTCCACTGACCAGCTGTTAATGTGTTTAACCCCTTATGACACAGCCTTTCCACTGACCAGCTGTTAATGTGTTTAACCCCTTATGACACAGCCTTTCCACTGACCAGCTGTTAATGTGTTAACCACCAAACCCCTGGACCTTTGTGAAGCCAGGTAAGCGTGCCATCACTCAATTTTATCTTTCTTGTTTTCAAGTGGTGTCAACCATTTTGCTGATCAAATGTGTATATATATATAATAGTCAGTCGTGTCCGACAATGACCATCAGAAGAGCGGAGGGGGGCAACTGCTGCCCCGAATATCTGGGTTAGAATCTGATTATAGCGGAGAGTGTCTTGCCCAAGTTACATCCCCACTCTCTCGGCCAAGAGGGTTTTAGGACAGTCGGCGTTGGGGGTGGTTTCCCAAAAGGCCAGCTAGCCCCCAAGACTGCAGCACTAAGAGCCAGTGCAATCTTGCCTCCTGGTTTGAGAGTCATAGTCCTTCACAAAAGACTAAGCTGTAAATGACTTCCCCTTGCAGTGGAGGAACCATTGATCATACAGCTTGACGGGCGCAATAGCCGAATGGTTAAAGCGTTGGACTTTCAATCTGAGGGTCCCGGGTTCGAATCTCGGTGACGGCGCCTGGTGGGTAAAGGGTGGAGATTTTTCCGATCTCCCAGGTCAACATGTGTGCAGACCTGCTAGTGCCTGAACCCCCTTCGTGTGTACACGCAAGCAAAAGATCAAATACGCACGTTAAAGATCCTGTAATCCATGTCAGCGTTCGGTGGGTTATGGAAACAAGTAAATACCCAGCATGCACACCCCCGAAAGCGGAGTATGGCTGCCTACATGGCGGGGTAAAAACGGTCATACACGTAAAAGCCCACTCGTGTACATACGAGTGAACGTGGGAGTTGCAGCCCACGAACGCAGAAGAAGAAGAAGATCATACAGCTCTCACTCTGCTGTTGGCCCAGCTGAGCGTTGGGCAAAATGAATGCAATGCAGTGTCAAGAGGAAGAAGTCTACATAAAACAAAGGTGACACTGACATCCTGACCTGTAATCACATAGGTGCACGGACATCCTGACCTGTAATCACAGAGGTGACACTGACTGACATCCTGACCTGTAATCGCAAAGGTGACTGACATCCTGACATCACAGAGGTGACACTGACATCCTGACCTGTAGTCACAGAGATGACACTGACCAGAATACTTGTCTGCAGCTGTGAATGGATTAACCTGACAAAAAATGGTATTGCATGAACAAATTACGTAAATAAAAACTGGTTTGTCTTTGTTTTGCATGTGTATTTATGTACTTATATTTGTGTGTGAATGTCTGTATGCACGAGCATGCAGACGTATGTGGTGTGTGTGAGTGAGGGGGGGGGTGGGAGGTTCTGTGTATGAGAGAGAGAGAGAGAGAGAGAGAGAGAGAGTTGTCAGTACATCACTGGATAATGTGTTACGTGGTTATTACACTGCATCAAATTGTATTGCATTTTGTGCATGTTGTGTGTGTGCGCACGTGAGTCTTTACAACTTTTAACTTAACCACAGTCACTGCCAGGTTCCACACAACTCCATGCATGTCCCAAAACATATGTATGCTTCAAACGCTTTGCCTGTGGTATACTACACAAACAATGCATAAAACATCCACACTTGGCTGTTATCATGCCTGGGTATACTACACAAACAATGCATAAAACATCCACACTTGGCTGTTATCATGCCTGGGGTATACTACACAAACAATGCATAAACGTCCACACTTGGCTGTTATCATGCCTGGGGTATACTACACAAACAATGCATAAAACATCCACACTTGGCTGTTATCATGCCTGGGGTATACTACACAAACAATGCATAAAACATCCACACTTGGCTGTTATCATGCCTGGGTATACTACACAAACAATGCATAAAACATCCACACTTGGCTGTTATCATGCCTGGGTATACTACACAAACAATGCATAAACGTCCACACTTGGCTGTTATCATGCCTGGGGTATACTACACAAACAATGCATAAAACATCCACACTTGGCTGTTATCATGCCTGGGGTATACTACACAAACAATGCATAAAACATCCACACTTGGCTGTTATCATGCCTAGGCTATACTACACAAACAATGCATAAAACATTCCACACTTGGCTGTTATCATGCCTGGGGTATACTACACAAACAATGCATAAAACATCCACAGTTGGCTGTTATCATCCCCTGGGTATACTACACAAACAATGCATAAAACATCCACACTTGGCTGTTGTCATGCCTGGGGTATACTACACAAACAATGCATAAAACATCCACACTTGGCTGTTATCATGCCTGGGGTATACTACACAAACAATGCATAAAACATCCACACTTGGCTGTTATCATGCCTGGGGTATACTACACAAACAATGCATAAAACATCCACACTTGGCTGTTATCATGCTTGCGGTATACTACACAAACAATACATAAAACATCGACACTTTGCTGTTATCATGCCTGGATATACTACACAAACAATGCATAAAACGTCCACACTTGGCTGTTATCATGCCTGGGGTATACTACACAAACAATGCATAAAACATCCACACTTGGCTGTTATCATGCCTGGGGGGGTATACTACACAAACAATGCATAAAACATCGACACTTGGCTGTTATCATGCCTGGGGGGGTATACTACACAAACAATACATAAAACGTCCACAGCTGTTATCATGCCTGGCGTATACATGTACTACACAAACAATGCATAAAACATCCACTCTTGGCTGTTATCATGCCTGGGTATACTACACACAACAGAAAGGTGAAAGTTGTATGATCAATGGTTTCTCCACTGCAATGGGAAATCATTTGCAGCTTGGTCTTTTGTGAAGGACTATGACTGATATTAGGAGGCAAGATTGCACTGGCTCTTAGTGCAGCAGCCTTGGGGGCTAGCTGGCCTTTGGGAACCATCCCCAACGCCGACTGTCCTAAAACCCTCTTGGCCAAGAGTGTGGGGGATGTAACTTGGGCAAGACACTCTCCACTGTAATCAAATTCTGGCCCAGATAGTCAGGACAGCAGTTGCCTCCTCCGCTCTTCTGGTGGTCATAGTCGGACATGACTGACTATCATACAACAGTACACAAACAATGCACAAAACATCAACACTAGGCTGTTCTCATAATCACGTAGATGGTTAAAAAGCGGTTCAATAATGAGTTCAACAGACGACTGACTTCTCTAAACTGGGTCAGGGCCAGCCAGAAGATAACAGGACACTGGGAAATGGGGTTAACACTCTGGTCAAGTCAAAGCAGTTCGGATGGTGAAACAGACGATACCATCCTGATAAGTCACTGCTGTTGGTATCAGAAAGCGAGCGATAACCGTTGACCACCTTTCTTGTCGGTCCGCTTGGAGCTGGGCACGGGAGATAACCGCTTTAATTAACTGTCCATTGTGTATCTGTCGGTTACACTTAGATAGCACAACACTCGATCTCAATGTACGGTAATTGTATGTCATGCGATGGGGTGGTCACCTGCTAAAACACTCTAAAAACAAACAAACAAAACTATTTTTTCCACCAGTCCCCATTTTGGTTTGCGAGTGTATGAATTGTCCCCACCCCCCCTGCGCAGAAGTTGGCAAAAGTCCAAGGAATGTGCCAAACAAAAACAGCCGTTTGTGTGTACTGGAGGAAAGACCAGAGGCAGTCCATTGGCAGCCTTCATCATTTTAAATCATGTCTTGATTTCTTAACATTTTGCTAAAACATGAAGTGGTTTCTAGGTTTTTGTGGAGTCTGTACTATTGTTTAATTGTTCAGTCTGTGCACGTTACGCAAAAAGGTAGCGTGAGGGGAGATAGATAGATAGATAGAGAGAGAGAGAGAGAGAGAGAGAGAGAGAGAGAGAGAGAGAGTCCCTAAGGGGATAGACAGGTATTCGGGGAAGCTGCAGTGCCTTGTGGCCTGTAGTGCCTCGTTGTGGCCTATATGCAGTGCCTTCCTGTGGCCTGTATGCAGTGCCTTCTTGTGGCCTGTATGCAGTGCCTCCTTGTGGCCTATATGCAGTGCCTTCCTGTGGCCTGTATGCAGTGCCTTCTTGTGGCCTGTATACAGTGCCTACTTGTGGTCTGTGTGGCCTGTAGTGCCTTCTTGTGGTCTGTAGTGCCTTCTTGTGGCCTGTATGCAGTGCCTTCCTGTGGTCCGCAGTGCCTTATTGCGGCCTGTATGCAGTGCCTTCCTGTGGTCCGCAGTGCCTTATTGCGGCCTGTATGCAGTGCCTTCCTGTGGTCCGCAGTGCCTTATTGCGGCCTGTATGCAGTGCCTTCCTGTGGTCCGCAGTGCCTTATTGCGGCCTGTATACAGTGCCTTCTTGTGGTCTGTAGTGCCTTCTTGTGGTCTGCAGTGCCTTCTTGTGGTCTGTGTAGCCTGCAGTGCCTTCTTGTGGTTTGTGTGGCCTGTATGCAGTGCCTTCTTGTGGTCTGTAGTGCCTTCTTGTGGCCTGTAGTGCCTTCTTGTAGTCTGCGTGGCCTGTAGTGCCTTCTTGTGGTCTGCAGTGCCTTCTTGTGGCCTGCAGTGCCTTCTTGTGGCCTGCAGTGCCTTCTTGTGGCCTGTAGTACCTTGTGGTCAGAAGTACCTTCTGGTGGTCTGCAGTGTCTTGTGGCCTGCAGTGCCTTCTTGTGGCCTGCAGTGCTTTCTTGTGGCCTGTAGTAAATTGTGGTCTGCAGTGCCTTCTTGTGGCCTGTAATACCTTCTTGAAGCCTGCATTACCTTCTTGTGATCTGCATTACCTTGTTGTGGCCTGCAGTGCCATCTTGTGGTCTGTAATACCTTCTTGAAGCCTGCATTACCTTCTTGTGATCTGCATTACCTTGTTGTGGCCTGCAGTGCCTTCTTGTGGCCTGTAATACCTTCTTGAAGCCTGCATTACCTTCTTGTGATCTGCATTACCTTGTTGTGGCCTGCAGTGCCTTCTTGTGACCTGTAGTGCCTTATGGCCTGTAGTGCCTTTTGACATGTAGAGCCCTGTAGTGCCTTTGTGTGGCCTGTAGTGCCTTGTGCCCTGTAGTGCCTTGTGGCATGTAGTGCCCTGACCTGTAGTGCCTTCTTGTGGCCTGTAGTGCAATCTTGTGGCCTGTAATACCTTGTGGTCTGCAGTGCCTCCTTGTGGTCTGCAGTGCCTTCTTGAAGCCTGCATTACCTTGTGGCCTGCAGTGCCTTCTTGTGGCCTGCAGTGCCTTCTTGTGGCCTGTATGCAGTGCCTTCCTGTGGTCTGTGTGGCCTGTAGTACCTTGTGGTCAGAAGTGCCTTCTGGTGGTCTGCAGTGTCTTGTGGCCTGCAGTGCCTTCTTGTGGCCTGTAATACCTTGTGGTCAGAAGTGCCTTCTTGTGGCCTGCAGTACCTTCTTGAAGCCTGCATTACCTTCTTGTGATCTGCATTACCTTGTTGTGGCCTGCAGTGCCTTGTTGGTGTCAGCAGTGCCTTCTTGTGGCCTGTAGTGCCTTGTGACATGTGGTACCCTGTAGTGCCTTCGTGTGGCCTGTAGTGCCTTGTGGCCTGTAGTGCCCTGACCTGTAGTGCCTTGTGGCCTGTAGTGCCTTCTTGTGGTCTGTAGTGCCTTCTTGTGGCCTGCATTCTTATGGCCTGTAATACCTTGTGGTCTGCAGTGCCTTCTTGAAGCCTGTAGTACCTTCTTTTGATCTGCAGTACCTTCTCATTGCCTGTGTGCCATCTTGAAGCCAGCAGTGCCTTCTTGCGGCCTGCATTACATTCTTGTTGCCTGCAGTGCCTTCTTGTGGCCTGCAGTGCCTTCTTGTGCTCTGTACCTGTGTGAATGCATGAGTGCATCAGGGTGTGGGTGTGAGAGACAGGCGTGAGCCTGTTGTACCAGTTCAACACAGCAGTTTTGGAAAGTTTTTATCGTTTGTCATACCTCTGTTATCTTATTCACACACACAGTGTTAAATATGTAGACACCACAGGGTTAGTATTGTATAATTGCTCCCCAAAAAAAGTTAACAAATATTCTTCTTTCTGGGTCTTATGAATGAAAAACCCACCCCACTCGCCACTGGTATGCAGCTTCAGTGCAGTGTAAAAGACAGGAGTGATGCGAATGGGATGAAATACTGCAACAGACTTCTTGGATTTGGTTCATCTTCTGTGTCGTTGCTGAACTCTTTCTTGTCAGAGTGTGTGAAGATTTCCCTCCCCTGTTCAAATGATGAATTGTCAGTTTGGCTGGCATTGAGAGCAGGTGAAAGATAAACCCTAAGGCGGATTCACTATGTTATCTTTATTGAAATACAGAAAGTCTCTTCAATATCAAGGATGTTGATAAATATAAATAACAACAGAAACATAGCAAAACTGCGGGGGTAGGGGTATGTGGAATTGTGTGCATGTTAATTATGTCATCTAGTTATGTTACTGGTTAATACAAAGCCATCTTCACCCTTTCTTCAATAAGAGAAAGAAAGGGGGGGAGGGGGGGGGGGAAGGAGGAAAACAAAGCCAAACATCATAACAAAAGTACACCCACTCAGTAATTTCATAATCATTCCTGAATGGCCATTACCTTCTTATACCCAAATGAGAGAGGGGGGGGAAGAAGAGAACTGCCAATAAATGAGATCCCAGTTTATTCCCACCAACTGGAGATGTTTCTCAACTTGTTTATACAATCAGTATCATGAACCCCCCCCCCCCCCTCCTCCCCCCGCCCCCTTCCTCCAGCAGACTTGTGCAAGACTCACTGTGACAATTACTTCTTTTGGATTTTCAGTGCTTTTTTTCTTCTTATTAATATTCATGCACACACACAAACACACCAAACCAACACACTGTTTACAATAATTATCATTAACAAAGGTCATGTGCTCACCATATATACTGTAACAGATAATAATTGTCAGGGAGGCCATGGAAATAAATATCTTCCAACAGCCCTACACAGAAAAACATTTTTTCTCTTATAACAAATATCAAGAAGAAATGAAGGTACATTTCTTTCTTTTTTGTTATGCATATTCTTTCCAAAGCTCCTATTGTAGTATAATAATGAGTAATATAATTCTTTCTAGAATATGACACAGAGACTTCTTCCACATCAACACTTCCACATCACTATCAATATCTTTATTAGCATACATCAAGAATTCTTTACATACACACAAATTTCAATGGGAAACAACATAATGCTAAAAAAATATATATTTCTTTGAACAACAGTCAATACATGCAATGCGCATTTTCCAGTTCATACATAAATCAACCCAAACTACCAATACTACTGGTGTACATTACTTGACATGTGGTATACCTTGCTTGAAAAAAAACACTCCTGCAGTGGCAGGAGACCCATTGCCTTATGCATCACATATGTAAGGTGTTGAGGTGAAGAACACAAGTGGGATGAGCAATAAAGTGTGAGCAGGTAAGTCATGTTACGGCTGTGCAAAGAGGGAAGGAAAGGCACATGCATAATCTGGAATAAAAGAACTGAGCAATGATAGAACTGCAAGAAACATATCTGTCCAGGACAATAAACAAGGTAGTGACAGAGCCACAAGAAATATATCTGTCCAGGACAATAAACAAGGTAGTGACAGAGCCACAAGAAACATATCTGTCCAGGACAATAAACAAGGTAGTGACAGAACCACAAGAAACATATCTGTCCAGGACAATAAACAAGGTAGTGACAGAGCCACAAGAAACATATCTGTCCAGGACAATAAACAAGGTAGTGACAGAGCCACAAGAAACATATCTGTCCAGGAAAATACACAGACAAGGTAGTGACAGAGCCACAAGAAATATATCTGTCCAGGACAATAAACAAGGTAGTGACAGAGCCACAAGAAACATATCTGTCCAGGACAATAAACAAGGTAGTGACAGAACCACAAGAAACATATCTGTCCAGGACAATAAACAAGGTAGTGACAGAGCCACAAGAAACATATCTGTCCAGGACAATAAACAAGGTAGTGACAGAGCCACAAGAAACATATCTGTCCAGGAAAATACACAGGCAAGGTAGTGATAGAGCTACAAGAAACATATCAGTCCAGGACTATAAATAAACAAAGTAGTGATAGAACCACAAGGTACATATCTGTCCAGAAAAATAAACAAACAAGGCCTAGCATGCTATGATATCACTGTAAGAAACGACGGGCGCAATAGCCGAGTGGTTAAAGCGTTGGACTGTCAATCTGAGGGTCCCGGGTTCGAATCACGGTGACGGCGCCTGGTGGGTGAAGGGTGGAGATTTTTACGATCTCCCAGGTCAACATATGTGCAGACCTGCTAGTGCCTGAACCCCCTTCGTGTGTATATGCAAGCAGAAGATCAAATACGCACGTTAAAGATCCCGTAATCCATGTCAGCGTTCGGTGGGTTATGGAAACAAGAACATACCCAGCATGCACACCCCCGAAAACGGAGTATGGCTGCCTACATGGCGGGGTAAAAACGGTCATACACGTAAAAGCCCACTCGTGTGCATACGAGTGAACGTGGGAGTTGCAGCCCACGAACGCAGAAGAAGAAGAAGAAGAAGACTGTAAGAAACGTACCTCACCAAGAAAACAAGCTGGCAGTTAATTAAGCACTGGCTTTTGATGCCTGGAGAAACAGACACCAGCTGAAGACTCCACCATGAGTAAACAGTGAAAACATTTCACTTCACACTTCATTTTTACTTACATTCTAAGTGTGTTGGGTTACGCTGCTGGTCAGGCACCTGCTGAGCAGATGTGGTGTAGCATAAATGGATTTTATCCAAATCCTGTGACACCTCCTTGAGAAACCGAAAACTGATCTGAACTCATGCAAACCACCGCCCAAAACACTGCACATCAGACTGCCCAGGTTTCTCTTTCCTCAACACGCAGTTTTTCTCTGGTTTGTACATCAACAGATAAACACACATTTGTATAAACTGCCACAAAGTTAACATTAAAAAACAGATAATTCATCTAACTTTATAAATCTTACTTGAAGTTACCCATAGAGAAGTACTGGCTATTATTTGTATTTCTTTTTATCACAACAGATTTCTCTGTGTGAAATTCAAGCTGCTCTCCCCAGGGAGAGCGCGTCGCTACACTACAGCGCCACCCTTTTTTTTTTGTATTTTTTCCTGCGTGCAGTTTGATTTGTTTTTCCTATCTAAGTGGATTTTTCTACAGAATTTTGCCAGGAACAACCCTTTTGTTGCCGTGGGTTCTTTTACGTGCGCTAAGTGCTTGCTCCACACAGGACCTCGGTTTATTGTCTCATCCGAATGACTAGCGTCCAGACCACCACTCAAGGTCTAGTGGAGGGGGAGAAAATACTGGCAGCAGAGCCGTGATTTGAACCAGATTCTCTCGCTTCCTAGGCGGATGCGTTACCTCTAGGCCATCACTCCACTCACACATTGGTTTGTTTCTTCTCCCAATACCACTAGAGGAAGGTGAAGTCTGTAAAGGGGACGCTGAAATGTGCTGGGATCGAAACAGACACGCCATAAACAAGCTGAAGGCCATTTCAACACGTCAGCACATATACAAATGAATTGAACATAATAAATTCTTTTTTTTAACTTAGCCTTTAACAGTAAAGGGAATACTAGGAGGCACCATGGTACAATCAGTAAGGCATTGGACTTCTGATTTTAAAGATCACTGTTCAAGGTCCTGTTTCAGTATAGTGTTGTGTCTTTGGCAAAGGCACTCTGATTTTCTTCTCTCAGCCCAGGTGTGAATGGGTAATTGACTTTGGGAAAGATTAAAACGGCACAAGAGGATTGGCCCTGCCTTACTATGCCGAGCCTTAGACACAGCAGATATGAATTCACCGCTCAGATGTCCATAAAAGGCTGTGGCACCTTTCACCTTTTTTTTGACGCCCCAATCCCAGACTGCCAATACTAAGAAGTGAAAGAAAATCATCTTGCACCATCTGTTGTGCTTCTTCTCCGCATCCATCCAACCTGTGGAGTCTGCCCACATGGCTGAAATGTGTAAGAGGTAATGGGACCTTTAATCTTTTAAATTCAACTTCTGTAAAAGCAATACAAATGCATACACGAAAATCTCTAAAACAAACAAACAAATTAGGTACATTCTTGTGCTGAGAATTAACCACCAAATCTTTCATGAGGTATGATTATAAGGCAAGTGATGGCAAAATTCTTTCAATGTTCACTGATATCATCTATGAAGTTAAGCGTGCTTTAATCACATTGCAATACACGTGGAAATATGCAGTGCTTTAAATTACTTACAGTCTTCAACAGATTTCAGATCATGCCTGTCTACCACTCCTGCGATTCCCACAGTTCACATACATTACAAACACACAGACTACTGTTAGCATTAACTATTCTTGCATCAAATTCAAAGCAGCCCAGAGGGGCAATCACATTTTGCAAAACTACACACCCACAAAATCTCCCAATTATATATCAGGCTGGGAAGTCCCACAAAAGGTTGAAACAAAACAAGCAACGGCAGCTGTCACCAGCACTGGTCCATAAAGGGGGAGAAGGCGCCGTTCAAACTGGTGTTGGTGGAGGTGGGGGGTGGGGGGTGGGGCGGTGGGTTGCAGGGGTGGAAGAGTTAGGGGGAGAAGGCGCCGTTTAGACTGGTGTTGGAGGTGGGGGGTGGGGGGAGGGGTTGCAGGGGTGGGGGAGTAGGTGCTGTTCAGACTGGTGTTGGTGGAGGTGGGGAGTGGGGGTGGGGTGGGGAGTTAGGGGGAGAAGGTGCCATTCAGACTGGTGTTTTTGGAGGTGGGGGGTGGGGGTGGGGTGGGAAGTTAGGGGGAGAAGGTGCCATTCAGACTGGTGTTTTTGGAGGTGGGGGGGTGGGGGTGGGGTGGGAAGTTAGGGGGAGAAGGTGCCATTCAGACTGGTGTTGGTGGAGGTGGGGGGTGGGGGTGGGGGAGGAGTTAGGGGGAGAAGGTGCCATTCAGACTGGTGTTTTTGGAGGTGGGGGGTGGGGGTGGGGTGGGAAGTTAGGGGGAGAAGGTGCCATTCAGACTGGTGTTGGTGGAGGTGGGGGGTGGGGGTGGGGTGGGGAGTTAGGGGAGAAGGTGCCATTCAGACTGGTGTTTTTGGAGGTGGGGGCTGGGGGTGGGGGTGGGGAGTTAGGGGGAGAAGGTGCCATTCAGACTGGTGTTGGTGGAGGTGGGGGGTGGGGGTGGGGTGGGGAGTTAGGGGGAGAAGGTGCCATTCAGACTGGTGTTTTTGGAGGTGGGGGGTGGGGGTGGGGAGGGGAGTTAGGGGGAGAAGGTGCCATTCAGACTGGTGTTTTTGGAGGTGGGGGGTGGGGGTGGGGTGGGGAGTTAGGGGGAGAAGGTGCCATTCAGACTGGTGTTGGAGGTGGGGGGTGGGGGTAGGGGGGGTGTTAGGGGGAGAAGGTGCCATTCAGACTGGTGTTTTTGGAGGTGGGGGGTGGGGGTGGGGTGGGAAGTTAGGGGGAGAAGGTGCCATTCAGACTGGTGTTTTTGGAGGTGGGGGGTGGGGGTGGGGTGGGAAGTTAGGGGGAGAAGGTGCCATTCAGACTGGTGTTGGTGGAGGTGGGGGGGTGGGGGTGGGGGAGGAGTTAGGGGGAGAAGGTGCCATTCACACTGGTGTTTTTGGAGGTGGGGGGGTGGGGGTGGGGTGGGAAGTTAGGGGGAGAAGGTGCCATTCAGACTGGTGTTGGTGGAGGTGGGGGGTGGGGGTGGGGTGGGGAGTTAGGGGAGAAGGTGCCATTCAGACTGGTGTTGGAGGTGGGGGGTGGGGGTAGGGGGGAAGTTAGGGGGAGAAGGTGCCATTCAGACTGGTGTTGGTGGAGGTGGGGGGTGGGGGTGGGGAGGGGAGTTAGGGGGAGAAGGTGCCATTCAGACTGGTGTTGGAGGTGGGGGTAGGGGGGGAGTTAGGGGGAGAAGGTGCCATTCAGACTGGTGTTTTTGGAGGTGGGGGGTGGGGGTGGGGTGGGGAGTTAGGGGGAGAAGGTGCCATTCAGACTGGTGTTGGAGGTGGGGGGTAGGGGTAGGGGGGAAGTTAGGGGGAGAAGGTGCTGTTCAGACTGGTGTTTTTGGAGGTGGGGGGTGGGGGTGGGGGGGGAGTTAGGGGGAGAAGGTGCCATTCAGACTGGTGTTTTTGGAGGTGGGGGCGGGGTCAGGGCTGCACAGGGAAGTGCCGGAGCCGCCAGCCATGGGGCTGGGCGTGCGCACGTTGCGGAACTTCTGCTGCAGCACCGTCACCAGGGCCCGGTGCAGGGGCTCCGTGGGCACGCGGGGCCCGTTCAGGGTGCGCAGAGGGGTGCCCCCCGGGGACCTGCACCAAACAGAATTTACCCAGTTTACACGATTCCCACACACGCCAAAATGTAAAAAAAAGAAAAGAAAAAAAAAAGGTCCTGTGTATATCATGAAAATAAAATTCCAACACTTTTTTCCAGACCAGACTGGACATATTCCCTACCAAACCCAAAGCGAAACTGAATGAAGGATTTGCCTGCAACACTGCTGATGAAAGACATTGGCTGATACAACTGCATCCATGTAATGTTCAAGTTGCACCACTTCTTTTTTGTGTAATTCATTAGGCTCTTCGTTGAATGGTGCTGGTCAAAGGTTTTATTGAAATTCCAAGACCGTTATTTGTTGTTTTTTTGGCTGCTCCGTCATCTACACCATTTCAGTGGCATTACTTCCACGCTGCTCATTCCAAGTCGTCATCCACACCATTTCAGTGGCATTACTTCCACACCATTTCAGTGGCATTACTTCCACGCTGCTCATTCCAAGTCGTCATCCACACCATTTCAGTGGCATTACTTCCACACCATTTCAGTGGCATTACTTCCACGCTGCTCATTCCAAGTCGTCATCCACACCATTTCAGTGGCATTACTTCCACACCATTTCAGTGGCATTACTTCCACGCTGCTCATTCCAAGTCGTCATCCACACCATTTCAGTGGCATTACTTCCACACCATTTCAGTGGCATTACTTCCACGCTGCTCATTCCAAGTCGTCATCCACACCATGTCAGTGGCATTACTTCCACACCATTTCAGTGGCATTACTTCCACACCATTTCAGTGGCATTACTTCCACACTGCTCATTCCAAGTCCCCCTATACACAGCCACACCCAAGTTTGTCTGTCACAGCCCCAGCATCAGCAGTTCACAGGAAACCATCGATGTTAGGTCGCCAGGAGGCCACACACCAGAGGAGACACTACACTGCTGCTGAGTCACTTCGGTGGTGTTCAGTAGTGCCTGTTCTGACGAACTTAGGATACCACCCACTAAGTCCCCTACTGATGACAGTAACTGCTTAGTCACTGAGCCAGACTGAGTGAGTGTCCCCCCCAGAGTGGAGACCACCACCATGTCCCTCCAACGACAGTCCCTCATGAAATCTGCCAATGTCTCAGACCTTGACAGGACTCACCATCAGCACAGAAGTGGAGATGGATTGAAACGAAGGTTACCATGAGGGGACATGAAAGGCCAGAGAATTTGGAACTTTTTCTTTATATTGAAGACGGAGGAGGATAATAATGTATCTGCTGCTATGCTGGTCCATTAGGTTTGGGATTAAGTGACAAGGCTGTACTCTAGACTACACTTCCTTTCATAACAATATCCCGTAGTTTACCAGGCCCAAGTTAGATACTTACAGACACTCACTGTGCTGGTCAGGAACTTTGAGCAGGACACCCAGACACCACACACCTCACCACACAACATACCTCACCACAGCACAGGACTGACCTGAGAACCTGGGTACAGCGCAGTCTGGCCAGAGGGTTGGAGGACATCAGCTCACTGTGAAGGCTGCTCACACTGCCTGTCGACACACTGGACCTGAAACACACACCACCACAGTAACCAAGATGTACCCACCCCCTTTCCCCAACTCTTAATAATAATAATCATAATAATAGTTTATTTCTATAGTGCCTTTCATCAAAATACAATAATGCTCAAGGCACTTTACGCAAGCAAAATGTAACATTAAAAAGAAACACTCTGAACAAAATCACAAACACATATAAAAATCTCCAAAAACCATTCCATGTGAACAACACAGCCACCCCCAGCAAACTGCGAACCCTTGAGGCGTTATGGCAGAATAAAGTGCTGGACTTCTGATCCAGTGTTCACCAGTGATCAGGGTACTCTGAGGCCCTGTAATGGTGTGTCCTTGGGAAAGGCACTTCATTCCGATTTCCCCATGTGTGAATGGGTACCTGACTTCAGTTGGAGAATGTTAAAGATGTGGAAGGAGAGCCCTTGACACAGTGGATATGAATTCACTTCCCAAGAGGCCGTGAAAGGCTTCAGACCTTTTTTTTTTTTTTTTAACCCCCTACTCCTGAATACCAACACTAGAGTAAGAAGGGAAAGGAAACCAGCTTGCACAGTACTGAACTACTCACCAACCAATCGTTTGACAGAGTCTCTGCAGCTGGCACCAATCAAGGAATGACTGTGAAAACATGGGGGGAAAGAGAAAGGATGCTATCTTCTCTTCTTTACCCAGACAAGTACAGTGGAGAAAGATATTCCAGAAAGACAATGATGCTTTGAACATTTTTATTGCTTTCGTGGATTTGATAAATATAAATTTGTACTCACAAGGTGCGTTTGTGTTTCTTTACAACTGGTAGGTCCATCTCTGGCGTAATAAACTAAAACAACGAAAAGATGAAAAAAATATCATTTGATGTAAATTTCCTGTTGTTTTTACATCAAGGCATATATCAGTAGCCAACAGACTTAAATAAATATTAAACAAGGAAAAAAAAAAGAAATACCCACCACAAAATTGAGAATGGTCTCAAAACCATTTTTGTCTGTTCAAGCTCAATAAGATAGTAACTTTTAGATTTTAGGGTTTACTTTATATAAAAAAAAAAAAATCAATCACAATATCATATTCAATACCCAAATTAATTACATATACACAAACCCCAAAATAAAACAGAAAATTACCTATTTCTACACCACTAGCTACACTTTCACTGGACATTTTCTCTGTAAACACGAGCAGAATATGATACCATTTTATAAGCATTGTGTCAAGCATTAACATTTCAAACATCTTTCCTTCTTTTGGGAAATTGGAGGACAAGCTGACTCTTGCCAAGGGAAAACCAGATGAGCACATCCTTTTTTTGATGGGGGTATCATCAGAAAGAAATGTGAACAATAATCATGCACAGCAACAACCAGCCATCTTCATTGCAGTGCTATACACATTTTAGGAGGGTATTATCAGAAAGAAACGAGAACAGAAATCATGCACAGCAATAACCAACCAACCTCGTTGTCAGAAGGAGAGGAGGGCGCGGTGCCGGAAGGAGTTACCTTCCCACCACCATCACCACTGTCCCCAGATCCCTCCACCTCCTTCCCCTTCGGTTGGTCGTCAGACGTGGGTACAGGACCTCCACCTAATGACTTCTTCCTCCGCACAGAGGTCAGAGGTGACCGCACCAACACGCACCCCCCACCTTCCCCCTCCTCCCTTGACACGCTCCGTCTCCTCTTGGCCTGAGGACCTCGGGAGTTCCTGTCAGCAGCTGCTCTGTGCTGTGGGAGGAGAGGGGGAGGGGGAGGAGGAGGAGGTGGTGGTGGGGGAGGGGCGGTCACCAGCGGTGGTTCCTGGGAGGGAGGAGGGGTGTCGACAGGGGGGCCACCAGTCTTGCTGGGCAGAACGGCCATGACGGGGGGAGGCGCTCCAACCAGCTTGGCCAGGCCCACAGGGGCGTCAGGTTTTCTCTTCCCTGCAGACCTCAGCACCCTCTCTCTGATGTCCTTCCCTGGCGGAGTGGTGGTGGTGGACCCGTGTGTGTCTGACCCCAGTCTTTTACAGCGCAGGGCCTGCTGGGAAGGCAGCACAGGCGTGTCTCCTTGCTCCGACACTTCAACCATTCTGCTGCGGGCAGCTATTCGCTTGGAGTACCGACGTCCTTTACTTTCTGAGATAAGATAAAAATATATACATATATAAAAAAAAGGAAAGAAAAGAAAAATTTTCTTCTCAGCCTTTCATATTTCAGGTTTTTCACATAAAAAAAAACCTGACATACTTCATGAACAAATCTAAATTCAGATGATACAAAAAAAACCACCCTAAAATTAATTAAGTGTAGAACTGAAACCTTAACCCAGCCACACACACAAAAAAAGAACTTTTATAAATGAATCCTCCCTCTTCTGCTTCTATGAGTACAACACATAACAAGATACATACATACATGTGTGCATGTATGCTTACAAGTGCATGTTCATATGTTGACTGCATACATGAGCAGTCACTGTTATAGAGTTTATCCACCCATTTCATGCAAAATGAAACTAAGTTTTCTCATTATTCCAGACCAAGTAATTTTCAAGTACTGAAGGCAGGTTAAACCAAAAAACAAACAAACAAAACAAAAAAAAACACAAAAAACAGAAACACATTGTTTCTGAATGGACTGATATAAAATTTGGTGTGCATTTTGTACAATGATTGCTGAAACGTTTGAAAAGTGTAAACTGAATAAAAGATTTCCTTCCCTTACACCAGGTTATTACTTTCTCCTGAATATTGTCACCACCAGAACATTACCAGTTCCATTCCAAACACACTGGTTCTTTGTACAATGACAAACAGAACAGAACCAGTTCCTTGTTCCATGGTCTCTGTGTGTGCACACTCCCTTAAAAAGGAACACTAACAGACTTTTCTCCCTTCGATAAAATGGTTTAAGTGAACTGGAACTAAAGTATGGTTCAAGACACAAGTTTCTCATTCCACAGTGTCTGTACAGACTGACATCACAAGGGACTGGCAAGGAAATGTGAATTCACCCTCACAGTAAGTGAAGGCTTTCTGTGTTTCTGCTGTTAATCCACCCTCATAGTAAGTGAAGGCTTTCTTTGTTGTTACTGTTAACATACCCTCACAGTAAGTGAAGGCTTTCTGTGTTTCTGCTGTTAACTCATGCTCACAGTATGTGAAGACTTTGTGTTATTACTGTTAACATACCCTCACAGTAAGTGAAGGCTTTCTGTGTTGTTACTGTTAACATACCCTCACAGTAAGTGAAGGCTTTCTGTGTTGTTACTGTTAACATACCCTCACAGTAAGTGAAGGCTTTCTGCGTTGTTACTGTTAACATACCCTCACAGTAAGTGAAGGCTGTCTGTGTTATTACTGTGAACATACCCTCACAGTAAGTGAAGGCTTTCTGTGTCATTGCTGTTAACATATCCTCAAAGTTAGTGAAGACTTTCTGTGAGCTCATCCCCAGAGTAAGTTAAGGCTTCCTCTGAACAACTCTCCCTGAGAATAAGTGAAGACTTTGTGCGTGGAATTACCCTCAGAGTAAGTGAAGGCTTTGTGTGTGAACTCACCATCAGAGTGAAGGCTTTGTGTGTGAACTCACCATCAAAGCGAAGGCTTTGTGTGTGAACTCATCAGATTAAGTGAAGGCTCTATGTGTGGACTCATCCTCAGAGTAAGTGAAGGCTTTGTGTGTGAACTCACCAGATTAAGTGAAGGCTCTATGTGTGAACTCACCATCAGAGTAAGAGAAGGCTCTATGTGTGGACTCACCCTCAGAGTAAGTGAAGGCTTTGTGTGTGAACTCACCATCAGAGTAAGTGAAGGCTCTATGTGTGGACTCACCCTCAGAGTAAGTGAAGGCTCTATGTGTGGACTCACCCTCAGAGTAAGTGAAGGCTCTATATGTGTGGACTCACCCTCAGAGTAAGTGAAGGCTCTATGTGTGGACTCACCCTCAGAGTAAGTGATGGCTCTATGTGTGGACTCACCCTCAGAGTAAGTGAAGGCTCTATATGTGTGGACTCACCCTCAGAGTAAGAGAAGGCTCTATATGTGTGGACTCACCCTCAGAGTAAGAGAAGGCTCTATATGTGTGGACTCACCCTCAGAGTAAGTGAATGTTCTATGTGTGGACTCACCCTCAGAGTAAGAGAAGGCTCTATATGTGTGGACTCACCCTCAGAGTAAGTGAATGTTCTATGTGTGGACTCACCCTCAGAGTAAGAGAAGGCTCTATATGTGTGGACTCACCCTCAGAGTAAGTGAATGCTCTATGTGTGGACTCACCCTCAGAGTAAGAGAAGGCTCTATATGTGTGGACTCACCCTCAGAGTAAGTGAATGCTCTATGTGTGGACTCACCCTCAGAGTAAGAGAAGGCTCTATATGTGTGGACTCACCCTCAGAGTAAGTGAATGCTCTATGTGTGGACTCACCCTCAGAGTAAGAGAAGGCTCTATATGTGTGGTCTCACCCTCAGAGTAAGTGAAGGCTCTGTGTGTGGACTCATCCTCAAAGTGCTCTCTATATGTGGACTCACCCTCAGAGTAAGTGAAGGCTTTCTGTATGTCTGTCCTCAGCTGGTTCAGCTGCTGGGTGGAGTGTTCTGGGGACACCAGACAAGCTGGGTACTGCTCCCCATGCAGCAAACTCATCATCTTCACCTGAAACACGCACAATCTACATGAAATGCTATCAGAATGGAGACAGACTCACAGCCTGCGCTCTCAAAGAAAACAGAATGTCAATATATAATGTGCGCAGTGCCCTTGTGGTAATGTGTCCACAAAGGAGGCAAGAGAATCTGAGTACACAGGTCTGAATCCCACACTCGCCAGTATTTTACCCACCCTCCACCAGACCTTGAGTGGTGGTTTGGATGCTAGTCAATCAATGAGATGATAAACTGAGGTCCAGTGTGTAGCATGCACTCAGTTCACATAAACAAACTCTCAGCAACAAAAAAGCTGTGCCTGGCAAAATTCTGCAGAAAAATCCACAATGACAGAAAAACAAATACACCTGCAGGCAGACAAAAAAAAAAAAAAGAAGAAAAAAAAAGGCATTGCACTGTATCGATGCACTCTCCCAGGGAAGGGCAGCCCACATTTCACACAAAGAAATCTGTTGTGACAAAAATAAACGTATCTATCCGTGAATGGCTACCTGACTTTGGTTGGGGAAGATTAAAATGGCAGAAGTAGAGGATGCTCCTGAATACCATCAGACTTACCTTCAAATATGAAAACATTCCAGCATTCTCTAGTTCCTCCTGTTTCCTTTTGCGAATGATACGGAAGTATGCTTCAGGGTTCTGCTGGAGATAGCTGCACAGATCCTGAACAGACAGCACAAAAACAGCACGCTAGCTGAAATATTTCCACATGTTTTCATGGCTGCTGTTAAAAAACAGTGTTGTCTTTTTCTTTATTTGAATACAATTTAAATCAATAACTTTCAGACAGCTAATCGCCTAATGGCTACTTGGTTTAGTAGTTATATAGAAATACACACTACCAGTATGGCAAATTAAAAAGAATTGAAAAGAACAGATCTTTGCTCATTGGGTATATTTCAGAGAACAGCAAAACAACTGAAGAAGCTATACCATAATCATATAAAATCACTCAACAGAAAGTACAATCATTAATCAAAACTGAAATCAAATTATTCATGATTATTTTTTGTTATTTAACTTATCATCTTTGTTTTATGTAGACATAATAAAGGCTCTACAGACTTTTTACGGTGAGCCAAATCAGATGGAACATTAACCCAAGACAAACTGATAATTCATAGGTCAAAGTGTTTGAAGCCTTCAGTGATGTTGATAATGAACAGTGCTGACTCAACAGTAAAAGTGTCTGAAGCCCTCACACTCACAGTGAGTCAGAGGCAGTTCACAGATGTACAGCTGACACTTTTTGTGATAGAGTGGTTGCTCTCATCATTGGTGACAATATCTCTGGCAATCAAGCACTTAAAAATAAAAATCAATTGATAAATAACAACTTTAAACAAGATTGTTGTTAAAAAAAAACAAAAAACAACAACAACAAATAAACAAAACGAATAGAAAAGAAATGAGCAACACTAACAAAACTAGAATTCAGGTTGAATGATTCTTCATCTGACACAATGGCAACTTACATTCAAGGCCTTCTCAGTCTCTTCAGATGTCTGCTCTTCATATTCTTGCTCTGATATCTGTTTGCAAAACGTGGCCGACATTTCCTCTGCTTCATCAAACTCATCCAGATTTTCTACCCTTGGATCCTGGGCAGCCATCTTGGGTCAAGGTCAAGAAATGTGTCAACAGTTATGTTTGTTTTCTTCAACTCCTGCAATAAGAAAAGCAGTTATTCAGAAAAGGAGCAGGTTTAAATAGCACAGCTCTGAAAATGCCCCAAAGTCTACCTCTACGCTGTAATGGGGAACAAAAAACTGTTCTGTGTTCAATTATTTTTATGGGAACCCCTGCCCCCCCATCTCCCCTCCCCCTCTTTATCTTAACAAAAAACCAAAAATCATGAAATAATATTCTCCAAATTATAATTTTCTCCCTTGGTAAATGCCACAAAAATGTAGCTCGAGGCATTTACTTCTGATAGAATGTTTCTCCTCTGCGAAGTGAAAAATGTGACATAACATGACAAAGAAATGGTAATAAAATGATTGTTTCTTAAAGTGTTCCATGCAGTATGAGTTATTAATCACTGTTATTAGTGTTAGGGTGGCCAGGTTCTGTTTTGTCCAATTGAGCGTTGGTTGTTCAGGGGTTCTTATTGTGTGGAAAGTTCAAAAGAATGAATGATTATTTTCTGAAGGCTCTTTCAGCTATTCTCATTCATTGATAACTTCTGTCAGTAACTGAATGATGTGAATCAGCAATAATCATATTGCTCCCTGAGCTTATGAAGGATCCATGATGAACAGGGATGAAGATGGGTCATGGAAAGGGGCAGAAAGACATGCTTCCTTGGATTTCACATGACAACAACAAGTGTCTGGTTTATTTTATGGTTAAGAAATAGATTTTTATGTACTGATTATTGCATATGACATGAGGCTGGAATGAATGAGTGAACTCAACTTTGTCACTAATGGAGCAATGGGAGTTGGAAAGTTATGAGTGGTTTGAGAGGACACATAATCATAATGAAATATGCCTCATGTGCATAAATGAATGTGGTGACCTTTCGTTCATTTTTTTTCTTGAAAAGTGATCTGTGTTTGGCCAAGGCCATGGATAAATAATTTCAAAACAAAACAGCACACACACACACAAAATATCCCCACTGATCAAGGACATGTCCGGTATGATACGCGGGACAAAACCCACCAAAAAAAACAAAGGCCTTGCAAAGTCCTTTGTACTATTTTTGTGTCGTGTGAGTACAGAACAAACTAAAAACTGTGGGTGATATATTTTTCTGGTCCTTTGGTTTGGCAGGATCACTCGCGAATCGGTTGTGCCAGCATTTCAAGCAGTTACTGTGAGTGTGAACCAAACGGCTAAGATTCAAAACGTGAAAATTACAAAGACATTTATGACAATTAGACTATTTAGTTCAGTTTACAAAATAGTATATCATGTCAGAACCTTGATAAGGTCCGACTGTGTGTTCACACTTGTCCACAAACAACTTACTTTCGCAGCAACGTCATCGAGGGATTTACAAATTGCCCGCCATATTCATGTGGTTACATAAAAAGTATGGAATTGCAATTAAACTCAAGGCTGCCACGATATCGAAAACGAGCCCTCAATTAATGTATGGTAATCTGGTGTGGGTTTTTTTGTTTTTTGTTTTTTTAAATCATGGATAAGTTGTTAATTAGATATTTGTCAATAGACTTACCATCGTTTTATGTTCTGTGATGTATTTAATATTTCCAGATCAGAAAACGAAAATGAAAGTACATAACATTTCGATCATCGTCAATATTAACGTTGTTTCATCGAACGTTTTTCTTCTTTGCTGCTAATACAGAATTATTGAAAATTGCTGGCAGACCTATGAGCATCGAGACAGCAGTCTGTAGTGGTGGATGGAGCCACTTCCAGTCCTGTTCCTGCAGAATCTGGAGTTCCCCAAGGCTCTGTTCTTGGGCCTTGCCTGTTCCTGCTCTACATCAACGACATGTCGACTGGACTGTCCTCCACTGCTCGTCTCTTTGCTAATGATACTCTGTGCCACAAAACCATCTCCTCCACCAGGGACCAGCAAGCCCTACAAAAGGGTCTCGATTACCTCGCAGAATGGGAGCAGAAGTGGCTTATGAGCTTCCATCCAGACAAATGTCAGACACTGCGAGTGAGCCGGAAGAGAGATCCCCTACCATCAGAGTACACCTTTCGTGGCCACACCCTTGATGTAGTCAGCAAATCAAAATACCTCGGCATCACCATCACTTCTGATCTTAAATGGACCCCTCACATCTCCAATGTTTCCAACCGAGCCAACAAGACCTTGAGGCCTACTGAGACGGAACCTGAAAGTAGGCTCCCAGCGCATCAAACAGCAAGCCTACCAAACACTGGTCCGCCCAACCCTGGAGTATGCCAGCTCTGTGTGGGACCCATATACAGAGAAGGACATTAACAAACTTGAGGCAGTACAACGCCGGGCTGCTCGCTGGGCGACCCATCGACACAGGAAAACATCCAGTGTGCAAGACATGACGGAGACTCTTCAGTGGTCCCCCCTCAAAGAGCGAAGGAGAAAGGCAAGACTGGTTAACTTTTATAAGTTCCACAGCGGCAGTCTTATCATCAACACATAACCACAAGCCCTCTCAAAATCCTTCAGCATCCACGGGGTCCCGAGGATCGCACCCAGCAGCGTACCATCTCTCCAACTGCAGGACACTGTACAGACAAAAATCTTTCTTTCCCTGAACCATAACCAACTGGAACAGCCTTCTGCTGAGATTGCCCTCAGCCCAACCCTGGAAGGCTTCAAATCCCGAATCTGATCACCTCCCCCCCCCACCCCCATACCTCCCCCCCCTTCCCCCCATCCCCTGGCCCAGCAACCTCTGCCTCAGGAAACCTCAAAAACACGCAAACCCCCCTTATAGTCTACAGAATCTTCACAATGATGAAGGCGGTAGTCAAGGGAAAGAAGAAGAAGAGAGAAAATGCTTAATAACACACACACACACACACACACACACACACACACACACACACACACACACACACACACACACACACACACACACACACACAATCAAATTATGGTGCTCAGAGCCTCGTCAACCACTAAGGCCTTCTGAAGGCTACCGCCACGTTAGCATCTACTTCAAGTCAAGGGTAAAATAAAGTACAATAAAAACTAGTCACTGCCTTGAGCTTTTCTCTCAAAAAGTTTAAAAACCTTCCATTTCTCTCTCTCTATATATGTGTGTGTGTGTGTGTGTGTGTGTGTGTGTGTGTGTGTGTGTGTGTGTGTTATGTGTATATATGCTTGGTCGAGAAACGTGCAAAGAACAGAATCTGGATCTGTATGCAGCCTTCACTGACCTGACCAAGGCATTTGATTACGGTCAACAGAGAGGCCTTGTGGACAGTCCTTCAGAAACTTGGCTGCCCAAGAAAGTTTGTGACCCTGATCCGTCTGTTTCTTGACAACATGACTGGCCTGGTACTTTCAGGAGAGGCGTCTTAGCCCTTAGAGATTTTAAACCCTGTGAAGCAGGGGTGTGTCTTAGCCCCTGTGATGTTCAACCTCCTCTTCGCCTGTGTTCTCAGCCGCTCTGTCAGAGACATATATAAATATGTGTGTGTGCACGCGCATAATGTGTCTGTGTGTGCGCGTGTCTGTGTGTGCATGTGTCTGTGCGCGTGTCTCTGTGTGTGTGTACATATGGCCCACATGCAGATTAAGTACACACATTAAAAATCTATGACAATGATGATCACACAAATGACTGCTAGTCACTGATAGTGGATGAAGAAGATGATGAAGAAGAAGAACGACAACACTGGGAAATGTGTGTGTGTGTGTGAGAGAGAGAGAGAGAGAGAGAGAGAGAGGGTGTGAGAAGAAGAGGAGGAAAATGTTTGCTTTCAAAAGATTTCCTTCATGCTTACATGCTGTAGCTTCAAGTTGTGTCAGAAACTTGCCATTTCTTTGTGAGGAGTAGACAATGTATTCTTTTCAACTGGTGAATTGAATTCTACCTCAGACAGGAAGACAGAGTGACATACAAGGGTGAATACAGGGAGAGTGGATGTGTGTTTGGCGGTGTGGGATGGAGGGTTAGGGGGAGAGGAGGAGGAATGGTAAGAGTCAGGTTAGGGGAGGGATACAGAAACAGAGTGAAGGAGAGAAAGAAACGAAACAAAATCAAATTTTGCTTACAGAGAGAGAGACAGACAGACAGATATACAAAGAAAGCAAGAGAATGTGAGAGAGAGGTTGGAGGAGCTCATTCGTCCAGCAGTCTTCTTCACTATAATTCATGTCAACATTGATTATTTCTTTTGTCATATTTATTTTCCAAAATGTACAAATTGCATAAAATGTACATGTTTGACTATTTTCACATCAGTTTCAATTCTCCTTAACTGAATCAGATTTTGCTATGGAGTCTTGGGTTGAAATCAAGTTCTGCACTGTGCACGAACAGCTGAGTGTGAAACCGCCACCAGTGAAACACTCAGTGTCTGCACACCTTGCTTCATTTCTTGAAACAAAATGAAACAGCACAACAGGGCCCAGATTGTACTAAGAAATAAAGAAAACCACTGCTGAGACAACAATATCACACACCTATCCCAGCACACACATACACCCCATGTGCACACACAAACATGCATATGCACAAAAACAAGCATGCGCACACACATGCACACATATTCACAAGTGATTTCTCACACATACACATATGCCATGTGTGAAAAACAAAATTGAGATAATAAACAAAATAGGCGCTTATGCATACTGTTTTCCAAAACTTGGATGTGTACCATTGTGAAATCATAAGTTGGTAATAATTATGTAAATATCAGTCTTTCATGTAGCCAGCATATCCATAGATGATGGTTTCTTATCCATGGAAGTACTTTGTCTTTTTATTTTCATATGTCTTGTCTGTGCTCTCATTTTTATAAGTCCTCACCATTCAGGTGTGCATCAAAGCTGACTATTTTTCCATCAAAACCACCTAACTCCGAAGATTTTGGCCAGTGGCTAATTGTTTTTGTTTTAACACTGTTTTACAAGATTTTTAACATAACTTTACTTTTTATCTCCAACAACAAGAACACACACAGAACAACGACAACCAACCAACCATACAAACAAAACACACACATACACAACATGTGCAATAAAATGCTTTAACGGAAAATACAATATTCATAAGTAAAAATGTCTTTTCACATGCACACGGACACTGAAACTGAAAAGGCACCAACAAAAGTAAGGAAGATAAAAAAAATACTTCCCAGTCGGCACAGAGTCACCCAGAAAACTACAAAGAGAATGCTATGGCTGCAGTTCCCAGCCCCTTCTCCTGTCCATGTTTCACGTGTTCACAAAACATCTCTCTCACCTTTATCAGATGTCTGTTCATCTTACCTTCTGTTTCTGACCTCAGCTAACTTTAATTAATTACTTGCCTTTTACGTATCATTTATTTTCAATCTATTTTTTTGTTAATTTGCATATTCTGTTTGACTTTTTTCTTTTTTATACTGTTTTCATACAAAGATATTTTCAGAATTTGGTAGACTCTCAAGGCCTGACCAACACGATGGGTTTGTTTTTAAATAAGGCATCTGCTTCCTTTAAGTTATTTTTACAACTAAGAAGCAGATGCGGTGTAGCGTATAAGGATGAGTCCACACGCTTTGCCACCTCTGGGAACTGAAATAGTAACTTAGATGTATTCATGATATCTGGATGACTGGGGATTAACAACTTCACTTTTACTCTTCAGATTAAAGTGATCACATGTTGGGGTTGTAATGATAATCAAAGTTTAAGGTTAAAGGTTAAAGGTCCCATAGCCTTTTATGGGCGTCAGGGTAGTGATTTCATATCCACTGTGTCCAGGGCGAGGCACAGGAAGGTGGGGCCCAATCCTCTCCTGCTGTTTCAACCTTCCCCAACCAAAGTCAAGTACCCATTGACACCTTGTTTAAGCGAGGAAAATCAGAGTGAAACCCCTTTCCCAAGGACACAACACCACGCCGAAACAGGGCCTCAAACCCTGATCACTGATGAACACTGGATTAGACGTCCAACGCCCGATTCTGCCACATTGTCTCCGTTGGTGATGGTGTTCACATGCAACTTCTCCACATCAATCATGCAGATGTCCGTAATGTGTGCGTGAGGTCAACCAGTGAACCCTTTAGCTATCAACACAATCACCATGGGCTTAACCCCCTCACTGCTGAACCTTGGTGAAACCAAACCAGTGTGGTAAGGATATGAAGTGCATTTACTTTGCCTTGTGTACTTCTAAGTGATGTGGTTGATTTTTACCGAGCAAAAGCAATGCAGTCCTAAAAGGAAGAGGTGCGAAACATAAAGCACTACGACCAACAACCTGACCTTCTAGTTCAGTCTTATCTCAGCATGGTGACAGGCCCTTCATTGAAAAGCATTACTGTCAGCAACAGTCAAGGGGTTAATTCTCTCCTGTCATGGGAAACTTTGTTTGAGCTGAAGAAGAAGAACAACAACAACAAAAACGCTTTATATCTTTGAATGAAAGTGGTAATGATCAGCACTGTACAAATCGACACACAACCAACAACAACAACAAAATGCTTTATATCTTTAACAGAAAGTTGTGATGATCAGCGCTGTACAAATCGACACACAACCAACAACAACAACAAAATGCTTTATATCTTTGAATGAAAGTGGTGATGATCAGCACTGTACAGATCAACACACAACCAACAACAACAACAAAATGCTTTATATCTTTAACAGAAAGTGGTGATGATCAGTGCTGTACAAATCGACACACAAACAACAACAACAACAAAATGCTTTATATCTTTAACAGAAAGTGGTGGTGATCAGTGCTGCACAAATCGACACACAAACAACAACAACAACAAAATGCTTTATATCTTTAACAGAAAGTGGTGATGATCAGTGCTGTACAAATCGACACACAACCAACAACAACAACAAAATGCTTTATATCTTTAACAGAAAATGGTGATGATCAGTGCTGTACAAATCGACACACAAACAACAACAACAACAAAATGCTCTATATCTTTGACAGAAAATGGTAATGATTGGTATTGTACAAATCAACACAAAACTGAAGGTGACAACTACCACAACGTCCAGTCACAATAAAATGCTGTTTTTATTTCTCCAGTCAATACGTAGCAGAATGGTTACAATATATACAAATAAATACCAAAAAGCCACAATTTGTTGTTTTGTAAAGACTGCTTTTAATATTTACATATACATATAAACAGGGAATAAATATCACAAGGTATACTATTCAGATTGAGAAACGTATTTTTGTGATGGATTGCAAAAATGCAGATTGTTTATTTTTTTTCATTTAATATATAAAACAATCTTCCTTTTCCAACAAAACTGATTTTGCAATTGTCCAGTGCTCAGTCTATATACATGCATTTAAGTCTTATATCATTGGTACCACTGTGAAAGCCATAGCCTGCTGCTAAGTGTGGGCATGAATGTGGGTGTGTGTTTGCCCAGGCACATCTCTCTCCCTGTATGCGTGGGAGCACTTGTGTCGGCATGGCATCAAGCACTTCAACCTAATGGTGTCATTTTTTTCACAACATCAGCATTGTTATTCAGCACTACATTCATCACAGATAACATTACCTGTCATAATATCCACTGTGTGATGATGCACGAAAAAACAACAACAGTTATTATCATCAGAAATGTCGAGATGACCCCTTGTTGCAATGTTCTTGACACCATGTTGCAATGCCACATGTCACAACGACGTATGTCACAATGGCACCATGTTACAATGACACATGTCACAAGGACATGTCACAAATGACACCATGCTACAATGACACCCTGTCACAATGACACATATTACAATGACATCATGTTACAATGACACGTCACAATGACACGTCACAATGACAGTTTCAGTTTCAGTAGCTCAAGGAGGCGTTACTGTGTTCGGACAAATCCATATACGCTACACCACATCTGCCAGGCAAATGCCTGACCAGCAGCGTAACCCAATGACACAATGACACCACGCTACAATGACACCATGTAACAATGAAACCCACAATGACACCACGTCACAATGACACCATGTCAGAATATCATGTCACAATAACACATGTCACAGTAACATCGTGTCACAGTGACACCAAATCCCAAACGCATAGATCCGCGAAGATTTTAGACATGTCACTTCAGTGTGGCGCTTTCTTCAGCTGTTCCCTGTTCAGCTGTCTCTTGCCCCAGTCATCAATAATCTCATCAATAATGTCACCAACAAATGTCGTCACTGACAGCTGCTGATGACCTGTCACCTCTGGGGCTTCCCCCCCCCACCCCACGTCCCCCCCCCCTGAAAACCCAGTCACACAAAACACAAAATAAAACACCAGCACAACTGTAGCAACAACATCAAACCCAACCAAAAGAAGCCACATCACATAAAAGCAAAATTCATAATCACACACACACACAAATACTCAGGGATACACACATATATACATACACATACATATATATATATATAGTGTCACTTTACTGATTTGTCCTAATATAGGTGCCATAAGCATCACCCGTAAGTGGAACAAATCCTCAATATATTTTCTCCACCCCCCTTCCTCCTCCGACCCCCCCAACCACCCACACACACACCCCCCTCCCCCCAGATGCTGTGTCAAGGATGCTGGTTCAAAAAAGAAAGTATACACACTCCATTTTTGGTCCGGATGATGAGAAGTTGCCTTTAATACAGGTGTTAAGCACACAGGTAAACAACCTGGCAATGAATGATGATGGTGATGACGACGATGGTGGTTTTGACAATAATGATGATGGCGATGACTATAATGAAGATAATGAAGATGATGATGGTGACAAGGATGATGATGATGATGATGATGATGGTCATGACTAAGTGAACTGTGACAGCTCATGACAGCTGCAATACTGAGTGATATGAAAGTCTGCCCACACTGTTGAGTGTACGCCTCTGCTGACAGAACGGCTGCTGTGTCACAATCACCAACAGTTCGGAACAACGACATAGACGTAGAGCAGTCATCACTAGAATGCAGGATATCCATGGGTAGAATGCATGAACAAGTGTGTGCGTGTGTGCATGTGTGCGTGCGTGTGTGCGTGTGTGTTTCTTAATTCTAAAGTCTTTATAACATTTAGTGATATCAGACACCCCCCCCCCCCCAAAAAAAAACAACAACAAGAAAATACAATGTACAATCTATGTGTGGTTTGAGTGTTTGTGTGTGTGTAAATATGACATTTGTGTGTATATATGTGTGTGTGTGTGTGTATGTGTATATGTATGAGAACACTGCTTTGCTTCGTACACATGTACATGAACGTCAGTGTACATATTCACACCCATACATACGCACAACAAGATGATCATGTCCTCAAACTCATAGTTTGCTTTCTGGTGCCTGAACAGTTACTGTCTATCCTGCCTGCTGCTTTCACAGAACATACACCCAACACTCTCTCTTTCTGTGGACAAGGACAGACAAGAAAAACAGGCCCTTCCCAAATCCTTGAGAGGAAACACAGGCCCTACCTAACTCCTTGACAGAAAAATACAGGCCCTTCCTAACTCTCTCACAGAAAAAAAACAAGCCCTTCCTAACTCTCACAGAAAAAAACAACAGGCCCTTCCTAACTCTCACAGAGAAAAAACAGGCCCTTCCTAACTCTCTCACAGAAAAAAAGCAGGCCCTGCCTAACTCTCTCACAGAAAAAAGCAGGCTCTGCCTAACTCTCTCACAGAAACAAACAGGCCCTTCCTAACTCTCTCACAGAAAAAAAAAGGCCCTTCCTAACTCTCACAGAAAAATACAGGCCCTTCCTAACTCCTTGTCACAAAAAACCGGGCGCTTCCTAATTCTCTCACAGAAAAAAACCCAGGCCCTTCCTAACTCTCTCACAGAAAAATACAGGCCCTTCCTAACTCCTTGTCACAAAAAACCAGGCGCTTCCTAACTCTCTCACAGAAAAAAACAAGGCCCTTCCTATCTCTCTCACAGAAAAATACAGGCCCTTCCTAACTCTCTCACAGAAAAAAAAAGCAGGCCCTGCCTAACTCCTTGGCAGAAAAAACAATCCCTTCCTAATTCCTTGGCAGAAAAAAAAAAACAGGCCCTAAAAACAGGCCATTCCTAACTCTCTCACAGAAAAAACAACAACAGGCCCTTCCTAACTCCTTGTCACAAAAAACAGGCCCTTCCTAACTCTTCACAGAAACAAAACAGGCCCACCTAACTCCTTGGCAGAAAAATAAAGGCCCTTCCTAACTCTCTCACAGACCCCCCCAAAAAAAGGCCCTTCCTAACTCTCTCACAGAAAAATACAGGCCCTGCACTGACCCTTCACTACCAAATCCTTTAAATCAAAGGAGCTCTCAAAGCCTTCTGTGACGCTTGTCTCTCATTAAACTAATGGAGGTGTTTCATCAAACATTTGTACCTATCTTAGACAAGAGAGAACCACTGACTGATGTCGACAGGCTCAAAGACGGTTCATAAAGCGATTTGCTCCCCTTTTCCAACACATCGACCGAGTCATACAGGTCTTCTGAAATTGTGGGGTTTTCCCCTCCAAGAATTCAAACCGGTCTTCCTCAAAATGACGATGCCACAACGATCTTGGACTCACAATCCTTTTCAATGTCATTGCTGGATGTGCTTGAGGAAATAATGAATGATGTGGACAGTGAAAAAGAAGAGAGCGAGGAAGATAATTCTGATGAAGAGACTAAGAATTACTGTTACTTTTTTTTTTCATTCTATGCTGTGTGTGATCCTGTATGCGGAAATATTCCCAAATATCAGAAACCTGTAATAATTTCAATAAATACTCAACAAATCACCAGAGTCTTTTTGTTTTATTCCCCTGTGAAAGCAAAACCTATTATACATCAGACTATGTGATTTCATGCATTAAATCCCACAAACAGAGAAGCGACAGTAGGTTTTAGTGTACACAGTACTGACACAGCTTTTGTGTTTTTCATCGGCACATGGAATACAACTGACCTCAAAAAAATGTCAGCAATCAAGGGAAAGGGGGCGGGGGCGGGGGCGGGGGGTGGGGGTGTGGGTGGTAGCTAAAATCTGAAATAAAACCTTGGATTAAAAAAAACATTCAAAGGGTTTTGAGTTTTGAGTTCCATCTCCACACACCCACTCCACATCAGCCCGACTTCCAACACCCCACCCCTATAATCATTGGCAGCGGTGCAGGGTGGAGAGGGGGAGCTCCCAACACCCCCACCCCTATGATCATCGGTGTCGGTCCAGGGTGGAGAGGGGGAGGAGGAGGAGGAGGATCAGGAGATCTCGAAGCCGGAGTGCGAGTGGAGGGCGTAGCGCAGCTTGTCGCGAAGGATGGACTTCTTGGAGTAGTTGGGCAGCTTGAGCAGGTTGAAGCAGGTGGAGGAGGTGGGCAGGCGGCCCCCGGCCTCCTTCTTCTTGATGTTGAAGAACCCCTTCAGCACCGAGCCCACCGTGTCGCCCGTGTCCTGGCCGCACCGTGTGGAACATCGTCATCATCGTCATCATTATCATCACCATCACCATTCTCATCACCATCATCTTAAACATTATCATCTTCATCATGGTCATCTTCACCATCACCATCATCGTGATAGTCATCATCTTCATGGTGATCATAATCCCCTTCACCATATTCATCATCATCATCACCATAATTATCCTCAGCCTCATCATCATAAACATTATCATCTTCACCATCATCATCCTCTTCACCATCACTATCAACATGATCATGATCATCATCATGATGTAAAGTTATATAATCACCGCTCTGTATCTCCCGTGTCCTGGCATCACCAGGCAACACATCATGATCATCATCACCATCATCACCATCATCATTATCATCATCAAAAACATCATCATCACCATCATCATCATCTTCACCACCACCACCATCATCATCATCACCACTATCATCATCATCATCTTCGTATGTGTGCATGTGTGTGTGTGTGTGTGTGTGTGTGTGTGTGTGTGTGTGTGTGTGTGTGTGTGCATGTGTGGGCATGTGTGTGTGTGTGTGTGTGTCTCACCTGGACATCGTCATCACCATCATCATCTTCACCACCACCACCACCATCAGCATCATCACCACTATCATCATCATCATCATATGTGTGTGTGTGTGTGTGTGTATGTGCATGAATGTGTGTGCATGTGTGTGCATGTGTATGCATGTGTATGTGTGTGTGTGTGTGTGTGTGTGTGTGTCTCACCTGGTCATCGCTGACCTCCACACAGCGAATGGAGAAGGGAGGCTCCAGGTGAGCAAAGCCCAGCAGTGGGGGCTTGGAGCAACTGGTGACAAACTGCACACACCATGCAATGCTTAGCGCTGAGTCACAGCTTAACTCTCTCCATACGAACGGCGAAAGAGATGACGTTAACAGCGTTTCACCCCAGTTACCATCATCAAAATATTGCTAGCGGAAGGCTTTTATACTAAAGAGGTGAATGTTGACAAAGAATACCACAATTCTGATGACGGAAGCTAAAGGTTGGGTCATTGAGACACCCACTGGACATCCGAGGGGTATGTGTAGAGGAGAAGAGAGGACTGGCCGTACTGAGTGAGTTAAAGGTTCCTTAGCTTTTTATAGCCACTGGAGCAGCTGGTGACAAACTGCACACACCATGCAATGCTTAGCGCTGAGTCACAGCTTAAAGGTTCCTTAGCTTTTTATAGCCACTGGAGCAGCTGGTGACAAACTGCACACACCATGCAATGCTTAGCGCTGTGTCACAGCTAAAAGGTTCCTTAGCTTTTTATAGCCACTGGAGCAGCTGGTGACAAACTGCACACACCATGCAATGCTTAGCGCTGAGTCACAGCTTAAAGGTTCCTTAGCTTTTTATAGCCACTGGAGCAGCTGGTGACAAACTGCACACACCATGCAATGCTTAGCGCTGAGTCACAGCTTAAAGGTTCCTTAGCTTTTTTATAGCCAATGGAGCAGATGGTGACAAACTGCACACACCATGCAATGCTTAGCGCTGTGTCACAGCTAAAAGGTTCCTTAGCTTTTTATAGCCACTGGAGCAGCTGGTGACAAACTGCACACACCATGCAATGCTTAGCGCTGTGTCACAGCTTAAAGGTTCCTTAGCTTTTTTATAGCCACTGGAACAGCTGGCGACAAACTGCACACACCATGCAATGCTTAGCGCTGAGTCACAGCTTAAAGGTTCCTTAGCTTTTTATAGCCACTGGAGCAGCTGGTGACAAACTGCACACACCATGCAATGCTTAGTGCTGAGTCACAGCTTAAAGGTTCCTTAGCTTTTTATAGCCACTGGAGCAGCTGGTGACAAACTGCACACACCATGCAATGCTTAGTGCTGTGTCACAGCTTAAAGGTTCCTTAGCTTTTTATAGCCACTGGAGCAGCTGGTGACAAACTGCACACACCATGCAATGCTTAGCGCTGAGTCACAGCTTAAAGGCTCCTTAGCTTTTTTATAGCCACTGGAGCAGCTGGTGACAAACTGCACACACCATGCAATGCTTAGCGCTGTGTCACAGCTTAAAGGTTCCTTAGCTTTTTATAGCCACTGGAGCAGCTGGTGACAAACTGCACACACCATGCAATGCTTAGCGCTGAGTCACAGCTTAAAGGTTCCTTAGCTTTTTATAGCCACTGGAGCAGCTGGTGACAAACTGCACACACCATGCAATGCTTTAACTCATTCTCCTCCAGGTACCAGTTAACTCGTTCCATGATTACTTTCCCATGTGGACCAGGTACGAGTATTCTCGTACCAACACACAATTCCAGTTTCATTTATTCTTGCTTGGTACAGTTCGCATTCTAAACCGAAATGTTTACAGATTCTGGAAACATGAAAATGATGCTTTGTTCGAATGATTAAATCAAACAGTTCTCCATCATTTTCACCGTTTTAGTGAACCACCCTGTTTTTTTTATTCTGCAGTGGTCTCATGTGGTGCTAGGGAGTTGTAGCAGGCATGTAGCTGCGGGGTAGAATGAGTTAAAGCTAAGTCACAGCTTAAAGGTTCCTTCGCTTTTATAGCCATTGGGGTAGTGATTTCATATCCACTGAGTCAAGGGCTCAGTATTGGAAGGCAGGGCTCAATTCTCTCCTCTCACCATTTTAACTCACTTCGGACGAATAGTTCTCTCCCTTGCTTTTCCCTACAGGTGACCCATTTGTTAGGGTTAGGAAAAAAAAATCACAAAAAATACAAAACATAAAGTAACTGAATGAAACTCACTGTACTTGACCCACTGACCCTTCTCCTCACGTTGTGTGAACGCCCACCCCCCTCCCTCTTCACTGCTCTCAGAAGCTGAATCACAATCTACTTGTCAGCAGCTTTCTTCACTGCAGATAATTTATTCAACATCTTCATCATCCTTGTCCATGTCGAAACTTTCAGTCTGAAGCATTTCAATCACTGCAGCAGAAGTAAAAGCCGCTGTCATGATCTAGTTTGCTCCAAAAATTTCCACTTGTATCGCCTGCGACGCCATTTTCGATACGTATGCAGATTAGCTTCTTGTGTGGGGTCCTGAACTCGCTGGCTCGCTGTGGGGTGTGTTGTTACGGAATCTCATGAAGAAACTTTCCATTCAACCCTTGACACATTCGCAATGCCTGGTGTAGCTGCGATTGTTACGCTACCCCATGAGGAAAACATGGCAACATTTTTAATTGTTGAAACTGCTATAGCATTCCGTCTTCCGGAACGCTACCTCACATCAGGAACGCTATAGCATTCCATCGTCCAGAATAAGTTAACTCACTCAGTACGGCCAGTCCTCTCTTCTCCTCTACACAGACCCATCGGATGTCCAGTGGGTGTCTGAATGACCCAACCTTTAGCTTCCGTCGTCAGAATTGTCGTATTCTTTGTCAACATTCACCTCTTCAGTATAAGAGCGTTCCGCTTGCAATATTTTGATGATGGTAATTGGGATGAAACGCTGTTAACGTCGTCCCTTTTCGCCGTTCGTATGGACAGAGTTAATCTTTCCCAACCGAAGTCAGGTACCCATTCACACCTGGGTGGAATGAGGAGGAAAGTACTCCCCCCCCCCCACCCCCTCCCGAGGACATGGTGGTGGTGTGTCCATCGAGATCGATGATGACCATTGTTGTCATCCAGCTGGGGGATGGGGGGAGGGTGGTGGTGGGGTGGGGGGGAGGATGCTCATGAATCTATCTGTGAATGCGCAGATGGCTGAATAGTCCAATCTGCACACGAAATGTTCGCTGACAGTTGGGGCAGACAAAGACAGGCATACCATTGTCAGGGAGCTTGTTTGCCTGTGACTTTCTGGCCTGCCTCTTCTGAACAGCTGCAGCAGTCCATAACTACCAGGCTGAAATGAAGCCTTGAACCCTGACCAATGGTGGACACTGGATCAGAAGTCCAACGCCTGACCAACTTTGCCATGGCAACTCGGGTTGACGGGTGCAATAGCCGAATGGTTAAAGCGCTGGACTTTCAATCTGAGGGTCCTGGGTTTGAATCTCGGTGCACCTGGTGGATAAAGGGTGGAGATTTTTCCGATCTCCCAGGTCAACATATGTGCAGACCTGCTAGTGCCTGAACCCCCTTGGTGTGTATGCGCACGCCGAAGATCAAATACGCACGTTAAAGATCCTGTAATCCATGTCAGCATTCGGTGGGTTGTGGAAAAAAGAATATACCCAGCATGCACACCCCCGAAAACGGAGTATGGCTGGCTACATGGCGGGGTAAATAAAAAACAAACAAACGGTCATACATGTAAAATATTACATGTCTGTCTGAGTGTGTATATGTGTGCGTCTGAAATCTGATTGAATGACACAGGAAACGAATGATGAGCGCCCAGTGGCAGCCGTCAGTCGGCTCTACCCAGGTAGGCAGCCTGTGGTGCAAATGTCCCCGTGTATGTAAAGCGCTTAGAGCTTGGTCTCTGACCAAGGATAGGCGCTATAGAAGTATCCACATCAATCAATCAACTCCCAGCCACACAGAATAAAAAATGCAACATACAGGTGTGCATTCAAGCCAACCATTTCTCCTTCAGTATTTGTGGGCTGCAAATCCCACGTTCACTCATTTAGTACATGTAGGCTTTTACATGCAATGACTGACTGACTGATCGATTGATATGGATACTTAAATAGTGCCTTTCCTCCATCAGAGACCAAGCTCAAAGCGCTTTACAAACACAGGGTCATTTGCGCAACAGGCTGCCTACCTGGGTAGAGCCGACTGACAGCTGCCACTGGGCGCTCATCATTCGTTTCATGCGTCTTTCAATCAGATTTCAGGCACACACACATTCACACTCAGACAGACATGTAACATTTTACGTGTATGACCGTTTTGCTTATTTACCCTGCCATGCAGGCAGCCATACTCTGTTTTCAGGGGTGTACATGCTGGGTATATTCTTGTTTCCATAACCCATCGAACGCTGACATGGATTACAGGATTTTTAACGTGCGTATTTGATCTTCTGCTTGCATATACACATGAAGGGGGTTCAGGCACTAGCAAGTCTCCACATATGTTGAGCTGGGAGATCGGAAAAATCCCCACCCTTCACCCACCAGGTGCTGTCAGCGAGATTCGAACCCGAGACCCTCTGACTGAAAGTCCAACGCTTTAACCACTTGGCTATTGCACCCGTCAACGCATGACCATTTTTACCCTGCCATGTAGGCAGTAATGTGACTGTTTTGGGGGGTTGTGTGCATGCTGGGTATATTCTTGTTTCCGTAACCCACAGATGACCAATATGGGTTACACGATCTTTAACATGCGTGTTTCAGCTTCAGCATGTGTAACAGGCATGAGGAGGGTCCAGGCACTAGCAGGTCTTCGCTTATGTTGACCTGGGAGACAGCGAAAAATCTTCTCCCTTCTCCTACCTGGTCTTCCCCTGTTTCTGTCTGTCTGTCTGTCTCTTTCTCTCTGAATGTGTCTGCCTCTCTTTCTCTCTGAATGTGTCTGCCTCTCTCACTGTTTCTGTGAGAGTATCATTTTGTCTCTGTCTATCTGAATGTGTCTGCCTCTCTTTCTCTGTGAATGTGTCTGCCTCTCTTTCTCTCAATGTTATTGTGACAGTGTCATTTTGTCTCCGTCTCTGTGAATGTGTCTGCCTCTCTTTCTCTCTGAATGTGTCTGCCTCTCTTTCTCTCAATGTTATTGTGACAGTGTCATTTTGTCTCCGTCTCTGTCTCTCTGAATGTGTCTGCCTCTCTTTCTCTGTGAATGTGTCTGCCTCTCTTTCTCTCAATGTTATTGTGACAGTGTCATTTTGTCTCCGTCTCTGTCTCTCTGAATGTGTCTGCCTCTCTTTCTCTCTGAATGTGTCTGCCCCTCTTGATGTGTCTGCCCCTCTTTCTCTCACTGTTACTGTGACAGTATTGTTTTGTCTCTGTCTCTCTGAGTGTGTCTGCCTCTCTTTCTCTCAATGTTATTGTGACAGTGTCATTTTGTCTCCGTCTCTGTCTCTCTGAATGTGTCTGCCTCTCTTTCTCTCAATGTTATTGTGACAGTGTCATTTTGTGTCTGTCTCTGTCTCTCTAAATGTGTCTGCCTCTCTTTCTCTCAATGTTCATGTGAGAGTATCATTTTGTCTCTTTCTTTCTGAATGTGTCTGCCCCTCTTTCTTTCTGAATGTGTCTGCCTCTCTTTCTCTCACTGTTACTGTGACAGTATCATTTTGTCTCTGTCTCTGTCTCTGTGAATGTGTCTGCCTCTCTTTCTCTCACTGTTTCTGTGAGAATATCATTTTGTCTCTGTCTCTCTGAATGTGTCTGCCCCTCTTTCTCTCAATGTTCATGTGACAGTATTTTTCTGTCTCTTTTCTGTTTTTTGTGTACGCTTCTCTGTCCATCGGTCTGTCTGTGTGTCTCTCTGCCCTCCCCAAATCCTATGTCCCAAAGAAAGGAAAAAGAGGAGAAAAAATAAATGGGGCATGATGAAGGAGATGAAGTCTGGCATCACCTTGAGGAAGAGGCTGCGTTCATTGGGGGTGAAGTCTGTGTTGAGAACGTCCCACAGCCAGTTGATCACCTTGTGGTTGTTGTGGTAACCCCCGTAATACTGGGTGTGTCGCCTGAAGTCAAACCACACACCACACCACATCACATCACGTCATGTCATGTCACATCACATCACAACTGCATCGCTTCATGCCTGGCCACATCACACCACGTCAGGTCATTTCACACCGCATCACATCATAAAAGGTCACACCACATTGCATCACATCACACCATGTCACGGCACACCACATCACATTGCACCATGTCATGTCACATCACATCACATCACAATACAACACAAACACAATGCCAACACCACACCACACAACACAACACCATACCACACCATACAAGACCACACCACACCACACCACACAACACCACACCATACCACACAACACCACACAACACCACACCACACCACACAACACCACACCACACAACACCACACCACACAACACCACACCATACCACACAACACCACACCACACAACACCACACCACACAACACCACACCACACCATACCACACAACACCACAACACACCACACAACACCACACAACACAACACCACATCACACCACACCACATCACACAACACCACACCACACCATACCACACAACACCACACCACACAACACAACACCACACCACACCACAATACACAACACCACACCACACTACACTACACAACACCACACCACACCACACCACACAACACCACAGCACAGCACAGCACAGAACACAATACCACACCGCACCACACAACACCACACCACACCACACCATACAAGACCACACCACATCACACCACACAACACCACACCACAGCACACAACACCACACCACACCACACAACACCACACCACACCACACCACACAACACCACACCACACCACACCACACAACACAACACCACACCACAAAACACCACACCACACCACACAAGACCTGAGGTCCTCAATGTCGAGAGCCCCGCTGTCCCCAGAGATCAGTTTCTGCAGCTCCGGAGCGGAGAACATGGCCAGCCAGTCCGGGTGCACCACGGCCTTGAAGCCTCTGATGAAGGCCACAGCCTGGTCCTTGATCTGCCGGAACATGCGGAAGTGCGCCATCAGGTGCACGTAGCGGATCCTGCAACCACGACATCCGTCACTTTCAGTCTCTCCAGGTTGGCACCAACGCATCCATTGTACGCGGCGCCACATCTGCAAGGCTAGGCTGATGCCTGACCTAACAGCGTTACACAATGCACTTAGGCCTTGAGTGCGTTGCATACATACATATTTGTGTGCCTATCAGGCCGTGAGTGCGTTGCATATATATTTGTGTTCCTACCTGAGTGGATTTATTCAACAGAATTTTGCCAGAGGACAACACTTTTGTTGCCATGGGATCTTTTTCAGTGCGCCAAAAGCGTGCTGCATGCAGTGGGACCTTGGGTTTATCGTCTCATCCAAATGACTAGACGCTCAGTTTGATTTTCCAGTCAAACTTGGGAGAAAGGGCGAGAGCAGGATTTGAACCCAGACCCTCACTGACTCTCTGTATTGGCACACGAGTGTCTTAACCATTCTGCCACCTGCCTCCTAACATCACACCACACCACGTCATATCACATCACACCACATCATGTCTCATCACATCACACCACATCATGTCACATCACATCACACCACATCATGTCACATCACATCACGTCACACCACATCATGTCACATCACATCACACCATGTCATGTCACATCACACCACGTCACATCACATCACACCACGTCATGTCACATCACACCACGTAATGTCTCATCACATCACACCACGTCACGTCACATCACACCACGTCATGTCACATCACACCACGTCATGTCACATCACATCACACCACACCATGTCACATCACATCACATCACATCATGTCACATCACATCACACCATGTCACATCACATCACACCACACCATGTCACATCACATCACATCACACCATATCACGTCACATCACACCACGTCATGTCACATCACATCACACCACATCACATCATGCCACATCACATAACACCACGTCACATAACACCACACCATGCCATATCATACCATGTCACATCACATAACATCACACCACATCATGTCACATCACACCACACCAAGTCATGTTACATCACACCACATCATGTCACACCACATCACACCATGTCACATCACACCATGTCAAATCACATCGCACCATATCACATCATGTCATGTCACATCACACCATGTCATGTCACATTACACCACGTCACAAAACATCACATCACACCACAATAGCCTTTTATGGCCATCAGGACAGTGATTTCACATCCACTGTGTGTAGGACTGGGCAGAGGAAGGCAGTGATTTCATATCCACTGTGTGTAGGGCTTGGCACAGGAAGGCAGTGATTTCACATCCACTGTGTGTAGGGCTGGGCAGAGGAAGGCAGTGATTTCATATCCACTGTGTGTAGGGCTCAGCAGAGGAAGGCAGTGATTTCATATCCACTGTGTGTAGGGCTGGGCAGAGGAAGGCAGTGACTTCATATCCACTGTGTGTAGGACTGGGCAGAGGAAGGCAGTGATTTCATATCCACTGTGTGTAGGGCTTGGCACAGGAAGGCAGTGATTTCACATCCATTATGTCCAGGGCTCGGCAGAGGAAGGCAGTGATTTCATATCCACTGTGTGTAGGGCTAGGCAGAGGAAGGCAGTGATTTCACATCCACTGTGTGTAGGGCTTGGCAGAGGAAGGCAGTGATTTCATATCCACTGTGTGTAGGGCTGGGCAGAGGAAGGCAGTGATTTCATATCCACTGTGTATAGGGCTGGGCACAGAAAGGTAGTGAATTCATATCTACTGTGTGTAGGGCTGGGCACAGGAAGACAGTGATTTCACATCCACTGTGTCCAGGACTGTGCATAGGAAGGCAGTGATTTCACATCCACTGTGTCCAGAGCTAGGCAGACAAAGGCAGTGATTTCATACCCACTGTATGAAGGACTTGGCAGAGGAAGGCAGTGATTTCATATCCACTGTATGAAGGGCTTGGCAGAGGAAGGCAGTGATTTCATATCCACTGTGTGTAGGGCTGGGCTTAGGAAGGCAGAGGTCCAATACTCTGTTTTCACTAACCTTCCCGAATTGAAGTCAGGTGTACATTCACACCTGACCTGAGTGAGGAAAATTGGGAGCTAAGCGTCTTTCCCCCAAAGACACAACACCATGCTGAATTGGAGTCTTGAACCCTGATCACTGGTGAACACTGGATCAGAAGTCCAACACCTAACTGACTCTGCCATGGAGCCTTCTCGACGACACATGGGCCTTGGAGAAATGCATGCAGTGCCAGAAAGTGACTCTGGGCAATTCGTGAGAGTGTGGGGTGTGATTTTGTATTTGTTAATGTTCTTGGTGTGTGTGTGTGTGTGTGTGTGTGTGTGTGCATGAATGCGTGTGTGTGAGCGTGCGTGCGTGTGTGCATGTGTATGAAAGATGGCAGACGGACTTGTTACTCATTGGTCACTGGGATGGCGTGGCCGCCAGTCACCTGTATCTGTGTGCGCGCGCGCGCGCGCGTGTGTGTGTGTGTGCGTGCATGCATGCATGTGCGAGCGTGCATGTGTGAGTGTATGCATGCATACATGTGTACGAGAGAGGACAGACTGACTTGTTCTCATTGGTCACGGGTATGGCACGGCCCCCAGTCACCAGCTCGTGGGTCTCCAGCTTCCCCATGCAGTCCTCGTCACAGGAAAACGTCAGCTCCAGGTCAGACACGTCACCCTCGTAGTGCTGTCAAAATGACGGCCACAACAGTTGAGTTCAGCTACTCAAGGAAGCGTCACTGCGTTCAGACAATTCCATATATGATACACCGCATCTGCTAAGTAGACGCTTGACCAGCGACGTAACCTGATGCGCTTAGTCAGGCCCTGAGAAAAAAAAAAAGCAAAATGAAAGAAAGAAAAGAGACACATCAGAAAAGAGTAAAATCAACAAACTGTTAAAAAATAAATAAATAAATAAAAGAAAAGAAAGAAAGAAGGAAAAATAGAAAAAACAACAACAAGAGAGGCAAGGCCTTCAAGACTCACTTGTGATAAATTAAGTCCCCTAACATTAATTACAGAGTAATTTCCCTTCTTTACTATCTGCACCAAAACGTTTTTGCAAAATAAATAAAACTTCCATGCATAGCAAAAGAAGTTCCTGTTTGAACAAAAAATGATAATAATGACTCCTCTTGTTGTTGTGTCAGAATAAGAGGTCAAAGTGCCAAGTTTAGAGAATACAAAAAATATAAATATAACAGTAAATGCAGTTTGCATATAATTAGGCTTCCTTTTTTTTAAATTTTTTTGTGCCCATCCCAGAGGTGCAATATTGTTTTAAACAAGATGACTGGAAAGAACTGAATTTTTCCTATTTTTATGCCTAATTTGGTGTCAGCTGACAAAGTATTTGCAGAGAAAATGTCAATGTTAAAGTTTACCATGGACACACAGACACATGGACACACACACACACACACAGAGACAACTGAACACCGGGTTAAAACATAGACTCACTTTGTTTACACAAGTGTCAACAAAAGAGTGGGAAGACAGAAAAAGACTAAAAGTGGGTCAAGAAAATGGCGGGAAAAGACCAACAACAAAACCAGAGAAAGAACAACAACCAACAACAACACACCAAAAAAAAAAAAAAAAAAAAAAAAAAAGAAAGAAAGGGATGGGAAAACAAATAAATAAATAAAGAAGAGCAAGGGGGTATGGAGAAATACTAACAGCAGTGAAATACTAACAGCAAGGGGGTATGGAGAAATACTAACAGCAGTGAAATACTAACAGCAAGGGGGTATGGAGAAATACTAAGGTGGAGAAATACTAAGAGCAGTGAAATACTAACAGCCAAGTGGCTTACAGCGTTGGACTTTCAATCTAAGGGTCCCTGGGTTCAAATCTCAGTAACGGCGCCTGGTGGGTAAAGGGTGGAGATTTTTCCGATCTCTCATGTCAGCATATACAGTGTGGAGACCTGCTGTGCCTGAACCCTCTTTGTGTGTGTATGCAAACAGTCGATCAAATATGCACGTTAAAGATCCTGTAATCCATGTTAGTCTTTGGCGGGTTATGGAAATAAGAACATACCCAGCATGCACACCCCCAAAAAGGGTGTGTGGCTGCCTGCGTAGCGGGATAAAAACGGTCATACACTTTGGGGCGCACTTGTGCACATGTGAGTGAGCATGGGAGATTTTATTGCTTTTGTTTTTGATTGATATGGATACTTATACAGCGCCTATCCTCGGTTGGAGACCAAGCTCTAAGCACTTTACAAACACAGGGCCATTTGCACAACAGGCTGCCTACTGGGCGCTCATCATTCGTTTCCTGTGTCATTCAATCAGATTTCAGGCACACACGTACACACTCAGACAGACAAGTTGCAGCCCATGAGCAAAGAAGAGGAAGTAGAAGCTGTCAAAAAGGGTTGATGAAGTTTTGATAAATGTCTTGTCACACATACAGGTGATTGTCGACATTTTATTAGAGTTCTGATTTTCATATTTGAATGTTAAAGAAAGGAGGGGGAGGGGGATGAATGATAAGCTGGGGAAAACTGGGTAAGTGTAGGGTGGAATTTGAAATGAATATTTAAGAGCAATTACAGAAAATTACTTAATGGACTTCATAAAAGAGAAGTCGCTAGACTAGCAAGCGAAACGACTGGTAATGAATGCAAACAGTCAAAAACATTAATGTTTGTAGTCACAGTGTGATGCAACACTTTTCATGTAGGTAAGGCTTCATCAAATTGCAGTCAAAAAATAATATGCTCAACTGTCACATTACTGAAGCATATGCACTTGACTTTAGGGCAACAGACATATATATATATATATATATATACATTTTTTTTCTCTCTCTCTTCTTTTTTCTCTTCATTTTTTCATATTCATATCTTATTCAGATTAGGCCATGGGCCCTGTCTGGAGGGAAGGGGTAATAACGTACTGCTTAACAATGATAATAGTTAACTCATTCCAGACGATGGAACGCTATAGCGTTCCTGACGTAAGGTAGCGTTCCGAACGACGGAATGCTATAGCAGTTTCGAGAATTAAAATTTTTTCCATGTTTTTCTCATGGGGTAACATAACAATCGCAGCTACACCAGGCATTGCGAACGTGCCAAAGGTCAAATGGAAAGCATAAGATTCCATAACACACTCCACAGCGAGCCAGCGAGTTCAGGACCCCACACTACAAGCTAATCTGCATATGTATCGAAAATGACGTCGCAGGTGATACAAGTGGATATTTTTGGAGCAAACTAAATCACGACAGCCGCTTTCACAGCTGCTGAAGTGATTGAAATGCTTCAAACTGAAGGTTTTGACATCAACGAGGATGATGAAGACGTTGAATAACGTATCTGCAGTGAAGAAAGCAACCAGCAAAAAGGTACTGAAAGTGACTCAGCTTCTGAGAGCAGTGAAAAGGGAGGGGGTTGGGCGTTCACAAAACGTGAGGAGAGGGGTCAGTAGGTCAAGTACAGTGAGTTTCATTCAGTTACTTTATGTTTTGTAATTTTTGTGATTTTTATCCTAACCCTAACAAATGGGTCGTCTGTAGGGAAAAGCAAGGGAGAGAACTATTCGTCCGGAGTGAGTTAAACTATTTAATACAGAACAGACAGAAAATTACGCACATTTTGTGGAAACAAAACATCATAACATAAATACATGAATACACGTGTCTTTATGTATGTTTGTGCGTGCCATGTGTGCGCATGTGTTGACGGCAGCTGTTAGGTACACATGTATGTTGAAATGTATGTATGCACTGTGTGTGTGCATGTGTGTGTGTGTGCATGTGTGTGTGTGTACATTTAGTCACATTTTGGTCTGTGTGTGTGTAACATTTATGTAATGTGTTAGGTAAACAAAAGTGTTTTTGTAAAGCACCTAGAGCAGATTTCTGGATAGTGTGCTATATAAGTATCCATTAATATTATCATCATTATTACAAGAACCTAAGTTGAACTAATCTTCAGTCACCTCAATGCTTTGCAAAGAAATAAAGCAACGTGAGACAACACATTTTCATATCTTCAATGCTTTGGAGAGAAATAAAGAAAACGTTAGACAAAACATGTTCATATCTTGATGACGACATTCGTCAATTAAATCTACGTCTAGGAGTCGGGAAGAAATGAACGAAACAGAAGAGCTGCTATCAACCACTCACGACTGAAACTGGTGCAATCAGTTTTGGATGTACGCCAGTATGATTATGAACAATAAAAAACATCAATTGATTTGTCAAGGTTTTGTTCAGTTCACGAAAAAAAAACCAGACACTAAAACACATACCCCAATATCAAGACTAGATGGAAGAAGAAGCAGCTGGAGGAGGAGGAGAAGGAGGAGGAGGAGGAGGGGAAGAAGAAGAAGAAGAATGAGGAGGAGGGGGAGGAGGAGAAGGAGAAGGAAAAGAAGAAGAAGAAGGAGGAGGAGGAGAAAAAGGAGGTGGAGGGGAAGAAGAAGGAGGAGGAGGGGAAGAAGAAAAAGAAGAAAAAGGAGGAGGAGGAGAAGAAGAAGGAGGAGAAGGAGGAGAAGAAGAAGGAGGAGGAGGGGAAGAAGAAGAAGAAGAAGAAGAAGAAGAAGAAGCAGAACAAGAACAAGAACATGAAAAACAAGACCAAGAAGAACAGGAAGAACAAGAGAAAGAATCTAAATGATACAGCAGATGAAAACAAACACAGAAAAGACGAAAAGAAAGAAAAGTCAAAAACCAGAAACAGACGACAAAGAAGAGAAAGCAGAAGGAGGAGGAGGAGAAGTAGGAGAAAAAGAAAGGGAGACAACGTAGCGGTGACCTTGATGTAGCTGAGGCTCTTGGCGAGGTCGGCGTCCAGCGAGGGCAGCTCGTCCAGTGAACTGTAGGTGGAGCTCTGCTGGTGACCCAGCATCTGGGTCAGGAAGAACGGGGCGAAGGGCACGTCCACCACAATGCCCTGCACACACACACACACACACACACACACACACACACACACAGACACACACACACATACATACACACACACACACACACACACAGACACACACAGAATATCTGGGTCAGGAAGAACGGGGCAAAGGGAACATCCATCACAATGCCCTGCACACGCAAACACCCTCTTTGAACCACTGCTATCAGGGACACACACACACACTCTCTCTCTCTCTCTGTGAACTACTGCTATCAAGGAAGCACACACACACACACACACACATACATACACACTGAACCACTACTACAGCATACACACACTGCACACACAAGCACACTCACTGCACACACACACTCACACACATACTGCACATACACACACACACACGCACACACACACACACACACACTGCACATACACACACACACACAAACACTACATCTGTGTAAAAAAAAAAAAAAAAAGCAAAAAAAAAAGCAAAAAACAAAAAAGGAGCCAACACGTGACCTCCGAATAAACCCAACACGCCGGTCAGCCCTTGAGATTCCACCCTAGGTTTGTGTAAAAGAAAATCACACACACAAAAAAACAAACCAACAACAACAAAAAAAACAAAAAACAAAACAAACCCCAACAAACGACGGGCGCAATAGCCGAGTGGTTAAAGCGTTGGACATTCAATCTGAGGGTCCCGGGTTTGAATCACGGTGACGGCGCCTGGTGGGTAAAGGGTGGAGATTTTTCCAATCTCCCAGGTCAACATATGTGCAGACCTGCTAGTGCCTGAGCCCCCTTCGTGTGTATATGCAAGCAGAAGATCAAATACGCACGTTAAAGATCCTGTAATCCATGTCAGCGTTCGGTGGGTTATGGAAACAGGAACATACCCAGCATGCACACCCCCGAAAACGGAGTATGGCTGCCTACATGGCGGGGTAAAAACGGTCATACACGTAAAAGCCCACTCGTGTGCATATGAGTGAACGCAGAAGAAGAAGAAGAAGAAACCCCAACAAACAACACCTGATGCAGACTGACACTGACCTCATACACAGCCTTGCCCAGCATCTTGCCGACAAACTCGAAGAGCGTCAGGTGGTTTTCCTGGATGTAGGAGGTGGAGGATGGAAACAGCTTCTGCTCTGACGTCACCTGCAACAGCACCTCACCAGCTGTACACAGTTTCATTCCCCTAACAGTACCTCACCAGCTGTACACAGTTTCATTCCCCTAACAGTACCTCACCAGCTGTACACAGTTTCATTCCCCTAACAGTACCTCACCAGCTGTATACAGTTTCATTCCCCTAACAGTACCTCACCACCTGTACACAGTTTCATTCCCCTAACAGTACCTCACCAGCTGTACAGTTTCATTCCCCTAACAGTACCTCACCAGCTGTACAGTTTCATTCCCCTAACAGTACCTCACCACCTGTACAGTTTCATTCCCCTAACAGTACCTCACCAGCTGTACAGTTTCATTCCCCTAACAGTACCTCACCACCTGTACAGTTTCATTCCCCTAACAGTACCTCACCACCTGTACACAGTTTCATTCCCCTAACAGTACCTCACCAGCTGTACATGTTTATTTCCCTAACAGTACCTCACCACCTGTACAGGTTTATTCCCCTAACAGTACCTCACCACCTGTACAGTTTCATTCCCCTAACAGTACCTCACCAGCTGTACATGTTCATTTCCCTAACAGTAACTCCCCACCTGTACACAGTTTCATTCCCCTAACAGTACCTCACCACCTGTACACAGTTTCATTCCCCTAACAGTACCTCACCAGCTGTACAGTTTCATTCCCCTAACAGTACCTCACCACCTGTACACAGTTTCGTTACCCTAACATTACCTCACCAGCTGTACAGTTTCATTCCCCTAACAGAACCTCACCACCTGTACACAGTTTCATTCCCCTAACAGTACCTCACCAGCTGTACACAGTTTCATTCCCCTAACAGTACCTCACCAGCTGTACAGTTCCATCCCCCTAACAGTACCTCACCACCTGTACAGTTTCATTCCCCTAACAGTACCTCACCAGCTGTACACAGTTTCATTCCCCTAACAGTACCTCACCAGCTGTACACAGTTTCATTCTCCTACAAGTACATTTTACTGTGCTGTGTTTCTCTTTTGTCACAAACATTTCTCTGTGTGAAATCCGGGCTGCTCTTCCAACGGAGAGCTAGTTGAAACAGTGAGAGCACCACCCTGTTTTTTTGTGTGTTTTTTTTGTTTGTTTGTTTAAACCCAACTTTTTCTGTCTTCTAGTATCTTTGTTTCCCTATCACAGTGGGTTTTTCTATAGAGAATTTTGCCAGAGGACAACTCTTTTGTTGCCGTGGGTTCTTTTACATGCTGCATACGGGACCTCTGGTTATCATCAAATCTGAATGACTAGCGTCCAGACCGCCACTCAAGGTCCAGTGGAGGGAAGAAAATACAGGCGAGTGTGGGATTCGAACCAGTGAGCTCAGATTTTCTCGCTTCCTAGGTGGATGCATTGCAACTGGGCCAGTGCTCCGCTCCACTGTCACATATGTTATACCGTGACCCACTGGTGCAGAGTCTGGCAGGGACATGATTTCTGTCCATTGCAAAAATACTACTGCACCCAGGCAGAGGAATACAAAGTAGCTGTGGCTAGTAGCCTCCCTTTGTACATTACCTCCCTTCTGCTTGTGAATGCAACATCCTCTGTAATTTGAAATGCTTGTCATTTTTACTTTTCTTTATTTTTGGTTTGTGTGTGCATGTATGTAGGTGGCATATGTTTTTTGTTTTTTTTATGCATCCATTGTGTTATGGATAAATGTCATTAATTCTTTCGCCACAACAGCAGATTTCAGTTGATTTCAGAAGAGTCATGTTAAACGGACCATTTTTCACACTGTAACAAAGCTTGAGCGCTGCAGCCAACTTGCCTGCACAAAAGGAAAATCGACTAACCTTCGCCCCTTCACCGAGTTTGAAGTGAAAAAGCATACCACATTGTTTTGACAGGAACCAAACTGTATGACCGAGAGCATTGAGTCTGAAATATTTGGCGCAGGGGAGTGATTCAACAATGAGAAGGACGTTTCCTGCACATGAGGCAGGAAGTGCTGGCTAAGTTTGGTGTTATTTACTGGAGAGTGGCGCAAGTTGTTTGTTAACTCGAATGCTCAAGTCGCCGATCGGCGCCAGCAGCATTCTCCCAACAAGTCGCAGTGCGGCGACTGTGGTGTTCTCGCTGCAAGTAGCCGACAACAGCAACCAAAGGGTTAAAAAAAAAAAAAATTTTTAAATAATAAAAAAAAAAAAAAAAAAGAAAAGAAAAGAAAGAAAACCAAACCCACCTTGAAGAGGTTCAGCCCCGGGTCAAAGACACGGGAAATGGTTTCCTCCAGAAACTCCTTGAACACGCCGTCCTGGTCAATGCCCGCTTCGTCCAGACCCTGGGGGGGCATACTTTCACTTACTTTCACTTTCACAAGGAGGCGTCACTGCCTTCAGAAAAATCCATATATGCAACACTACCTCTGCTAGGCTGGGTGCCTGACCAGCTGGGTGACCCAACACTGAGCACTTTAGTCAGGCCTTGAGTGCATGCCTATTTTTTTGTGTATCTGTTAAGAGTTGATTTCTTTTACAGAATTTTGCCCAAGCACAACACTTTTGTTGCCATGGGTTCTTTTTCAGTGCGCCCCGTGTGTGCTGCACATGGGCGCCTAGGTTTATCCTCTCATCAGTTTGATTTTCCAGTCAAACTCAAGAGAAAAGGTAAGACCCGAGATTTGAACCCAGACCCTCACAGACACTGTACTGGAAGATAAGCGTCTTAACCGTTCTGCCATTTGCCTCCTTGGGGGACAATATGGGCCAGTGGTAGATCAGTGAAACAATAAATGTATGGTCAAAATGCTAATGTGTTTAGCAATTTCTTTTACTCTGTTTCATTATTCCTTCTTATGTTAGTGTGTTACGCAGACCTAGGGTAGGCTCTCAAGGCCATGCCCACCATGCTGGGTCCATGTGTAGCTGAGGCATCTGCTCCTATTCTTCCTCAAAAGCAGATGTGGTGTAAATGATACAGAGCAGTCAGCACACACACACACACACATGCACACACAAAACGCATGCACACACACATTCACAAGAATAACCACGCCTTTGACCCATGTTGTGGTATGGAAGATAATTATACAGTAACATTATGGGTATCATACAACAAAAAACTGAAATGTAAACAGCAATCTAACCAATGAAACTGGTGATGAAAACAGAAAAATCCCATTTTGATGAATTTCCCTACTTTCAAACATGAAATACACACACACACACACACACACACACACACACACACAACTCATCCAATACATCCAGCTGTGCTGTGACATGCACAGACCTGTTCGTTGATGAACTTGACACGGATGACCCCTTTGAGCGCTCGGGGTGGGAGCTGGGCCAACTGACGGTACCCGTCCTGGTCACCAACAGATACAAGGGACAGTGAGAAACAACGTGTGTGTGTGTGTGTGTGTGTGTGTGTGTGAGTGTGTGTGTGAGTGTGTGTGTGTGTGAGAGAGAGAGAGTGTGTGTGTGCGTGAGAGAGAGAGAGAGTGTGTGTGTGTGTGTAACTCTCTGTGTGTGCATATATATGTATGTGCGTGTGTGTGTGTGTGTGTGTGTGAGCGCATCTGTGTGCTCTCACACATGGGCGTGTGTGTACGTGCATGTGAGTGGTGCATATGTGTGTATGTGAGTGGTGCATATGTGTGCATGTGAGTGGTGCATATGCGTGTATGTGCGCGCATCTTTGTGTGTGATCACTCCTCTCTTGCAAACTCTCCACTGGCTGCCTGTCTCACACAGAATAAAGTACAAGATCAGCACTCCATGTAAAAAAAATAATATATTCACAAAATCTGCCCCTTCCTTATCACTGTGCGTGCCTTCACCTCCACACCCCAATCTCACTCCCTACGATCAGCTTCATTCAGTCCCACTCTGTTCCCACGTTTACCAGATTCAAACACCCCACGGTCGACCGCCGCTCTTTGTCTCTGGGCCCTACAGACTTGGAACGCCCTCCCTCTTTCCCTTCGTCAAGCCTCTGCCCTCAGCTGTGTCAAGTAATAATAATAATAATGGTATTTATATAGCGCTGAATCTTGTGCAGAGACAAATCAAAGCGCTTTCGCACCAGTCATTCACACGCATGCACAACTCTAAAACTGTAGAAACTAAAGACAAGGAAGGGCAGGCAAGGGAGGCTATTTTGGGAAGAGGTGGGTTTTAAGGCCAGACTTGAATGAGCTGAGAGTGGAAACTTGACGAAGCGAAAGAGGAAGTTTATTCCAATCGCAAGGTCCAGAGACAGAGAAAGAACGGCGGCCAACAGTCGAGTGTTTGAATCTAGGTATGTGTAAACAGAGTGGATCCGAAGCCGATCGTAGTGAGCGAGATGGAGTGTAGAGGTGAAGGCAGCCACAGAGATAGGACGGGGCAGTTTTGTGAATACATCTATAACATAGTCAGGCCTTGAAGTCTGTGGCTCTTTCCCAAACAGCTCTCCCCTCCTTCTACCCTGTGTACAGTTTCTCTGGATTTCTTACTGATGTGAAGATGTAAGTTATATATTCTTCATCCCTGGGAATCAGTGCTGTGAGTGCCTGCGTGCGTGTGAACGACTGGTGTGTAAAGCGCTTTGATTTGTCTCTGCACTTTGTAAATGTTCTATTATTATTATGATCATTATCATCATCACTGCCATTATTGTTGGTGTTATTGTTCTCATTATCATTTGTATTATTCTCATCAAACTATTCTTTTTATCATTACTATTACTGTCATCATTATTATAATCATCATTATTATCATCATCATGATGATGATTACCACTATTATCATTATCATGATTATTACTATACCTCCCCTCACTGCTGTGTCCCTGCTGCCCTCTGTACCTCCCTCACCCTTGTGTTTCCCCTGCAGACTGAACCCCCCCCCCCCCCACCAAACCGCCCCCCCGACCCCCCCTCCCCCGTCCCAACTACCTCCTTCTCTACATACCCCCCCCCCACGCTTCCCGTGTCCCCCCCCTTACCCTGTCCCTACTACCTTCTTCTCTACATACCCCCCACCCCACGTCTCCCCCCTTCCCAACTACCTTCTCCTCTACACACCCCCCCCCCCCCAAGCCCCCCCTGTGCCCCCCCCCTTCCCCCGTCCTGACTACCTCCTTCTCTACATACCTCCCCCCCCCACACGCCCCCCATGTCCCCCCCCTTCCCCCGTCCTGACTACCTCCTTCTCTACATACCTCCCCCCCCCTACACCCCCCCCCCTCCCCCGTCCCAACTACCTCCTTCTCTACATACCTCCCCCCCATGCCCCCCCCCCCTCCCCCGTCTCAACTACCTCCTTCTCTACATACCTCTCCCCCCCACGCCCCCTGTGTCCCCCCCCCTTCCCGACTACCTCCTTCTCTACATACCTCCCCCCCCCACACGCCCCCCATGTCCCCCCCATCCCCCGTCCCGACTACCTCCTTCTCTACATACCTCCCCCCCCCACACGCCCCCCATGTCCCCCCCATCCCCCGTCCCGACTACCTCCTTCTCTACATACCTTCCCCCCCCACACGCCCCCCATGTCCCCCCCATCCCCCGTCCCAACTACCTCCTTCTCTACATACCTCCCCCCTGCCCTCCAACACCCCCCATGTCCCCCCCCTTCCCCCGTCCCAACTACCTCCTTCTCTACACACCTCCCCCCTCCCCACCTCCACACACCCCTGAATCCCCCACTCTCCCCCTCCCCCGTGTTCCAAGTGCCGTGCGTACCTCCACGATGCGACTGCGGTGCACGGTGATGAGTGTGGACTGGGGGGAGGCGCAGGCCGACTCTGTGAGTCCCAGCGCCTCCTTCTCCTTCATCACGTTCTTCCGGAACAGCATCACGCGCTGCAACGGTTTGCTCGCATTTCACGGACATGCACCTCGCAAATTTCACACAAACGTGTATTGTTATAATTATCAACTCTTCCACCCCCCCGCCCACCTCCACCCCCATTCCAAGTTTCTGTGTTGAAAGCACCCCCCCCCCCTCCCCCAACCACCCACCCCTCAACACAAAATATCTTGGACTCAATGCTCTCAGTCAATGTTAGATGTTTCACTGGTTCCAAAAAAAAATACTTTGCACTTGCTGAGAAAATTCCAATGTTTCAAGTTTACACACACACACACACACAGACATACACACACTCACACACGCACGCATGCACACCCACACACAGAAGAAAAGAGAGACAGAGCAAGCAGTGAAGCCCTCTCCTTGTGGAGTCGTGCTGACCTCACTGAAGGGACACACACACACACAAACACGCACACACAGAGACTCAAAAACACCCACTCACTCACCGACCCATACACACACCCACACAGAAGAAAACAGAGGACAGAGCAAGCAGTGAAGATCTCTCCTTGTGGAGTCGTGCTGACCTCATTGCAGGGGCACACACACACACACACACACACACACACACTCACACACAGACACACACACACACACAGACACATACACATACAGAAGAAAAGAGAGGACAGAGCATGCAGTGAAGCCTTCTCCTTGTGGAGTCGTGCTGACCTCATTGCAGGGGCACACACGCACACACACACACACACTCACACACACACACACACACACAGATACACACACACACACACACAGACACACACACACACAGATACACACACACACACACACACAGACACACACACACACAGACACACACACACACACACAGATACACACACACACGCACACACACACACACACAGACTCAAACACACGTGCACACACACACACAGAAGAAAAGAGAGACAGAGCATGCAGTGAAGCCCCCCTCTCCTTGTGGAGTCACGCTGACCTCACTGAAGGGAATGATATGGGGGACCTGCTGCATCAAAAACTGCGCCGTCTTTTTGCCGTGCTCCAGCTCACTGACAAAGTGCGAAGGCTTCACATCTCTGCAACAACAAACAAGGACACAACTCTTGTTGTTCACGATGGTGGATTGGGTTGGTCTTGGGGGGTAAGTTATGGAAGGAGACATGATGGAGAGGCATACCGACACACACACACACACACACACATAAATTCTACCCCCCGTCTATCTCTCTCTCACACCTACCACACAAATGCCGCACGTATGCACACATTCACACGGTTATGTACACACACACACACACACACACACAGACACATGTACATGCATACAAACACACACACACACATGTACACGCCCACCACCCCCATACACACACACCTTCACACATGTACTTAAACACCCCAGCATACACGTGTACAAAAACACCCACACCCACATGTACACACACACACCCAAACATGTAGACACACACCCAAACACATGTAGACACACACCCACACATATGTACACACACACACACACACACACGTATAAACACATCCACACATATGTATACACACATTTACATAAATGTACAAACACACACACACACACATGTACATCCACACTCCCCTCCGCCCCACACATACTCACACACATGTACACGTACCTCCCCACCAACATGTACACCACCACCCCCCCCCTCCCACACACACATACCCACACACATGTACACATACCTCCCCACCAACATGTACACCCACACTCCCCTCCCCCCCACCCTACACATACCCACACACATGTACACATACCTCCCCACCAACACGTACAGCCCCCCCCCACACACACACACACATACCCACACACATGTACACATACCTCCCCACCAACATGCACAACCCCACTCCCCCCCCCCCACCCACCCACACACACATGTACACATACCTCCCCATCAACATGTACACCCACACTCCCATCCCCCCCCCACCCTACACATACCCACACACATGTACACATACCTCCCCACCAACATGTACACCCCCACCCCACACACACACATACCCACACACATGCACACATACCTCCCCACCAACATGTACACCCCCACCCCACACACACACATACCCACACACATGTACACATACCTCCCCACGAACATGTACACCCCCCCACCCCCTCCCACGCCCCCCCCACCCCAACACATACCCACACACATGTACACATACCTCCCCACCAACATGTACACCCCCACCCCACACATACCCACACACATGCACACATACCTCCCCACCAACATGTACACCCCCACCCCACACATACCCACACACATGTACACATACCTCCCCACGAACATGTACACCCCCCCCCTCCTACGCCCCCCCCCCCCCCCCCCCCCCCCCAACACATACCCACAGACATGTACACATACCTCCCCACCAACATGCACACCCACCACACTCCCCTCCCCCACCACACACACACACACACACACACACACACACACACAGAGGCATCACCCACCTGACCAGCCAGTGTCCAGGGGAGGCAAAGCTGCGCCGAGCGTCCCGTTCGTGCAGGATGGTCAGCAAGGTCAAGGCCGAGCTGAAGACGTCGCTGCTGGGAGCCACCTGGATGTCTGACACAGCACAGGAAGCAACAAACTTCAGCCCACAAAGCTTCACCTTCAGTTTTCTCAAGGAAAACGTCACTGCTCAGTTCAGCTCAGTCACTCAAGAAGGAGTCACCACGTTCAGACAAATCCAAAGACGCTACACCACATCTGCCAAGCAGATGCCTGACCAGCAGCGTAACCCAACGCGCTTAGTCAGGCCTTGAGGAGATAAAAAAGAAAAAAGAAAAAGAAAAAAAAAGTCACTGCCTTCAAACAAATCCATATACAAGCTGCACCAAAGCTGTGTAGGCCTGAGCTGCTTTAAGTCACTCAATACGGCCAGTCCTCTCTTCTCCTCTACACAGACCCCTCGGATGTCCAGTGGGTGTCTGAATGACCTAACCTTTAGCTTCCGTCGTCAGAACTGTGGTATTCTTTGTCAACATTCACGTCTTCAGTATAAGAGCCTTCCGCTTGCAATATTTTGATGATGGTAATTGGGGTGAAACGCTGTTAACGTCGTCTCTTTCGCCGTTCGTATGGAGAGAGTTAAAGCCGAACCAAGGCCATGTCTTAGGCCTTTTTCGGATCAATGATAACACAACAGTTTGTTTTTGTCAATGACACTAAGACAAACAATGTAAGTGATATATTTTTTAATCAATTTTCTTTTCTTAACTCCTCGAGTGCCTCAGGATGGATATTTCCATTTATGTTTACTTCCAGTGTGCCGGTGTGGGGGGGTAAAGGCCTTTTGTTAAATGGTACTAAGCAATGGTTTTATTAAAATCTCAAGTGTTTTCCAGACTCTGAAGGCCAAAACATAGTTTTCTGAGATTTTTCTGGCCTTGCAAATGGTTCTATCTTATTGTGGTTCTCTCATTTTAACCCAAAATTTTCCAGCCCTGGAAATGGTTTTCTCATTTTCACCAAAACTTTTCCCATCCTGGAAACGGTTCTGTCATTTTAACCAAAACTTTTCCTATCCTGGAAATGGTTTTCTCATTTTCACCAAAACTTTTCCCATCCTGGAAACGGTTCTGTCATTTTCACCCAAATTTTTCCTATCCTGGAAACAGTTCTCTAGTTCTTCCAAAACCTTTCCCAAATTCCAAGACTGTGTACAAACCCTGCACAGTCTGTGCCCAAAACGCTCATGTTGAAAGCAAGCTATAACTAGCAGAGAGCCGTGGACAGACCATACACAAAACACATGTTGAAAACAAGCTATGACTAGCAGAGAGCCGTGGACAGACCATACACAAAACACATGTTGAAAACAAGCTATGACTGGCAGAGAGCCGTGGACAGACCATACACAAAACACATGTTGAATGAAAGCTATGACTAGCAGAGAGATGTGGACAGACCATACACAAAACACATGTTGAAAGCAAGCTATGACTAGCAGAGAGCCGTAGACAGACCATACACAAAACACATGCTGAAAGCAAGCTATGACTAGCAGAGAGCCGTAGACAGACCATACACAAAACATATGTTGAACGAAAGCTAAAGCTATGACTAGCAGAGAGCCGTAGACAGACCATACACAAAACACATGTTGAACGAAAGCTATGACTAGCAGAGAGATGTGGACAGACCATACACAAAACACATGTTGAAAGCAAGCTATAATTAGCAGAGAACCGTGGACAGACCATACACAAAACGCATGTTGAAAACAAGCTGTAACTAGTAGAGAGCAGTGGACAGACCATACACAAAACACATGCTGAAAGCAAGCTATGATTGGCAGAGAACCGTGGACAGACCATACACAAAACACACGTTAAAAGCAAGCTATGACTGGCAGAGCAGAGGACAGACCATACATAAAACATATGTTGAAAGCAAGCTATGACTGGCAGAGAACCACGCACAGACCATACACAAAACACATGTTGAAAGCAAGCTATAATTAGCACAGATCCGTGGACAGACCACACACAAAACGCATGTTGAAAGCAAGCTATGACTGGCAGAGAGCCGTGGACAGACCATACACAAAACACATGTTGAAAGCAAGCTATGACTGGCAGAGAGTAGTGGACAGACCATACACAAAACACATGTTGAAAGCAAGCTATGACTGGCAGAGAGATGTGGACAGACCATACACAAAACACATGTTGAAAGAAAGCTATGACTAGCAGAGAGCCGTAGACAGACCATACACAAAACACATGTTGAACGAAAGCTATGACTAGCAGAGACCCGTGGACAGACCATACACAAAACACATGCTGAAAGCAAGCTATGACTGGCAGAGAGCAGTAGACAGACCATACATAAAACACATGTTGAAAGCAAGCTACGACTGGCAGAGAGCTGTGGACAGACCATACACAAAACACATGTTGAAAGCAAGCTACGACTGGCAGGGAGCAGTGGACAGACCATACACAAAACATATGTTGAAAGCAAGCTATAACTGGCAGAGCCGTAGACAGACCACACACAAAACACATGTTGAAAGAAATCTATGACTGGCAGGGAGCAGTGGACAGACTTTGGACAAAACACATGTTGAAAACAAGCTATGACTGGCAGAGAACCATGGACAGACCATACACAAAACACATGTTGAAAGCAAGCTATGACTGGCAGAGAACCATGGACAGACCATACACAAAACACATGTTGAAAGCAAGCTATGACTAGCAGAGAACCGTGGACAGACCATACACAAAACACATGTTGAAAGCAAGCTATGACTGGCAGAGATGTGGACAGACGATACACAAAACACATGTTGAAAGCAAGCTATGACTAGCAGAGAACCATGGACAGACCATACACAAAACACATGTTGAAAACAAGCTATGACTGGCAGAGAGCCGTGGACAGACCATACACAAAACACATGTTGAACGAAAGCTATGACTAGCAGAGAGATGTGGACAGACCATACACAAAACACATGTTGAAAGCAAGCTATAATTAGCAGAGAGCCGTAGACAGACCACACACAAAACACATGTTGAAAGAAAGTTATAACTGGCAGAGCAGTGGACAGACCATACACAAAACACATGTTGAAAGCAAGCTATGACTAGCAGAGAACCGTGGACAGACCATACACAAAACACATGTTGAAAGCAAGCTATGACTGGCAGAGAGCAGAGGACAGACCATACACAAAACACATGTTGAAAGCAAGCTATAACTAGCAGAGAGCCGTGGACAGACCATACACAAAACACATATTGAAAGCAAGCTATAACTAGCAGAGAGCCATAGACAGACCATACACAAAACACATGTTGAAAGCAAGCTATGACTGGCAGAGAGTAGTGGACAGACCATACACAAAACACATGCTGAAAGCAAGCTATGACTGGCAGAGAACCATGGACAGACCATACACAAAACACATGTTGAAAGCAAGCTATGACTAGCAGAGAGATGTGGACAGACCATACACAAAACACATGTTTGAAAGCAAGCTATGAGAGATGTGGACAGCACTGACCAATGAGAGAGGCCCAGATGACCCTGAAGACGAACAAGTTGAGGAACTCGCTCATCTTGATGTAGTCAGCCATGGAGAAAATCTGCTGCTGATCGTACATCTCCATGTCGTCCAGAGTGCTGCACACACACACACACACACCTCCATCACACACACACCCCTCCATCACACACACACACCCCTCCATCACACACACACCCCTCCATCACACACACACACCCCTCCATCACACACACACACACACACCCCTCCATCACACACACACACACGGATACACCCACACAGATACACCCGTCCCCCATCACACACACACACACACCCCTCCATCACACACACACACACACCCCTCCATCACACACACACACCCCTCCATCACACACACACACCCCTCCATCACACACACACCCCTCTATCACACACACACCCCTCCATCACACCCCCCCCTCCATCACACACACACATCCCTCCATCACACACACACACACCCCTCCATCACACCCCCCCCTCCATCACACACACACCCCCCTCCATCACACACACACACACCCCTCCATCACACACACACCCCTCCATCACACACACACACACACACCTCCATCACACACACACACACACACAGATACACCCGTCCCCCATCACACACAAACCCCCCTCACCCCCCCCCACCCCCCAACACACACATACATACACCCTCCCAACACAGACACACACACACATTCACACCCACACACACATGCAAGCACACACAAAGAATCAACAACACACACACACACACACAAACAAATACATACAGACACTCACGCACGCACACAAACATAGACAACTTACACATCCTCAAGCGCGCATACACACACACAGACACACACACACACACACACGCGCGTGTGTACGTACACACGCACGCATGCACAAACTTGTACTTATGAGCAAGACAGACAAGGCGAGTCCCTCACTTTAAGGTTACAGTTCAGTCTGTTTCACTCTGCTTGATGATACATCTTGGGGAAAACCAGAAAGAAACACACACACACACACACACACACCACACACACACACACACACACACACTTTCTCCCAAGTTTTGACTCGGGAAAATCGAACTGAGCGCCTTGTCATTCAGATGAGACAATTAACCAAGGTCCCGTGTGCAGCATGCACCTAGCCCACGTAAAAGAACCCACGGCAACAAAAGGGTTGTCCCTGGCAAAATTCTGTGGAAAAATCCATTGTGATATGAAAACAAATAAACTTGCAGGCAGAAAAAAAAAGAAAAAAAAAAGGACAAAAAAAAAAAGGATGGCGCTCTTGTTGTAGCGACACGCTCTTCCTGCAAAGGGCAGTTCAAATTTCACACAGAGAAATCTGTTGAGACATAGAGAATAATGCAATAAAATGCAACACAATACAATGCAATATAATACAATACAATACTGTACTGACATAAAAAAAGACTACAATGCAATGCAACGCATTGCAATACAACACTATACAATGCAATACAATACAATACTGTACAAAATTCTATATGTATCTGTAAACCTTTGAAACAAAATTTCAAAAAAACTGCTGGGGGGAAAAACAGAAATCTGATTCACCCACGTGATGAGGTGGCTGGCGGTCTCGCAGAACAGGGTGAGGAGGGAGAAGACAGGGTGGACGGTGGAGTTGGGCGCTTGCGACAGAAGGTCCAGGAAGGTCTTGAGGCCGCAGGTCGGTCCCAGGTCACAGAGGAAGCGCCACAGTATGGGCAGCAGAGTCTCCGTGTAGCTCAGGCCTGGGAAGACAAGACTTGACAGAATGATTCATCAATCAGGAGACGACGGGCGCAATAGCTGAGTGGTTCAAGCGTTGGACTTTTTTCAATCTGAGGGTCCTGGGTTCGAATCTCGGTATCTGCGCCTGGTGGGTAAAGGGTGGAGATTTTTTCCGATCTCCCAGGTCAATGTATGTGCAGACCTGCTTGTGCCTGAACCCCCTTCATGTGTCACACATCAGTGTCAAACAGAGGGTCAGAGACACACATCAGTGTCAAACAGAGGGTCAGAGTCACACATCAGTGTCAAACAGAGGGTCAGAGTCACACATCAGTGTCAAACAGAGGGTCAGAGTCACACATCAGTGTCAAACAGAGGGTCAGTGTCACACATCAGTGTCAGTCAAACAGAGGGTCAGAGTCACACATCAGTGTCAATCAAACAGAGGGTCAGAGTCACACATCAGTGTCAAACAGAGGGTCAGAGTCACACATCAGTGTCAATGAAACAGAGGGTCAGAGTCACACATCAGTGTCAATCAAACAGAGGGTCAGAGTCACACATCAATGTCAAACAGAGGGTCAGAGTCACACATCAGTGTCAATCAAACAGAGGGTAAGAGTCACACATCAGTGTCAAACAGAGGGTCAGAGTCACACATCAGTGTCAATCAGAGGGTCAGAGTCACACATCAGTGTTAATCAGAGGGTCAGAGTCACACATCAGTGTCAAACAGAGGGTCAGAGTCACACATCAGTGTCAAACAGAGGGTCAGAGTCACACATCATTGTCAATCAAACAGAGGGTCAGAGTCACACATCAGTGTCAAACAGAGGGTCAGAGTCACACATCAGTGTCACACAGAGGGTCAGAGTCACACATCAGTGTCAATCAGAGGGTCAGAGTCACACATCAGTGTCAATCAAACACAGGGTCAGAGTCACACATCAGTGTCAAACAGAGGGTCAGAGTCACACATCAGTGTCAATCAGAGGGTCAGAGTCACACATCAGTGTCACACAGAGGGTCAGAGTCACACATCAGTGTCAATCAGAGGGTCAGAGTCACACATCAGTGTCAATCAAACACAGGGTCAGTGTCACACATCAGTGTCAATCAAACAGAGGGTCAGAGTCAGACATCAGTGTCAAACAGAGGGTCAGAGTCACACATCAGTGTCAAACAGATGGTCAGAGTCACACATCAGTGTCAATCAGAGGGTCAGTGTCACACATCAGTGTCAATCAGAGGGTCAGAGTCACACATCAGTGTCAATCAGAGGGTCAGAGTCACACATCAGTGTCACACAGAGGGTCAGAGTCACACATCAGTGTCAATGAAACAGAGGGTCAGAGTCACACATCAGTGTCAATGAAACAGAGGGTCAGAGTCACACATCAGTGTCAATCAAACAGAGGGTCAGAGTCAGACATCAGTGTCAATCAAACAGAGGGTCAGAGTCAGACATCAGTGTCAGTCACACAGAGGATGCCGACCTCCCAGGATGTCCATACGGAGCTCAGTGAGGGTCTGCAGGGTGGTTCTGTACAGGGCGCAGGGCAGGCAGGTGGCCATGGACACAGAGCTCTCCAGCTTGATCCGAGGACCGTTGCCCTTGCTGGACGCCTTCTCCAGTGCTTTCTTCAGGATGTCTGTCATCATCCCCATTGTCGTCATCATCATCATCATCATCATTGTCGTCGTTGTCATCATCATCGTAGTCGTTGCCATCATCATGATCATCATTGTCGTTATCATCGTCGTCATTGTCATCATCGTCACCATCATCATTGTCAACATAATGATCGTCATCATTATCATTATTGTTATCATTATCATCACCATCATCATCATCGTCATCATTATCCTCAAGGTCATCACAATAATCATAAAGGTAATGAAAATAACAGTTAAAAGAATAGTAGTAGTCATAGTAGTAGCAGTAGAAGTAATAATACTAATACTACTATTATAACTAATACTAATAAAAACAACAACAAACTACTGTATAAATGTGAACTATAATTATGTTGTAAACAGACAGGATATAACTTCATGTATGTCAGTGCTGTGTTCAGTTGAAATCTTGAGAATCAAAAAATGTATAAGTACCAAGTGGTTAACAGCTGTTAACCTTTTGTAAGACCACACCATTTTATCTTTATATAACCCCCCCCACCCCACCCCCCCAAAAAAAGTTTCTTTTTATGTCTTGTAGCTGCAACAATAAAATATACATCAAATGTTAAATTTAACCCCTGCCGGAGTCTGCACTAGTGGGTCACGGTCAAGTATGTGTAATTAAATATACATTAAAGGTTAAATCACTACGAAACATCAGAGCAGGGTGTAGGATAAACGGTGTCTGTTTGAATCGAGGCCAAATAATTGAGTGCTATTGTAAAGGGCATACACACACATGCACATACAAACACGCATACACACACACACACAACACACACACAACACACACACACACACACACAAACACACACACACACGCACAGCACACATACACACACAACACACATACACACACACAGAGCACACATACACACAACAATAGAGTAGGATATGGAATGAATATAGGCAAAATAACTGATTGCTATTGTAAAGGGCACACACACACACACACACACACACACACACACACATGCACAGTGGGACGGAGAGACAGAAAACAAACAGAAAAAGGCGTAAAAAGGGAAAGCTAAAGTGAAATTTCGAAGTGTGTGAATGCGTGGTGTTCAGAGTTTCCTGTCGTGCGAGCGCCCATGGGGGGGCAGCAGGTCACTGAAGGTGCCCCAGTGGGACTTGTGCCGCAGTGTGAGAAAAACATTCTGGGGGAGGAGCCGCCTGGGTTTCGAACTGAAAGAGACAGTGCCAGTATGAACTGTGTCACCTTGCGCTGTGTCGGGTTGTGTTGTGTTTGTGTTGTGTTGTGTTGTGTTGCATTGCGCTGTGTTGTGTTGTGCTGTGTTGTTCTGTGCTATGTTGTGTTGTTCTGTGCTATGTTGTGTTGTGTTGCATTGTGTTGCGTTGCGCTGTGTTGTGCTGTGTTGTTCTGTGCTATGTTGTGTTGTGCTGTGTTGTTCTGTGCTGTGCTGTGTTGTGCTGTGTTGTTCTGTGCTATGTTGTGTTGTGTTGCATTGTGTTGTGTTGCGCTGTGTTGTGTTGTGTTGTGCTGTGTTGTTCTGTGCTGTGCTGTGTTGTGTTGTGCTGAATTTGCTGCATGTGTTGTGTTGTGCTGAACTGTGATGTGTTGTGTTGTGCTGTGTTGTTATGTGCTGTGCTGTGTTGTGTTATGCGGAATTTGCTGCGCGTGTTGTTCTGTGCTGTGCTGTGCTGTGCTGCGTTGTGTTATGCTGTATTTGCTACCTTGTGTTGTTCTGTGCTGTGCTGTGTTGTGCTGTGTTCTGTTGCGTGTTGGCCGATTAGTCTCAGGTTGAACTTTGAAATAAAGAATGAATGTGTGAATGAGTGCGAATAAATTTCTTTTAAGTTTTCTCTAAATTTCCCTGTGGTGTGTGTGTGTGTGTGTGTGTGTGTGTGTGTGTGTGTGTGTGTGTGTGAGAGAGAGAGAGAGAGAGAGAGAGAGAGAGAGAGAGAGAGAGTGTAGCTGAGTTACAGAAGAGTGAGGAGACATTAATATACAAGTAAGCATGTGCTTTTGAAAGGAGTGAGGCACTTGAGGATTTTGTGTCTTTCTTCTTTGATGAGAAAGGTTTGTTATAATAATGACAACAATAATGATAATAATAATTTTATTATCAAATAAATGACATGTGTGTGTGTGTGTGCGTGCGCGCATGTACCTGTGTGCATGTGTGTGTGCTCCGGAGTGCATGGATGCGTGTGTGACTGCAACCCAACTGAATGACACAGGAAATGAATCATTAGCACCCAAAGGCATCTCTAAGTCAGCTCTTCCCAGGCAGTCAGCCCTGTTGTGCAAATGACTGCATGTTTGTAAAGCTCTTAGAGCTTGGTCTCTGACGGAGGGTAGGTGCTACTTAAGTACCCATATCATCATCATTATCATCGTCATGATTACCATAACCACCATCATCAACATCATGACCATTACCATCACCATCATCATCATATCACCACCACCACCACCACCACCATCATCATCACCATCACGGTTACCATAACCACCATCATCAACATCATTACTATTACCATCACCATCATCATCATGTCACCACCAGCACCACCACCATCATCATCATCACCACCACCCACAACCATCACCATCACCCACCACCCACCACCACCACTACCACCACCATCATCATCATACCACCACCACCACCACCACCATCATCACCACCACCCACAACCATCACCATCACCACTACCATCACCATCACCACCACCACCCACAACCATCACCACCACCCACCCCCCACCACCACCACTACCACCACCATCATCATCATACCACCACCCACAACCATCACCATCACCACTACCACCATCACCACCATCGCAGTATCTCCCCTTACTTTTAGACGGGGAGGGAGTGGAGGCCTTGGAGGAGTGAGAGGCGTTGAGGTGGACGTACTCCAACAGCGCGGTGAACAGCAGGCGGATCATGCGCTCGCTCCACAACAGCTGCAGCTGCTGCACCACAAAGGGCAGCGCCTCGTGAAGCCTGCAACGCAGCGCGCGTCAGCTGAAGGAACGGGTGCGCACACGTGCACGCACGCGCATACACATTCATAAACACACACACACACATACACACGCAAACGCACACACATACATACACACACACACACAAGCACGCAAACACACACTCACATGCACACACTCGGACAAGCACACACAGTCGCACATCCCTTCCCCCTTTTCTCCTACTTCCACCCCCATCATCCATCCACCTTTGTTTTGTTTTTTTGATTTTTTTGTTTGTTTTTTTTTGTTTGGGTTTTTTTTTTCCGGTCTAATATCACTTGGGAGTGGAAAAGACTTAAAACCGAAGACTTTCACAACATACAATGCAAACCAAAGACTACTACAGAACATGTATTGTATTGTACTCCTTTTTTGTCCCAACAGATTATGCATGGGTGGGTGTATGTGTGAATGTGTGGCTTCATGTTTTACATTTATTTGCTTATTTATCATCATTGTTGTCTTATTTATTTATTTATTTATTATTATTATTATTATTATTTTATTATTATTTTCATTACTACTACCTTTTTTTTTAATATCATAATTATTATTTATTTATTTTTATTTTATTTTAATTTTTTAATTTTTTCTCAAGGCCTGACTAAGCGCGTTGGGTTACGCTGCTGGTCAGGCATCTGCTTGGCAGATGTGGTGTAGCGTATATGGATTTGTCCGAACGCAGTGACGCCTCCTTGAGCTACTGAAACTGAAACTGAAACTGTCCTGTGTGATGATGCTGGGGCTGCTCTCCACAGGGAGAGCACATTGCCACACTGCAGCACCACCCATACATGGTTGTTTCTTCTTCTTCTGTCTGCAAGTGCATTTGTTTTCCCATCAAAGTGGGTTCTTTGCCAAGGGCAAACCTCTTGTTGCTGCCACAGGTTCTTTTTTTTGTGTGTGTGTGTGTGTGTGTGTGTGTGCGCGCGCTAAATCCATGCTGCATACTGTACCTCAGTTTATCGTATCACCCACTAATAGCCATGGTTCTATTTCAGGTGGTTGATTGTGTGTGTGTGTGTGTGTGTGTGTGTGTGTGTGTATGTGGTAGTATTGCATTCGATCAACATATAGTTCTTCTTCATTTGGGGAGTGCAGCTCACTCCTTAATCTTCAAGCGGGACGTTATAGGCTGAATCAGCCATCTAGGCTGCCATACTTTGTTTTCAGGAGTGTGCATGCTGCGTATGTTTATGTTTCCATTACCCACCAAACATCTCCATCGCTAACCAACCAACCAAGCACTACAGCTAGGATCCAACCCGGGATCCTCAGACAGAAACTCAAAACATTCTAACCTCTCAGCTACTGGCTACAAATACAATGCAGAAGATGAAGCTGCAAAAAAACAAACAAACAAAGAAGACAGAAAGAAAGAAAGAAAAAAACAGAGAAAAAGAAAGACAGAGAGTAAAAGATTTTTTTTTTTTTTTTTTTTTTTTAAAGTGATACCTCTGGTTGGTGCTCTGTGAGAACCAGCCCAGTACGGGGTGCCAGTGCGTCAGGTTGGAGCGTTTGTTCTGCACGTACGCCTTACACTTCTCCAGCAGCCGGATCATCACCGTCTGTCAACAGGGGGAACGTCACGCACTCAAAAGTCTTCATCCATCTGTCTATCTATTCTTTTGATTTGTTTGTTTGTTATTTTTTTCTTCTCAAGGACAAAGCACATTGGGTTACACTGCTGGTCGGGGTTATCTGCTCAGCAGATGTGGTGGTGTAGTGTTTTTGGATTTGTCCGAACGCAGTTTCGCCTCCTTGTGTAACTGAGCTGAACTGAACCGTTTCTTCATAGCCCACAGCCTGCCATACAGCTGGCCATAGTGAACTGTTTCTTCATAGCCCAGCCAGCCACATAGCTGGCCATAGTGAACTGTATCTTCATAGCCCGGCCAGCTGTGTGGCTGGCCATAGTGAACTGTTTCTTCATAGCCCACAGCCAGCCACACAGCTGGCCATAGTGAACTGTTTCTTCATAGCCCAGCCAGCCACACAGCTGGCCATAGTGAACTGTTTCTTCATAGCCCAGCCAGCCACACAGCTGGCCATAGTGAACTGCTTCTTCATAGCCCACAGCCAGCCACACAGCTGGCCATAGTGAACTGTTTCTTCATAGCCCACAGCCAGCCACACAGCTGGCCATAGTGAACTGTTTCTTCATAGCCCACAGCCAGCCACACAGCTGGCCATAGTGAACTGTTTCTTCATAGCCCAGCCAGCCACACAGCTGGCCATAGTGAACTGTTTCTTCATAGCCCAGCCAGCCACACAGCTGGCCATAGTGAACTGTTTCTTCATAGCCCAGCCAGCCACACAGCTGGCCATAGCGAAAGCGATAAAAGCCAGAAGAGAAAACAAATTGTTGTGTTTTGTGTTATGTTGTATTATTGCATTATTTTGTAATGAAATGTTTTGTATTGTTCTGTATTGTATTGCATTGCACTGTATTGTATTGCATTGCACTGCAGTGTATTGTAATGTATTGCATTGTATTATAATGTATTGTATTGTACTGTAATGTGTTATATTGCATTGTATTGTATTGTATTGTACTGTATTGCACTGTACAACTTTCTGTCACAACAGATGTCTCTGTGTGAAATTCAGACTGCAGTCCCCATGTCTTGTATTGTATTGTATTGTATTGTATTGTATTGTACAACTTTCTGTCACAACAGATGTCTCTGTGTGAAATTCAGACTGCACTCCCCAGGGAGGGGGTGTCGCTACAGTGCAATACCTCTATGGTTTTTTTTGTTTTGTTTTGATTTTCAGTTTGACAATGATCCATGAAGTAATGCAGAATAGGAAACAATTTACATGTGAGAATGTGAAGCTTATTCTCTCTCTTCTTCTGTCTCGCATGAGAGAGTGTGTTCTGTGTGTGCATACATAAATGTGTTTGTGCGCATACATATACGTACATCAATGCATGTGCATGTGTGTGTTGTAAAATTAAAAAAAAAAAAAAAAAAAAAATTGGTATTCATTCTTTTTCCTTCACAATACATACATTACCACTAGTGAAAATATTTCACGCTTAACTCACTCAGTATGGCCAGTCCTCTCTTCTCCTCTACACAGACCCCTCGGATGTCCAGTGGGTGTCTGAATGACCCAACCTTTAGCTTCCGTCGTCAGAATTGTGGTATTCTTTGTCAACATTCACGCCTTCAGTATAAGAGCCTTCCGCTTGCAATACTTTGATGATGGTAATTGGGGTGAAACGCTGTTAACGTCGTCTCTTTTGCCGTTCATATGGAAAGAGTTGAAGCACTCCAATCCAGACTGAATCACAATCATTTCACTCTGAACTGGTCTTGCTCAGAATCTATCTCATGCAGACATGGGGAATAATTACAGCAAAGAAAAGGAGAACAGTTTACCACCTTCGCTGCTGTGGACGAGTACGCCCTTTCAGAGAGATGCTGTCATGCTACTGTGATAAAACAGAGCTTACAGGTCTGGATGTCAGTCACTATTCTTTATCTGAACGTCTTCCTGTTAGGATTGTATTGTTTCTGTTCCGCAAAATCAATAGCACCACTTATATATTCACAAATCAGCCCCTTCCTATCTCTGTGGCTGCCTTCACCTCTACACTCCATCTCACTCACTACGATCAGCTTCGGATCCACTCCATTTACGCATACCCAGATTCAAACACTCGACTGTTGGCCGCCGTTCTTTCTCTGTCTCTGGACCTTGCAATTGGAATGAACGTCTCTTTCGCTTCGTCAAGTCTCCACACTCAGCTCTTTCAAGTCTGGCCTTAAAACCCCCCTCTTCCCAAAATAGCCTCCCTTCCCTGCCTCTTCTTTGTCTTCAGTTTCTCCAGTTTTAGAGTTATGCGTGCGTGAGAATGACTGGTGCGAAAGCGCTTAGATTTGTCTATGCACAAGATTCAGCGCTATATAAATACCATTATTATTATTATTATTATTATTATTATCATTATATCACTTAGTACTGCTGGTTAGCTCCCCTGACTTTCCCCACAGATGACCCATTTATTAGGGTAAGAAATAAAATCGCCAAAAAACAAATGTTAGAATTCATGAACTGCAAACTTCAAAACTGATCAGTAAGATAACAAGTTAGTTGGGTACAAAATATAAAACTTCTTCCCTTCTCATGCGATCATACAGTGAGAAGATGAAAGTATCCATAACTTTTGTTCAAATTCGCACACACTGATAACTTGTAAACGAATCCAGGAAAGCACAAAGAGTTTGAAACAGATTAAATTCAGAACTTAAAACAGCCACTTAGGGCCAGTTTGTCTAATTCTGTTGTCTGCCTTATGACTGAGACAAAACTGGGTCAGACACCATTGTTGACACTCACTGTTCACGTGAACCAGTCACCGTGAAAACAAATCTCCTGCTCACAAGCGCAGCAACACACACTGCATTTATTGCAGTGGAGAGTGGAAAGGTCAGTTAAGATATTCTTAGCTCATAACATCAATCAGGGCCTTTCGTCTGAAACAGTTGTAAACAGTAAGGCTCCAATCAGGGCCTTTTGTCTGAAACGGTTGTAAACAGTAAGGCCCCAATCAGGGCCTTTTGACTGAAACGGTTGTAAACAGTATAGCCCCAATCACAGCCTTTCATCTGAAACAGTTGTAAACAGTATGGCCCCAATCAGGACCCTTCGTCTGAAACGGTTGTAAACAGTATAGCCCCAATCAGGGCCTTTCGTCTGAAACGGTTGTAAATACTATGGCCCCAATCAGAGCCCTTTGTCTGAAACAGTTGTAAACAGTATAGCCCCAATCAGAGCCCTCCGTCTGAAACGGTTGTAAACAGTATGGTCCCAATCAGAGCCCTTCATCTCAAACGGTTGTAAACAGTATGACTTCAATCAGAACCCTTCATCTGAAACGGTTGTAAACAATATGGCTTCAATCAGAGCCTTTTGTCTGAAACGGTTGTAAACAGTATAGCCCCAATCACAGCCTTTCGTCTGAAACAGTTGTAAACAGTATGGCCCCAATCAGGACCCTTCGTCTGAAACAGTTGTAAACAGTATAGCCCCAATCAGGGCCTTTCGTCTGAAACAGTTGTAAACAGTATAGCCCCAATCAGAGCCCTTCGTCTGAAACAGTTGTAAACAGTATAGCCCCAATCAGAGCCCTTCGTCTGAAACAGTTGTAAACAGTATGGCCCCAATCAGAGCCCTTCGTCTGAAACAGTTGTAAACAGTATAGCCCCAATCAGAGCCCTTCGTCTGAAACAGTTGTAAACAGTATGACTTCAATCAGAGCCCTTCGTCTGAAACGGTTGTAAACAGTATAGCCCCAATCAGAGCCCTTCGTCCTAAACAGTAAACAGTATAGCCCCAATCAGAGCCTTTCATCTGAAACGGCTGTAAACAGTACGGCCCCAATCAGGGCCTTTTTTGTCTGAAACGGTTGTAAACAGTATAACCCCAATCAGGGGCCTTCGTCTGAAACAGTTGTAAACAGTATAGCCCCAATCAGGGCCCCTTCGTCTGTAGTGAGTTAAAAGCATGCGGAAAGAAGTAATTGCACTTTAGATGTATACTACCACTGACCTCATACAAAACACAATCTTTATCATTCATCCATTTGGAAATTAACTGCGCATCCACAGGCTCGTCACTCACCCAGCCCACAGCCAAGTCCAAAAAAAACGACACACAACATGACAAAGGTTGGACCAAGGACCAAACAATAAAGCAACACATATAAAAGCTAAGTACACACAAGCAAGTAATACAACACAGTGGGTACACACAACCAAGCCTCCTCATCGCGCGCGCGCGCGCACACACACACACACACACACACACACACACTTTGTAAAATGACACAAGTATTAAGAAACACAGTTTCAGAACAAGAAATGCTTGCATAAAAGCATTATGAATTGTTTAGTATAAATTAAAAAAATATATATCTTAAAAAACAAAACAAAAAAAACCAGGTTCATTAGTCAAAGGGTTAACAGAAAAACGACAACAACACAATTCTTACCATGAAGTCAGTTGTATTCTCCACCAGACCCTGAAGAAGAAATCATGTGACCCAGGAATCATGTGACCTAGATATCTATCTTTTTACACATTGCAATACCCTATAAAACCATAATATACAGTTAATGTGTATTCATTCTTAAAAAAAGAATAATTAAGCAATTTTTGTTTGAAGAATATTGACACCATTTTTTTTAATATAAAATTATTATTAAAAAAAAACAAAAAACAAAAAAAAAACAACACCAAAGAGACACACTAGCTAAAAAATAATAGATAAAAACAACAACAAATTTCCAAGATTTCTGTGAGACTGAAATCGTCAACAGCCAACTAGGACTGTGTATCTATAATAAAATCTCCAAGATTTCTGTGAGACCGAAATCGTCAACAGACGCTAGGACTATGTATCTATAATAAAATTTTCCCAAGATTTCTGTGAGACCAAAATCATCAACAGACACTATGACTGTGTATCTATAATAAAATTTCCATTATTTCTGTGAGATCGAAATAGTCAACATAATAAAATTTCCAAGATTTCTGGAGACTGAAATCGTCAACAGCCACTATGACTGTGAATCTATAAAATAATCTCCAAGCTTTCTGTAAGACCGAAATCGTTGACAGCCACTATGACTGTGAATCTATAGTAAACTTTCCAAGATTTCTGCGAGACTGAAACTGTCAACAGACACTATGACTGTGTATCTATAAAATAATCTCCATGATTTCTGTGAGACCGAAATCGTCAACAGCCACTATGACTGTGAATCTATAATAAAATTTCCAAGATTTCTGTGAGACCGAAATTGTCAACAGACACTAGGACTGTGAATCTATAGTAAACTTTCCAAGATTTTTTGTGAGACCGAAATCGTCTTCAGACACTAGGACTGTGTATCTATGAATAGAAAAGACAGAGAGACAGAGAGATGGACACACAGAAGAAGACAAAACAATTTCTCACCTCCAGCTCCTTATATCCCAGCTGAATCAGGTTTGCTGGGGGGGAGGAAGAAGAAAAAAAAGTAACTGAGAATGATATTGTAGTATTCCTGTGCTGTGTGCTTGTGGGTAGATATCTGAGCGGGGCGGGCGCGTGTGTATGTATGTGTGTGTGTGTGTGTGTGTGTGTGTGTGTGTGTGTGTGTGTGTGTGTGTGTGTGTGTGTGTGTGTGTGTGTACACAAACGCCCATTATAATTCCCCCACCTCATTCCCCTGCCCACTCACTCACACACACACTCACACTGTCTCTCACTCTTTCTCATCAAATTAAGGTTTCGTAATGTGATCAAGATGACATATTACATGTTAGAGTCAAACAGTTCCACTAATTAGAATAATGGGAACTTTGCTCTACAAGTAAATCTGACACTATCACCCAAAACGAAACACTACTTTGGATTAAATAAAACAGACGGGAACCTCTGCAGCAAAAAAAAAAAAAAAGAAGGGGGATGAAACAATTTAGAAAAACCGACCAATTGGATGGCTTTTAATTAGGTCAACTGCGGTTTTTGTCAGAGACCAACAATTTTCTTTGCTAGGATGCATGCATGGATGAATGTAGGGAGAGGGTGGGGGAGACACGTATGTGAGTATGTGTGTGCATTAGAATATTTTTTGAGATAATTATGTTAATGAAATTTGGTAAATTGATTTGTTAAAAATGTTCTTTTTAAATCGTACCTTCCCTCAAATCAGAATTTCCTTGTGTTGCTCAGTTATATATTTTATTCAAATGGTTGCGAAAATGTCAGTACAACAAACAGTTAATCTGACAATAAATGGTTTCAGTCAGTCAGTCTGTGTGTGTGTGTGTGTGTGTGTGTGTGTGTGTGTGTGTGTGTGCCCTATCAAGTGTGCTGTGTGTGTGCACATGGAGAGGGGAGGTGGGTGGGGGAGGGCATGGTCAGGGTGCATCTTCCTGGTTGCATGTTGTGTTTTCACATGCTTGCAAGGAAATTCTCCTTTTCTGCGAGGACACAATCGAGTCTGATCTGCAGCTGTGTATGGGCAGAAAAGTGGTAAGGACTCTGCACTCTGACTGAGAAAATTTATCACTCAACTTGAAAGGCAAAGGGAATTTTTTTTTTTCCCCCCTCTCAACTGAACTTGTACTTATCTGTACACTATCCACTGGTGGTTGTCACATACGCTGGCACAAACATGTTGAAGCGTGTACTGGGAGGAAAAGGGTGTAACCTCATAAGACCAATATGCCCATTCAAAATGTTAACATTATCTTCATTGATTGTTCACTTCATGTTGTTATTTACATGCACTTTTGTAAATGACACTGCTACAAACATTTACACGAACGCACCAGGTCAGTTAAAAACACTGAAATCGCATCACAAGCTCCAAAGACTAAAGTACAGCAAGAAAATTTCCATTTATTATGCTACATGTCTGTCTGAGTGCGTATGTGTGTGTGCCTGAAATCTGAC
>NC_134887.1:29670369-29692869 GCF_041734735.1 Babylonia areolata | reverse complement strand
TTCAGCTAAAAATGTTTTCATTCATTAAAGAACAGTTACACTGAGAGAAAAGAGAAAAAAAGTCCAGCGCTGACCTGCAAAACCAGATACAGCCCTTTGGAGTTGAGATGGCCCATCAGGTTGTTACAAACCTGGGAAAGGCCTGCCAGAAGCTGTTCACCTGCACAACACACACACACACACACACACACACACACACACATTATCACAAAACACACACATATGCATGCACACACACACATATGCATGCACACACACACACACACACACACACACACACGCACACACACACACACGCACACATACACACACGCACACACACACACACAATCACACACACATTATCACAAAACACACACTCAAACACACACACATATGCATGCACACACACACACACACACACACACACACACACGCACGCACACACACACACACACACACACACACACAAACAAACAATACAGGTCAGCAAAGTTATAAAAGACAGCAACTGGTTAAACATGTGCATGTACCTCAGATATCATCAAAAATCAACATGGGGAAATTATGAATTTGGTCAAAAGAATAAATATTACACTCTTGACTGCTGCTGCTGAGTATGTTCAACAGTGAAGGGCTGTCACCTCACTGAGATAAAACAGAGCTTACAGGTCAGGATGTCAGTGAAGGGCTGTCACCTCACTGAGATAAAACAGGAGCTTACAGGTCAGGATGTCAGTGAAGGGCTGTCACCTAACTGAGATAAAACAAAGCTTACAGGTCAGGATGTCAGTGAAGGGCTGTCACCTCACTGAGATAAAACAGGAGCTTACAGGTCAGGATGTCAGTGATGGGCTGTCACCTCACTGAGATAAAACAGAGCTTACAGGTCAGGATGTCAGTGATGGGCTGTCACCTCACTGAGATAAAACAGGAGCTTACAGGTCAGGATGTCAGTGATGGGCTGTCACCTCACTGAGATAAAACAGAGCTTACAGGTCAGAATGTCAGTGATGGGTTGTCACCTCACTGAGATAAAACAGGAGCTTACAGGTCAGGATGTCAGTGAAGGGCTGTCACCTCACTGAGATAAGACAGAGCTTACAGGTCAGGGTGTCTTTTGTCTGATGCTTTCAAAAAAAGGACACACACAAACAAATAGTGGAATTCCTCAGCAATGTCGTTTTTGGAGCATTTCTCACAGATTCTTTCGTTTCAAGGTAAACTGTCGAAACTTCACTTCACCTACGTTCAGCAGTCAAAGGATTAAAATTTTCCAACAAAAAAAATGTTGCAAGCTATTCAACTATCCACCCTGAACTGCTGATGAAAAATGGACATGCAAGATACACGCGCTGTAGGTGTGTGACAGTATAATGAATGGAACTTCTTGAGTCCTGTGTCCTAAGGCAGGCAAGGGGCTAACTCCTGCACCGCCACAGGCGACGTTTGTTGACCAGACAGTGCTCCACCACAGGCGACGTTTGTTGACCAGACAGTGCTCCACCACAGGCGACGTTTGTTGACGAGACAGTGCTCCGCCACAGGCGACGTTTGTTGACCAGACAGTGCTCTGCCACAGGTGACCTTTGTTGACGAGACAGTGCACCACCAAAGGCGACGTTTGTTGATGAGACAGAACACCGCCACAGGTGACGTTTGTTGACCAGACAGTGCTCCACCACAGGTGAGGTCTGTTGACCAGACAGTGCTCCACCACAGGCGACGTTTGTTGACCAGACAGTGCACCGCCACAGGCGACGTTTGTTGATGAGACAGTGCTCCGCCACAGGCGACGTTTGTTGACGAGACAGTGCTCCACCACAGGTGACGTTTGTTGACGAGACAGTGCTCCACCACAGGCGACGTTTGTTGACGAGACAGTGCTCCACCACAGGTGACGTTTGTTGAAGAGACAGTGCTCCGCCACAGGCGACGTTTGTTGACGAGACAGTACTCCACCACAGGTGATGTTTGTTGATGAGACAGTGCACTGCCACAGGCGACGTTTGTTGACCAGACAGTGCTCCACCACAGGCGACATTTGTTGACCAGACAGTGCACCGCCACAGGTGACGTTTGTTGATAAGACAGTGCACTGCCACAGGCAACGTTTGTTGATAAGACAGTGCACTGCCACAGGCAACGTTTGTTGATAAGACAGTGCACTGCCACAGGCAACGTTTGTTGATGAGACAGTGCTCTGCTATAGGCGACGTTTTTTGACTAAACAGTGCACTGCCATATGTGACGTTTGTCGACACTGAGGGGTCATGTTGATAAGACCATTTTTGTCACACTGCCATTTTCCACATTGTAACAAAGGTTGAAAGCTGCAGCCAGTTTCTCACCAACAGAACAATGACCAACCTTTGTCCCTGACCCACTTTGAAATGAACGAGTCCATTGTGTCGTTTTGACATGAACCGAAGCCTGTGACTAAGAGCATCGTTTCTAAAAGCGCTGGGGAGTGTTTTTCACACAAAAACTTGGCAGTGAAAGAGTTAACAAGTGGGTGAAGACACACACACACACACACACACTGGGAGCCGCACCCCCAAACACACACACACACACACCCCACTCACCCCCCCTACCTGCTTTGATCCTGAGGGCCGTCCAGTTGTTGGTGGAGGTGAAGGTCACCAGCATTCGGAGGTACACCATGATGGTCTTCAGGTCAGAGTGGTTCTCTGGCTGTGAACACATCACTTGGCTATATCTGTCTGTCTGTCTGTCTGTCTATTGATCTATCCATCTACCAATCAACACACACACACACACACACACACACACACACACACACACACACACACACCATGATGGTCTTCAGGTCAGAGTGGTTCTCTGGCTGTGAACACATCACTTGGCTATATCTGTCTGTCTGTCTGTCTGTCTATTGATCTATCCATCTACCAATCAACACACACACACACACACACACACACACACACCATGATGGTCTTCCGGTCAGAGTACGGTCCAAATTAATACAATACAATACAATACAGCACAAAACAATACAACTCAACAGATTACAAAACAGTACAATACAACACAACACAACACAACACAGTACAATACAACACAACACAAAACAGTACAATACAACACAGTACAATACCAACACAGTACATTACAACACAAAACAGTACAATACAACACAAAACTGTACAACACAACACAGTACAACACAATAAAGTACAACACGACACAACACAATATAACACAGCACAACACAACATAACATAGCATAACATAACACAATACAACACAACAGGAAAAAAATCTACAACATACAGCACCTAACACGACACAATATAACACAACACAACACAGCACAATACAACACAATACAACATAATACAATACAACACAACACAACAGGAAAGGAAACAAATCACAACAGACAGCACCAGGTCGTAAAAACCTTGAGAGTCTTCAGACTGCTGCAGCATCTCCACAGCAAGTCCTTGATCTGTTTGATCCAGGACAGCACATGGGTTTTGGTCATGGCCAGTGAGGCGTAACAGGTCTGCACACACACACACACACACACACAGCACACACTGACTGTCACCATGAAGGAAATCGCCTTAACCCTTTCAGCCCTTTAAGGTCTTCTGCCTGTGCAACCCTCCAAGCCAGTGAGGCGTTAACAGGTCTGCACACATGCACACACTGACTGTCACCATGAAGGAAATCGCCTTAACCCTTTAAGGTCTTCTGCCTGTGCAACCCTCCCAGCCTGGCACGTTTTTTTTTTTCTAGGCCTGACTGCATCAACGGGGAGGGGTGCTTCACTTCAGGCACCAATTTATAGCAACCTCTCAACCAGTAGCTACCAAACTTCAAATAATGATTGAAATACAGTGGAGTGATGGCCCAGAGGTAACGCGTCCGCCTAGGAAGCGAGAGAATCTGAGGGCGCTGGTTCGAATCACGGCTCAGCCGCCAATATTTTCTCCCCCTCCATTAGACCTTGAGTGGTGGTCTGGACGCTAGTCATTCGGATGAGACGATAAACCGAGGTCCCATGTGCAGCATGCACTTAGCGCATGTAAAAGAACCCACGGCAACAAAAGGGTTGTTCCTGGCAAAATTCTGTAGAAAAATCCACTTCGACAGGAAAAACAAATAAAACTGCACGCAGGAAAAAATACAAAAAAATGGGTGGCGCTGTAGTGTAGCGACGCGCTCTCCGTGGGGAGAGCAGCCCGAATTTCACACAGAGAAATCTGTTGTGATAAAAAGGAATACAAATACAAATACAAAAATACAAATATAATTTTGACAAAGGTTGCTGAAGTCTCAAGACAAGAGATGCAATATTTTACTTGTGACTTTAAATTACAAACAGAAATAATAAAAATGTTGGCTTCTGTCAATGCTGAAGGCTGTGGCCTATCTTCTTGATTCAAATGTCCACCACTATAGTCAGATCGGTCACTAATTTCATCTCCTTATCTTTCCCAAGAATTATCAGATGAATTATAAGTAAAATTTCAATCATTACCTGGGTAGAATTCGCTGCAAGAGACCAACATAATTTCATCCAGCACTTACTATGCAGTGAGCCTTTGACATTTGACCATATCGATGCAGAAATACGCACTAATCGCTTGATTTCTGGAGCGAAATCTTGCGTGCCAGTAAGGAAGTAAGTTAAGTTTTAGTTACTTCCCTTACATAGCAGTTTAATGCATGATAATGAGCTTATGAACGACGGGCACAATAGCCGAGTGGTTAAAGCGTTGGACTGTCAATCTGAGGGTCCCGGGTTCGAATCACGGTGACGGCACCTGGTGGGTAAAGGGTGGAGATTTTTACGATCTCCCAGGTCAACATATGTGCAGACCTGCTAGTGCCTGAACCCCCTTCGTGTGTATATGCAAGCAGAAGATCAAATACGCACGTTAAAGATCCTGAAATCTATGTCAGCGTTCGGTGGGTTATGGAAACAAGAACATACCCAGCATGCACACCCCCGAAAACAGAGTATGGCTGCTTACATGGCGGGGTAAAAACGGTCATACACGTAAAAGCCCATTCGTGTGCATATGAGTGAATGCAGAAGAAGAAGAAGAAGAGCTGATGAACTGGTTTAAGTAAACAGGTTTCTTCGCCCACCTGCCAGGTGGGCTCAGGCAGAGAATGGGAATCAGGGTTGAAGGAGTTAACATGCAATTCATGATGAGCTTCAGAAATTCACCATGAAAGGTCAGTACTGATCTGTTGAGGTTCGTTTGTTTGGTTTTACTTCCCTATACCTTTCTGAAAGTGGCTGTTTCTCTTATTTCTCATAGATATTTCTATTTCTGTTGAAAGTTAAGGCTGACTTTGTAATTTTTGTTTAACAAACTTACACCGTTTTACCTCACTCACCACTACCACTGCCAACAACCATACCTTTAAGTTTTCACTGTTCTATTTCACACACCACTACCATTGCCAACGACCATACCTTGAAGTTTTCACTGTTCTATTTCACACACCACTACCACTGCCAACGACCATACCCTGAAGTTTTCACTATTCTATTTCACACACCACTACCATTGCCAACGACCATACCTTGAAGTTTTCATTATCCATGGAGGCCAGTATATAGCGACACAGGTATTCAAATCTCTGAAAGGCAAAAAAAAAAGATAATAACATTCAATTCAATGTAAAACACTTTATCATCTGCTTCAAACAATTAAAACAGAAAATGTTCTTTATGCTCACTCAAATGCTCATCGAGAGATAAACAGGTGATGTAAAAACAAATGAAATATTGGTACCTCTTTCTCTGATCACCATGAAAATCTTGAAATCACTCATTTAGTGTTCTGGAACTTGTGTATCTAATGGATGATGTACGAGTATTACAACACAAATCTTGACAAAATGTAAAGACAAGGAAAGCGTGTATGCACATAAACATGTATCATACAGTCTTGGATTCATCCTCCATGAAGTCATTTTGGTATTCCATATACACATTTTTCAATACATCAATTTCACAGAGTCTGGTAAATCTAAGAAACATATGATCAAGTCATTAGGTGTAAATTTCAATCTAACGGAAAGCAAAAGACTGCCAAGGGTGTCTTAAACTTGATTCTGAATGAATAAAGGCATACATTCAGGTATACAAATATTTCAACAATCAAACAGATAAGTTTTGAATAAACAAGTATACAAATAAATAAAACAACAAGCAAGCACCTGACTGATTATACAGCATCATTAAATGGGCAGACACAGAGGACATTCAGAAAGAGATCAACCCAATTTGTCAAAAACACTTATACACTGACTCACACACACTCCTCTCTCTCTCTCTCTCTCTCCCTCCTTCTCTCTCTCTCTCACATACAACACACACACACACACACACACACTGCACACAGACACACACACACACACACACTGCACACAGACACACACACACACAATGACACATACAATGCACACACACACACACACACACACTCATACAAGCACACACACACACACATACAATGCACACATACAATGCACACACACACACACACAGAAACACATACACACATCACACACAAACACACACACATACAATACACACACACACATACACACAAACAAACACACACACACACACACATAAAATGCACACACACACACACACACACACACACTCATACAAACACACACACACATACAATGCACACACACATAACAAAGTGGACAGGAGGAAGCAAAGCACGGAAAGCTGACCACCACAATGACCCCACAACTGACCTGTCCGTCCACCCGGTCATCCATGATAATGAGCAGTCTGTGTGTGACTGTGTACACCTCCACCGCTGAAACACCAACACCACATGTCTATATATACACCATGATGTCTGTGTGGGACTGGCGGTGGTACCAGGTAAGAGGTGTAGTACTGTGCTGTTTTGCAGTCTTATCAAGTAAGAGGTGTAGTGCTGTGTAGTTTTGCATTGTTACCAGGAAAGAGGTGTAGTGCTGTGTAGTTTGGCAGTGTTACCAGGCTAGAGGTGTAGTGCTGTGTAGTTCTGCAGTGTTACCAGGTAAGAGGTGTAGTGCTGTGTAGTTTTGCAGTGTTACCAGGTAAGAGGTGTCGTGCTGTCCTGTTTTGCAGTGTTACCAGGTAAGAGGTGTAGTGCTGTGTAGTTTTGCAGTGTTACCAAGTAAGAGGTGTAGTGCTGTACAGTTTGGCAGTGTTACCAGGTAAGAGGTGTAGTGCTGTGTAGTTTTGCAGTGTTACCAGGTAAAAGGTGAGGTGCTGTGTAGTTTGGCAGTGTTACCAGGTAAGAGGTGTAGTGATGTGTAGTTTTGCAGTGTTACCAGGTAAAAGGTGTGGTGCTGTGTAGTTTTGCAGTGTTACCTGGTAAAAGGTGTAGTGCTGTGTAGTTTTGCAGTGTTACCAGGTAAGAGGTGTGGTGCTGTGTAGTTTGGCAGTGTTACCAGGTAAGAGGTGTAGTGCTGTGCAGTTTTGCAGTGTTACCAGCTAAGAGGTGTAGTGCTGTACAGTTTGGCGGTGTTACCAGGTAAGAGGTGTAGTGCTGTGCAGTTTTGCAGTGTTACCAGCTAAGAGGTGTGGTGCTGTGCAGTTTGGCAGTGTTACCAGGTAAGAGGTGTAGTGCTGTGCAGTTTTGCAGTGTTACCAGCTAAGAGGTGTAGTGCTGTGCAGTTTGGCGGTGTTACCAGGTAAGAGGTGTAGAGCTGTGCAGTTTGGTGGTGTTACCAAGTAAGAGGTGTAGTGCTGTGCAGTTTGGCGGTGTTACCAAGTAAGATGTGTAGTGCTGTACAGTTTTGCAGTGTTACCAGGTAAGAGGTGTAGTGCTGTGTAGTTTTGCAGTGTTACCTGGTAAGAGGTGTAGTGCAGTGTTACTTTGTAAAAGGTGTAGTGCTGTGTAGTTTGGCGGTGTTACCAGGTAAGAGGTGTAGTGCTGTGTGGTTTTGCAGTGTTACCAGGTAAAAGCTGTAGTGCTGTGCAGTTTGGCGGTGTTACCAGGTAAGAGGTGTAGTGCTGTGTAGTTTGGCGGTGTTACCAGGTAAGAGGTGTAGTGCTGTGTAGTTTTGCAGTGTTACCAGGTAAAAGCTGTAGTGCTGTGCAGTTTGGCGGTGTTACCAGGTAAGAGGTATTGTGCTGTGCAGTTTGGCGGTGTTACCTGGCCTGAGGGTGGGTGCATAGTGTTCTGCATCGCCCTCTGGGATACGCAACAGCTGGTCTGCCTCCTCTCTGCAACAATCACACATCGATGAAGTGAAGAAGAAAAGGAAACAAATAATGAAATATATGAATGAAGGACGTGTTTTGGGGGACCACTGAAGTTTTGCCGTTCAGATTCACATTTTTACTTGTAAGCACACGCTCAGTCATGTTAAATGGATCATGCTCCCCTCTCCCACCCCCACCTTTTTTTTTCTTTAGATCTATTCAGATCCTGATGCATTGCTGGTGTTTTGAACAGTCATGTTGTTGCAGAAGGAGTGGTGTGAATGTGCTTTCTCTGTGAGTTCCCTTCTTTCGGGTTTTTATCTAGCTGCTGTCGCATCGTTTTTCTCTTGAACACTATGTACGCAGGGATGCGCATACGCACGAACGTGCACGTGCGCGCGCACACACACACACACACACGCACGAACACGTGTGTGCACGCGCACACACACACACACGAACGCACATAACATAAACTGCACTTAATGTATTGTTTTTTTCTGTGCTCCTGTCCAGTTTCATACTTTATTCGATCTGTTCCATTCATTTTCAACATGAATGTCTATATCACTGTGTCACTTGGTTGATAAAAAACATTTTGATGCTGTTGCATTTGTAGAAAAAAGAAAGAAAAAATAAATAATGTTAGTTTCGTAATCATTATGAGAGCACTGTATGCTCACATACGGCTTGTGGAGACTATTTTCAATATTAGACATATTATTGATCTGGATGAGTGGTTGTTGTCTAGTGATAGGTTTCATGTTGGATTCAATGGGTTTTCATTTATGAAAGAAAAAAAAGCCCTCTCAATTGAACAAAATGAATAATTCACTTACAGTAGCGTCAGTTAACTGTCTGGGTCTCAACAACACACAAAAAAGAAGAGATGTTTTTCATTATTTGAAAAGCATGGCCTTTTCTGTCTACTTTTTACAGGATACCCACCTTGAGGAAAAAATGGAACATTATATCAGAACGGGGCTATCAGGGCTATTTCTCAAGTTGTGTTTCTAATTCTAGACATGTAGCTATTCTTTTCAATAATAATTTTGAGTTCAAAGTTAAACAGGTCTTAAAAGGAAATAATGGGAATTATATCATAGTGCTTATTGAAACTGGAAGTATAGATTTTCTCATAGTTAATGTGTATGGCCCAAACAAGGATGACCCAGAGTTTTATATGTCTTTAAAACAAAAAGTCATGGATTTCAATATTAACAATGTAATAATGGCTAGAGACTTTAATTTGGTTCTTGATCCAGCTAGAGACTATTGTAACTACAAGCACATTAATAATCCTAAAGGTAGAGAATTACTTCAGAACATAATTCTTGATTTAGAACTTAATGACATATGGCAAGATTTGAATCCCGATTGTCAAAAGTATACATGGAGAAGAAGTAACCTGTTTCAACAAGCTGGACTCGATTTCTTTCTTATTTCAGATCCAGTTATTACTTATATTGAAGATGCAGACATTGAATGTGGTTATAGAACAGATCATTCCTTTACTCTCATTAAGTTGCAGTTAGGCGAAATAGTGAAACGAAATATATTTTGGAAATTCAATACTTTGTTATTAAACGAAGAAATTAAAAAAGTTAAAGAAGAGTACGCATTAAGTCCCGCTAGAGATATTGTTGACACTGTTCCTTTGTTCTCTATCTCTGACGATTTGTTTTTAGATTTTTTGTTAATGAAGATAAGATCAAAAACAATATCTTACGCAGCTATGAAAAAGAAGAAAACAAATGAAGAAGAGAAGAGATTAGAAAAAAAGATATTCAGATACTTGAAGCAAATCATCATACAGAAGAGGACAATTTGGAGCAAATAAGATTAAAGAAGGAACAATTAAGAATGATCAGAGAAAAGAGAACTGAGGGGGTATTATCAAGGTCAAGGGCCAGATGGATAGATGAGGGTGAGAAAGTAACAAAATATTTTTTTGCAATTTAGAGAAGCGACATTACATAAGTAAGAATATGGCTAAGCTCATTGATAAGAATGGTAATGTATTAAGCAATCAAGAACATCTTCTGCAGGAGGTTAAAAGATTTTATGAATTTTTATATCAGGAATCAAATGTCGAGGACTGTGAGAGACATGACTTGGTAAAGGATATACCCAAACTAAACATTAACGAAGCAAATGAACTAGGAGGCAAGATTACATTAGAAGAGGCGTGTCATGCACTTAGAAATATGAAAAACAACAAAAGCCCAGGAACAAATGGATTTGGTGCAAAATTTTTTTTTAAATGCTTTTGGGGGGGAAATAGGGCTGTTTATGGTTCGGGCACTAAATGTTTGTTTTGTAAAAGGGGAAATGTCTTGTGTACAAAAACAAGGAATAACAACATGCATACCAAAATGAGACAAAAATAGACGTTTTATAAAGCAGTGGTGACCTATATTACTTCTAAATGTTGTACATAAAATTGGATCATCCTGCACAGGGAATCCCTTGAAGACTGTGTTGCCAAAACTTATAAAACGATGCAAGAGACTCCACAGAACATTGTTTGTGGCATTGTAAACATATAAAGTCCTTTTGGACCTCTTTAGAAAAATTGTTTAATGAAAAATGTGAAAATGCCTATAACATTAACTAGATCTGTTGCAGATTAGTACTTTTCGGCATTGCACAGCATTAAAAACAGATAATATATTTGATTTCATTATAATGTTTGCCATGTCTATAAATGCAAAATTGAAAAATGCTCACCAGATCTACATGCCTTTCTAAAACAGCTTTATGCGAGGTATAAAATTGAATGGCATAATGCGTATGTAAAAAATGATATATCCAGTTTTGATGTGCAATGGAACTTTTAGAAGCCAGTGTTTTCTCTTCCCCAGTAGTCAATACTTGTGTTATTTTCAAATGTCTTCTTTATAACCACGTCTTCCCATGGGATCTTTGGTGTGATGACGTTTTCGAATATGTGTGTGTGTGTGTGTGTGTGTGTTGTTTTTTTGTGGGTTTTTTTTGATAAATATCAAATATCATCTAAGGATTGATGTGACTGATTCAGAGTAAACTGTCGATGCTGACTCTAGCATAACTCATCCATTGACTTATGCCAAAACTACTTTATCCTATTTTACTCATTATTTTTAATGTCTTTATTTTATTACGATGGTACATGGTGTGAATTTGTTGTTGTTTTTGTTGTTGCATATTTGTCTACATGTTAAAGGAATTTTTTTAAATGTTGATAATAAAAAACAACAACAACTTATTAACGAGGATCAGACAGTTTTCACGAGGCATAGATATATTGGGGATAATATTAGACTTATTTATGATACAACAGCATATCTAGATGAAAACAATTTGCCTGGATTTGTTTGCTTTTCTTCTTTTAAAAAAAAAAAGAAAATAAAAAGACAAAAGTATGCGATTGTTTACCACCTTGTACTTGTGAACTGAATAAAAACAAATTAAAAAAAAAAAAATCTGATCACAGAATTCACACAGGTCAGCAAGAGACAGAGAGACAGACCATTTTATGCCTGGAAAAAAGTTTGTGAGTTGAGAGATTGTTTCCTGAAAGCATGATGGGGGTGTTTCTGTATAAGAAGGATTTCCGTATTGGAATTTTCGTGATTAAAAAAAAAAATGTTGTTCCTTTTTTTTAATTCATGATCCAGCAGTCAACAGACTTATCAACAAATTTTTCATAAGAATTCAACTGTGAAAAAGATTTCTTAACAATTACAAAATAAAAGTAGTAAAAACATCATCAACAACACACACTGACTAACACAGACACACAGATTGATTCTCTTTGTGCGTCTGTATGTCTGTCTGTCTGTCGGTCTCTTTCTCTCACATATGCCTTCACACACACACACACACACACACACACACACACAGAGCACATATACACACACATGTGTATGTACGCATGCACACACACACACACACACACACACAAACAAAAACACACAGACATGCATACCCATGAACACACACACACACTATTAGTATTACCTTATCTGGCGCTTCAGTCTTGATCTTTCCAGGAAGCCACGACCATATGCCTTGGAACAGGATAAAAAAAAGCAAGAATCAACCTTAAGTTTGAGGAAAGTTTACCTCAGAACTTTTAAATGAATTTTTTTTCTTTCTTTTTTTAAGTATGTGTGTACATCATTCACTCTCTCTCTCTCTCTCTCTCTCTCAAACACATGCACTCACAAACACACACACACACACTTATCCATGCATACTCACATCCAAATCCAACAATAACTGAAACACGCACACACACACACACACACGTGTGTATATATATATACATAATTATATATATATATAACTAGAAATAAAAAGAAAAACAAACAACAAGCCTTTTGCACAAGAAAGAAATTTTCGGTCTTGGACCTTCCTCAGCGATGTAATTAGTGTAACTACGTCAAAGTAGTACGTGACGCAAAATGTAATTGTGTCATACTTGACGTAATTTTCAGTCAGAGTTCTTTATATGCTTCCTCTTTTAATATATGTCCTCCTACTCCCAGCCCCACCACCCACATCCTCCACCCTCCACCTCCCCTTCTCTCTCTCTCTTCCCCCCTTCTTTCTCTCTTCCTTATCTTGCTCTCCCTCTCTTCTTTCCTTTACTTTACCCCTTTCTCACTCATTTTCTACTCCCCATCTTATACATGTATGTATGTATGCACACACACACACACACGCACACACACACACACACACACACACACACACACACACATGCAGCATTCTCTCCATTTTGGTCACTTTTTAATGTTTTTATTCAACTTACACAATTGTTGCTTGCTAATTATGCAAACTCATTTGTGAAATAAACATGCATGTAGTGACGTACATTATTCTTTTATGTTGCAATACATTCAATAAAGATTAAACTATTTGTAACCCAGTATCTTTACCTTTTGATAGATACATACATACATACATACATACATTGATAGGTAGATATCAGTATCACTGTCAAGTTATCAATAAAATCAGTTCGTCAGTCAATCTTGGTGAATCAAAATGTTAATTGACCATTAATTTAGTCTGTCAGTCTCATATCACTAAGTGTTAGTCAATTTAATCAGACCAAAAACTTTTAATGTTTAAAAGGGGAAAACACATCATGATAAGATCAAGTCACCAAAGAACTAACACACCTTAATACTGACAGAACACATCATCAAAGACAGTGAACAACTAACACACCTTAATACTGACACAACACATCATCTGACATGTCACTGAAAAACTAACGCACCTTAATATTGACAGAACACATCATCAGACTTCAGTCACTGAACACAACCAACACACCATAATACTGACAGAACACATCATGACGCTAAGTCACTGACAAACTAACGCACCTTAATACTGACAGAACACATCATCAGACTAAGTCACTGAACACAACTAACACACCTAAATATTGACATAACACATCATCAGACTAAGTCACTGAACACAACCAACACACCTTAATACTGACAGAACACATCATCAGACTAAGTCACTGACAAACTAACACACCTTAATATTGACAGAACACATCATCAGACTAAGTCACTAAACACAACTAACACACCTTAATACTGACAGAACACATCATCAGACTAAGTCACTGAACACAACTAACACACCTTAATACTGACAGAACACAAAATCAAAGTCACTGAAGAACTAACACACCTTAATTACTGACACAACACATCATCTGACAAGTCACTGAAAAACTAACGCACCTTAATATTGACAGAACACATCATCAGACTAAGTCACTGAACACAACCAACACACCTTAATATTGACAGAACATATCACGAGACTAGGTCACTGGCAAACTAACACACCTTAATACTGACAGAACACATCATCAGACTAAATCACTGAACACAACTAACACACCTAAATACTGACAGAACACATCATCAGACTAAGTCACTGACATACTAACATACTTTAATACTGACAGAACACAAAATCAAAGTCACTGAACAACTAACACACCTTAATACTGACAGAACACATCATCAGACTAAGTCACTGAACACAACTAACACACCTTAATACTGACAGAACACAAAATCAAAGTCACTGAAGAACTAACACACCTTAATTACTGACACAACACATCATCTGACAAGTCACTGAAAAACTAACGCACCTTAATATTGACAGAACACATCATGAGACTAAGTCACTGAACACAACCAACACACCTTAATATTGACAGAACATATCACGAGACTAGGTCACTGGCGAACTAACACACCTTAATACTGACAGAACACATCATCAGACTAAGTCACTGACAAACTAACGCACCTTAATATTGACAGAACACATCATCAGACTAAGTCACTGAACACAAGTAACACACCTTAATATTGACAGAACACATCACGAGACTAGGTCACTGGCAAACTAACACACCTTAATACTGACAGAACACATCATCAGACTAAATCACTGAACACAACTAACACACCTTAATTTTGACAGAACACATCATCAGACTAAGTCACTGACAAACTAACACACCTTAATATTGACAGAACACATCATCAGACTAAGTCACTGAACACAACTAACACACCTTAATACTGACAGAACACATCATCAGACTAAGTCACTGAACACAACTAACACACCTTAATACTGACAGAACACAAAATCAAAGTCACTGAAGAACTAACACACCTTAATTACTGACACAACACATCATCTGACAAGTCACTGAAAAACTAACGCACCTTAATATTGACAGAACACATCATGAGACTAAGTCACTGAACACAACCAACACACCTTAATATTGACAGAACATATCACGAGACTAGGTCACTGGCGAACTAACACACCTTAATACTGACAGAACACATCATCAGACTAAGTCACTGACAAACCAACACACCTTAATACTGACAGAACACATCATCAGACTAAGTCACTGACAAACTAACACACCTTAATATTGACAGAACACATCATCAGACTAAGTCACTAAACACAACTAACACACCTTAATACTGACAGAACACATCATCAGACTAAATCACTGAACACAACTAACACACCTTAATTTTGACAGAACACATCATCAGACTAAGTCACTGACATACTAACATACTTTAATACTGACAGAACACAAAATCAAAGTCACTGAACAACTAACACACCTTAATACTGACACAACACATCATCTGACATATCACTGAAAAACTAACACACCTTAATATTGACAGAACACATCATAAGACTTAAGTCGCTAAACACAACCAACACACCATAATATTGACAGAACACATCATGAGGCTAAGTCACTGACAAACTAACACACCTTAATATTGACAGAACACATCATCAGACTAAGTCACTGAACAACTAACACACCTTAATACTGACAGAACACATCATCTGACATGTCACTGAAAAACTAACGCACCTTAATATTGACAGAACACATCATCAGACTAAGTGAATAACAAACTAACACACCTTAATATTGACAGAACACATCATCAGACTAAGTCACTGACAAACTAACATACCTTAATATTGACAGAACACATCATCAGACAAAGTCACTGAACACAACCAACACACCTTAATATTGACAGAACATATCACGAGACTAGGTCACTGGCGAACTAACACACCTTAATACTGACAGAACACATCATCAGACTAAGTCACTGACAAACTAACGCACCTTAATATTGACAGAACACATCATCAGACTAAGTCACTGAACACAAGTAACACACCTTAATATTGACAGAACACATCACGAGACTAGGTCACTGGCAAACTAACACACCTTAATACTGACAGAACACATCATCAGACTAAATCACTGAACACAACTAACACACCTTAATTTTGACAGAACACATCATCAGACAAAGTCACTGAACACAAGTAACACACCTCAGTATTGACAGAACACATCATAAGACTCAAGTCACTGAACACAACTAACACACCTTAATATTGACAGAACACATCATAAGACTTAAGTCGCTAAACACAACCAACACACCATAATATTGACAGAACACATCATGAGGCTAAGTCACTGACAAACTAACACACCTCAATATTGACAGAACACATCATCAGACTAAGTCGCTGAACGCAACTAACACACCTTAATATTGACAGAACACATCATGAGGCTAAGTCACTGAACACAACTAACACACCTTAATACTGACAGAACACAAAATCAAAGTCACTGAAGAACTAACACACCTTAATTACTGACACAACACATCATCTGACAAGTCACTGAAAAACTAACGCACCTTAATATTGACAGAACACATCATGAGACTAAGTCACTGAACACAACCAACACACCTTAATATTGACAGAACATATCACGAGACTAGGTCACTGGCGAACTAACACACCTTAATACTGACAGAACACATCATCAGACTAAGTCACTGACAAACCAACACACCTTAATACTGACAGAACACATCATCAGACTAAGTCACTGAACACAAGTAACACACCTTAATATTGACAGAACACATCACGAGACTAGGTCACTGGCAAACCAACACACCTTAATACTGACAGAACACATCATCAGACTAAATCACTGAACACAACTAACACACCTTAATTTTGACAGAACACATCATCAGACTAAGTCACTGACAAACTAACACACCTTAATATTGACAGAACACATCATCAGACTAAGTCACTGAACACAACTAACACACCTTAATACTGACAGAACACATCATCAGACTAAGTCACTGAACACAACTAACACACCTTAATACTGACAGAACACAAAATCAAAGTCACTGAAGAACTAACACACCTTAATTACTGACACAACACATCATCTGACAAGTCACTGAAAAACTAACGCACCTTAATATTGACAGAACACATCATGAGACTAAGTCACTGAACACAACCAACACACCTTAATATTGACAGAACATATCACGAGACTAGGTCACTGGCGAACTAACACACCTTAATACTGACAGAACACATCATCAGACTAAGTCACTGACAAACCAACACACCTTAATACTGACAGAACACATCATCAGACTAAGTCACTGACAAACTAACACACCTTAATATTGACAGAACACATCATCAGACTAAGTCACTAAACACAACTAACACACCTTAATACTGACAGAACACATCATCAGACTAAATCACTGAACACAACTAACACACCTTAATTTTGACAGAACACATCATCAGACTAAGTCACTGACATACTAACATACTTTAATACTGACAGAACACAAAATCAAAGTCACTGAACAACTAACACACCTTAATACTGACACAACACATCATCTGACATATCACTGAAAAACTAACACACCTTAATATTGACAGAACACATCATAAGACTTAAGTCGCTAAACACAACCAACACACCATAATATTGACAGAACACATCATGAGGCTAAGTCACTGACAAACTAACACACCTTAATATTGACAGAACACATCATCAGACTAAGTCACTGAACAACTAACACACCTTAATACTGACAGAACACATCATCTGACATGTCACTGAAAAACTAACGCACCTTAATATTGACAGAACACATCATCAGACTAAGTGAATGACAAACTAACACACCTTAATATTGACAGAACACATCATCAGACTAAGTCACTGACAAACTAACATACCTTAATATTGACAGAACACATCATCAGACAAAGTCACTGAACACAACCAACACACCTTAATATTGACAGAACATATCACGAGACTAGGGCACTGGCGAACTAACACACCTTAATACTGACAGAACACATCATCAGACTAAGTCACTGACAAACTAACGCACCTTAATATTGACAGAACACATCATCAGACTAAGTCACTGAACACAAGTAACACACCTTAATATTGACAGAACACATCACGAGACTAGGTCACTGGCAAACTAACACACCTTAATACTGACAGAACACATCATCAGACTAAATCACTGAACACAACTAACACACCTTAATTTTGACAGAACACATCATCAGACTAAGTCACTGACATACTAACATACTTTAATACTGACAGAACACAAAATCAAAGTCACTGAACAACTAACACACCTTAATACTGACACAACACATCATCTGACATATCACTGAAAAACTAACACACCTTAATATTGACAGAACACATCATAAGACTTAAGTCGCTAAACACAACCAACACACCATAATATTGACAGAACACATCATGAGGCTAAGTCACTGACAAACTAACACACCTTAATACTGACAGAACACAAAATCAAAGTCACTGAAGAACTAACACACCTTAATTACTGACACAACACATCATCTGACAAGTCAATGAAAAACTAACGCACCTTAATATTGACAGAACACATCATGAGACTAAGTCACTGAACACAACCAACACACCTTAATATTGACAGAACATATCACGAGACTAGGTCACTGGCGAACTAACACACCTTAATACTGACAGAACACATCATCAGACTAAGTCACTGACAAACCAACACACCTTAATACTGACAGAACACATCATCAGACTAAGTCACTGAACACAAGTAACACACCTTAATATTGACAGAACACATCACGAGACTAGGTCACTGGCAAACTAACACACCTTAATACTGACAGAACACATCATCAGACTAAATCACTGAACACAACTAACACACCTTAATTTTGACAGAACACATCATCAGACTAAGTCACTGACAAACTAACACACCTTAATATTGACAGAACACATCATCAGACTAAGTCACTGAACACAACTAACACACCTTAATACTGACAGAACACATCATCAGACTAAGTCACTGAACACAACTAACACACCTTAATACTGACAGAACACAAAATCAAAGTCACTGAAGAACTAACACACCTTAATTACTGACACAACACATCATCTGACAAGTCACTGAAAAACTAACGGACCTTAATATTGACAGAACACATCATGAGACTAAGTCACTGAACACAACCAACACACCTTAATATTGACAGAACATATCACGAGACTAGGTCACTGGCGAACTAACACACCTTAATACTGACAGAACACATCATCAGACTAAGTCACTGACAAACCAACACACCTTAATACTGACAGAACACATCATCAGACTAAGTCACTGACAAACTAACACACCTTAATATTGACAGAACACATCATCAGACTAAGTCACTAAACACAACTAACACACCTTAATACTGACAGAACACATCATCAGACTAAATCACTGAACACAACTAACACACCTTAATTTTGACAGAACACATCATCAGACTAAGTCACTGACATACTAACATACTTTAATACTGACAGAACACAAAATCAAAGTCACTGAACAACTAACACACCTTAATACTGACACAACACATCATCTGACATATCACTGAAAAACTAACACACCTTAATATTGACAGAACACATCATAAGACTTAAGTCGCTAAACACAACCAACACACCATAATATTGACAGAACACATCATGAGGCTAAGTCACTGACAAACTAACACACCTTAATATTGACAGAACACATCATCAGACTAAGTCACTGAACAACTAACACACCTTAATACTGACAGAACACATCATCTGACATGTCACTGAAAAACTAACGCACCTTAATATTGACAGAACACATCATCAGACTAAGTGAATGACAAACTAACACACCTTAATATTGACAGAACACATCATCAGACTAAGTCACTGACAAACTAACATACCTTAATATTGACAGAACACATCATCAGACAAAGTCACTGAACACAACCAACACACCTTAATATTGACAGAACATATCACGAGACTAGGTCACTGGCGAACTAACACACCTTAATACTGACAGAACACATCATCAGAATAAGTCACTGACAAACTAACGCACCTTAATATTGACAGAACACATCATCAGACTAAGTCACTGAACACAAGTAACACACCTTAATATTGACAGAACACATCACGAGACTAGGTCACTGGCAAACTAACACACCTTAATACTGACAGAACACATCATCAGACTAAATCACTGAACACAACTAACACACCTTAATTTTGACAGAACACATCATCAGACTAAGTCACTGACATACTAACATACGTACTTTAATACTGACAGAACACAAAATCAAAGTCACTGAACAACTAACACACCTTAATACTGACACAACACATCATCTGACATATCACTGAAAAACTAACACACCTTAATATTGACAGAACACATCATAAGACTTAAGTCGCTAAACACAACCAACACACCATAATATTGACAGAACACATCATGAGGCTAAGTCACTGACAAACTAACACACCTTAATATTGACAGAACACATCATCAGACTAAGTCACTGAACAACTAACACACCTTAATACTGACAGAACACATCATCTGACATGTCACTGAAAAACTAACGCACTTTAATATTGACAGAACACATCATCAGACTAAGTGAATGACAAACTAACACACCTTAATATTGACAGAACACATCATCAGACTAAGTCACTGACAAACTAACATACCTTAATATTGACAGAACACATCATCAAAGTCACTGAACACAACTAACACACCTTAATATTGACAGAACACATCATCAGACTAAGTCACTGACAAACTAACATACCTTAATATTGACAGAACACATCATCAAAGTCACTGAACACAACTAACACACCTTAATATTGACAGAATACATCATCAGACAAAGTCACTGAACACAAGTAACACACCTCAGTATTGACAGAACACATCATAAGACTCAAGTCACTGAACACAACTAACACACCTTAATATTGACAGAACACATCATAAGACTTAAGTCGCTAAACACAACCAACACACCATAATATTGACAGAACACATCATGAGGCTAAGTCACTGACAAACTAACACACCTCAATATTGACAGAACACATCATCAGACTAAGTCGCTGAACGCAACTAACACACCTTAATATTGACAGAACACATCATGAGGCTAAGTCACTGACAAACTAACACACCTTAATATTGACAGAACACATCATGAGACTTAAGTCACTGACATAGTGACAAACTAACACACCTTAATACTGACAGAACACATCATCAGACTAACAGTAACACACACCTGAATAGTGACTGCTGCATTTTCCCGCTGCTGTCTCTCAGCCCTCTCCTCTCTAAGAGCCTTCGCCTGCTCCAGAAACTGTTCCTTCTCCTTCTTGGGGTCCACACGTTGGAACATGATGCACTCTCCTGCACACAGTCACCAGCCTCCTGTCTCTTCCCACACACACACACTGCTGGCTGGCTGCACAAAGCCCTGTGCACTGGTGGGATAAACTGGGCTTCTTGCAGAGGAAAACCTGATCAGCAGGAAACGTAGTGGAAGGCTGTGAACAGCATCAGTGGTGAGGTTTCCCTACCATGCCTTTGACTTGGAGTTGGAGCCATGTTCTGATTCAATACAGACAACACTCATTGATTAGAACCTTGCTGAAAAAAATTTCTGCATACTGGACGGACATAATAGCATGCAAAACACACACACACACACAAACACACACACATTATAGATCAATGATCATGTATGCTCAAGCCTTTCAGTACACACACACACACACACACACACACAGAGAGAGAGAGAGAGAGAGAGAGAGAGAGAGAGAGAGAGAGAGAGAGAATAAGCTAATATCACTTAAAGCGGAAAGACGTTAAATTGAAGACACTAATTCATGATAAACACTGATTTCAATTCCTTTTGCACCTTTCAGCGTATAGATATAGACTGACATAGCAAACTAAAACATAAAACTAGATAAACCTTTGAAAATGTATCTTAAGAACATTGACTTATCAAAAACAAAAAACAAAACAAATGAAAAAAACAAGAATCTAATCAAGTTATTCATAATAAGTTAACACAAAGTAACCAATACTGTGACATATCTGTGATATCATTAAAATAAACAAAAATAAGACAAGTTTCACAACCATGAGAAGAAGAATGTAGACGGTTTGTTATACTTCTTGAAGAAAACATGAAATCATTTATAAATGAAATATGTACCAACTACAATACATGTACATTTGCATATAAGGGGAATAGTGTTTTGTTCAGTGTACTAGAACACACACACACACACACACACACACACACACACACAAATAGGGTAACATCTGCATGAAAAATGTTTTCCTTTGATTCACTGTGGATGCTCCTGTGGAGTGTTTCATGCCTGTCAGAATGTGGACAAT
>NC_134887.1:29630369-29665369 GCF_041734735.1 Babylonia areolata | reverse complement strand
GAGAAGAGTATTGGGCGCTTTTCTTAAAGAATGTTTTGACTACAGATGGTTTTGGGATTATATGGATGTGTCGGGGTTGATTGCAGTTAACGAATATTTCTTGCAGAATTTAAAGATGCACAAACAAGATTGGCATGCCAGTATTGAAGAGTTAGAAACATACAATTGGCTCCTCTCTTTTGAGAGCTTTTTTTTTAAACGGAAAAATACATTAAAGTGATAACTAATAAATGGCAAGGAACCACCATGGCTCGATTCAGATTAAGAACTTTAGGTCTAAATACGAAGAAAATATGGTTCTCTGCTGACACGTCCGCACGGTCCCCTTGTCCTATGTGTAGTGCTTTAGTTGATGATGCAATTTATTTTCTTTTTGTGTGTAAGTTTTATGACGATATTAGAAAGAACTGCATAATTCTTAACGGATAAATTCAGTAGAAAATGGACCTTACCAGTCTGCTTTTGGTAGATGACGAAATGAGAATAAGATTACTAGTGATATTTATTACCCTAGCTTGGGACTGTCGGGAAAATGCAGTTAGCTTTGGAAACCTTATAATTTTCGGAAAGAAATTAGTGCTACCCTAGTGTCAGATTCATAACTTATATGATGATTTGCTGGTGGTTGTTTTTTTGTTTTGTTTTTTTATTATCGAAAGTTGGATGTTCGAGTTGTGTCACAAGAATTTATTTGCTTTCTGAATTTCCAATACAAGTGTGTGTGCACGTGTGAACGTGAACTGAGTGAATTGTCAGCGTATGCGTGTGTGTACCAATTTGATGTACCTCTGGGTGTAATGTCACAGTAGCATTGTCTCCACCAGGATGCCCTTTAAGAATGTATGAATGTGACTGTCGGTTTTACCATTCACTCTTTACAAGATGCTCATTTCTCCGTACACCACCATTATTCCTTTGTTGATATATTGTGCTCCTTGCTGAAAGGATAGTGTTGTCAATGGCAACAAAACCGTGTCCATGTCTCTCTCTGTCTCTCTGTCCCTTCCTGCATGCTTGTCTGTCTGTCTGTCTGTCTGTCTGTGTACGTCCCTTCTTCTCCTCTCTCTTCCACTTATCGTCATCATTGTCTAGTCACATAATCATCATCACAAAAATGGACCCATGAAGCTCTACGGCGTCAAACCTGGCCAGGGGGCACAGAGCTACAGGCGCAGCTTTGGGGAGACCGCCACGACCTGGAGAAGACCGTGGGTTACATCGTGGCGACAGGGGTGACCGTCTGACGCAGCCAAAACATCGAACGCAGAAGAAGAAGAACCTGTGTAAGCTTACTACCTGTTCAAAAATCTTTTCTTTTTTTTTCAGATCCGACTGAGGTTCTGGTGGTTCGAGTGGGCAAGGGACACAACCGTGGCCAGGTCTTCGCCATGAAGATCTTGGTGAAATCCGAGAGTCGAAAGGCGCTCCTGGCCAGAGAGGCCAAAGCCCTCAGGAGGCTGCAAGGGCCTCTGGTGGTGGGCTACTACTCAACCACCATCACAAACACCCGCATGGTGCTTGTGATGGGTGAGTCTGCTCATACCTCTTTTAGAAGTTTAGTAATAATGATGATAAGTATATATTATTATTTAATATTAAAAAAAAAAAAAAAAAAAAAAAAAAAAAAGAAGAAGAAGAAAGGCAAGGCCTTCAAGACTCACTTGTGATACACTTTAAAAAAAAATCCAAGCTTTTTATGTATTGAGTATAATGCATTTACTGTTATATTTATATTTTTTGTATTCTCTAAACTTCGCACTTTGATCTGATATTCGACCCAACAAAAGATCTGTCATTATTATCGTTTTTTGTTCAAACAGGAACTTCTTTTGCTCAGCATGGAAGTTTTGTTTATTGCAAACATTTTGGTGCAGACAGTAAAACAAGGGAAATTACTCTGCTGGGGGACTTAGTTTGCTTTAAACTGATCTTTCTCATCTTAAACATTACATTATGAAATCATACTCAATACATAAAAAGCTTGGATTTAAAAAAAAATTGCATCACAAGTGAGTCTTGAAGGCCTTGCCTCTCTTGTTTCAAAATGTAATGTTTAAGATGAGAAAGATCAGTTTAAAGCAAATTAAGTCCCCTAGCATTAATTAGAGTAATTTCCCTTTTTTACTATCTGCACCAAACGTTTGCAAAGTAAATATAACTTCCATGCTTAGCAAAAGAAGTTCCTGTTTGAACAAAAATTGATAATTATGACTGCTCTTGTTGTTTGGTCAGAATATCAGATCAAAGTGCCAAGTTTAGAGAATACAAAAAATATAAATATAACAGTAAATGCAGTTTGCATATAATTAGGCTTCATTTTTTATTTTTTTGTGTGCCCATCCCAGAGGTGCAATATTGTTTTAAACAAGATGACTAAAAAGAACTGAATTTTTCCTATTTTGATGCCTAATTTGGTGTCAACTGACAAAGTATTTGCAGAGAAAATGTCAATGTTAAAGTTTACCACGGACACACACACACACACACACACACACACACACACACACACACACACACACACACAACCGAACACCGGGTTAAAACATAGACTCACTTTGTTTACACAAGTGAGTCAATAAATGTGCACTTACCATAATGGCTACATGATAAAGATACACATGTGCACATATGATTTGCATCATAAATATATACACATGTACATATACCCTTGATATCATAATGATACACATGTACACATATCATGTACACTTATACGCATACACATATCATGTACATTATATACACATATCATATACATCATAAGGGGAGACCACGCCACACCACACTACAGCCACATAGAACAGTAAAACGCTAACAGCAGTATTTCTGACTGTCAACGATTGTGCTTGTGTGTCAGTGTTAGTGGTGTGCATTCGTCAAGATATTATTTTGTTCTGCATGTCGCTAGTTTATCATAAGTGGATGATTCCCATTCATTTTTTTTCTTTCTAAAGATGTGTAACTACTTAATCATATCTTTTTGATACATTTATGTCGATTGTGGCGACAGAGTCCAAAGCTGAATTCCTTTTTCAAATAAGATATCATCAATATGTGTAGTTAATCACATCTTGTATCATTTGTATTTCTTTTCTTTTTATCACAACAGATTTCTCTCATGTGTGAAATTCGGGCTGCTCTCCCCAGGGAGAGCGCGTCGCTATACTACAGTGCCACCCATTTTTTTTGTATTTTTCCTGCGTGCAGTTTTATTTGTTTTTCCTATCGAAGTGGATTTTTCTACAGAATTTTGCCAGGAACAACCCTTTTGTTGCCGTGGGTTCTTTTACGTGCGCTAAGTGTATGTTGCACACGGGACCTCGGTTTATCGTCTCATCCGAATAATTAACGTCCAGACCACCACTCAATGTCTACGGTGGAGGGGGAGAAAATATCGACGGCTGAGCCGTGATTCGAACCAGTGCGCTCAGATTCTCTCGCTTCCTAGGCGGACGCGTTATCTCTAGGCCATCACTCCACACATTAACTCACTCAGTACGGCCAGTCCTCTCTTCTCCTCTACACAGACCCCTCGGATGTCCAGTGGGTGTTTGAATGACCCAACCTTTAGCTTCCGTCGTTAGAATTGTGGTATTCTTTGTCAACATTCACCTCTTCAGTATAAGAGCCTTCCGCTTGCAATATTTTGATGGTGGTAATTGGGGTGAAACGCTATTAACGTCGTCTCTTTCGCCGTTCGTATGGAGAGAGTTAAGATGATGCGTAACGTTTCAGTTCTTATTACTTGCTTGTTCGGGCCAGTCTGAAAACCCACAGAAGCATTTTGCAGACTGTTTTTGTGATGTATATCATCGGTGATTGTTGTGATTGTTGTTTCTGTACCTCAGTGGCATGAGGACCGGTGAGGAGGCTCACGTCCCTGACACGCTGAGTCCACTCACCAGGGACTTCATCAACAGACTGCTGGTGGTGGTGGACTGTGCCAAAAGACTGGGGGAATACGGAGCTTTCGAGCTCAAGGGCCACCCTTTCTTTGACGTAAGTATGTCAGCCCTTTGTCAGATCTTTCTGTGTTTAGACACTGGGGTAAGGATCTTTGTCGGTTTTTGGGTGTTAAGTCATTGAAATAGGAAATAGAAGTATTGTCGGTGTTTAGACGCTGTAATTAGGTTATGTAACATTTCTATTGTATTGTTTTTGTTGGGGTGGATTCTGTTCTAATATATTATATTTTATGCTGTTCTATTCTATTAGTTAATGTTACATTATTGGTATATTAGTTGCGTTATTTGTTTAGTGTAATCTGTATAATTTGTTATGTTCGCATTACTTATGTGCTTTACTTTTTCTGTTATTCTCTCTCCCTCCTTCCTTCTGAGACTCGGTCTTTCTTTTTGTCAGTCTCTATCCGTCCACCCCCCTCTCTCTCCCTGTGTGTGTGTGTGTGTGTGTGTGTGTGTGTGTGTGTGTGTGTGAGCACTACCGACAGTGAAATAATTCTGTACACGTTCTGTTGTCCCTGCAGGGTGTGAACTGGGACGACGTCTCAGCCAGACGGTTGCAGCCCCCTTACGTCCCAACCTGCGAGTAGCCTCCCCTGGCTGAAGACTCATGGCTGCCCTCCATTGAAGCTGTGCATTGTGGTGATAATTATCGTCACATATCTCCCTTCCACGAGGAAATGAAGGGCTCAGTGGAACGTGACGGCACGTCCTCACTGCCCGCTCCAAGACCGTGACAGGCTCTGAAGAACGTGATCTTCAGGGGCACAGCTAGCAAGCCAACAGGCCGTCAACGACTGAGGCTCAACTCCACGGGCCAGGAGACCTTGTCCAGGGACCCGCCATGTTCACCAGTCTGTCTATGGACACACAACTCAACACCGTAGACTTTGATGCCGCACCGGGCAGGGAATGCCCTGCCCACTTTACACGTGTCCACGGGAACAGGAAGGAAGATGGTAGAATGGTTAAGACACTTAGGCTACCTGCCAATACAGTGTCCACGAGGGGTCTGGGTTCGAATTCCGGTATCATCGCCCTTCAGTTCTCCGAGTGGAAAAATCAGAAGTGAAGATTTTGTACTGTCCAGCTCTCCCTAGAGTTTCTTATCACCGTTCGAACCAGACGATAACCTGAGGTCCCGTGTTCAGCAACGCACCTGATGCAATGAAAAAGAAGCAATGGCAACCAAAGTGTTGTCCTCTGGCAAAACTTCTGTGGAGAGAAACCCACTCTAAGATGTTCACAAGTATTCATACATGATCCACCTACCTTTCCCCTCCTGAATAATTCCCAACAGCTCGTCCTTTTCCAGTATGAATTAAAATGACTGTTAGTGAGAGAGTGAGTTTTGATAGTTTCAGAATTTATGGTTGTAGTTTTGATTGTGTACTTGTTATGATTGTGTGCTATGATATGTGTGTGTGAGTGCTGTGTGTATTGTGAGTGTGTATGTGGAGGGGTGTGTGTGAATAATTTAATAATATTTGGTACCTTGTGCCGGTTCAATTTTTTCTTTTTCTTATTCATACATAATCTATGTTTTCTAATTGTCAACGCCAAGGGCTTATTTTCAAGATTAGGCGTTCTTCTTCTTCTTCTGCGTTCGTGGGCTGCAACTCCCACGTATACACGCATGTACACAAGTGGGCTTTTACGTGCATGACCGTTTTTACCCCGCCATGTAGGCAGCCATACTCCGTTTTCAGGAGTGTGCATGCTGGGTATGTTCTTGTTTCCATAACCAACCGAACGCTGACATGGATTACAGGATCTTTAACGTGCGTATTTGATCTTCTGCATGCATTTACACACGAAGGGGGTTCAGGCACAAGCAGGTTTGCACATATGCTGAACTGGGAGATCGTAAAAATCACCACCCTTTACCCACCAGGCGCCGTCACCGTGATTCGAACCCGGGACCCTAAGATTGAAAGTCCAACGCTTTAACCACTCGGCTATTGCGCCCGTCAAGGATTAGGCGTTAATGCTCGTAATAATAATAATAAGAAGAAGAAGAAGAAGAAGAAGAAGAATCCAGTGAAGGCTTGACCGTGACCGTGTTTCTGAAGGTACAGTGTTCTGGTACGCGTGTGTAAGTGTGTAGGCATGTTAGTATGTCCGAACAGAATTCTATGTTAGAAAATAAGAAATATCTTAATGCTTATGCAATTTTGTTTTTAGTGCAGTTGATATTTAATGTCAGCGTGTGTGTGTCTGTGTGTGAGTGTGTGTGTGTGCTTGTAAGGGAGGGACATATATATATATATATATATATATATATGCGCGCGCGCGTGTGTGTGTGTGTTCTATGAAATGCATTTTGTTTTAATCTAAGCCTTATTTACTTCATAGTTTTTATAATCTGATTCATCTCTTAAGTGTGCTTTTTTCATTCATATGAACACACTGGATGTTTTCCATTGTCAGAGAGCGGTTGATGTTTGTTTTTTTTTAGGGCATGTTTATAGTTAACTGGATGATGTAAGGCGTTTTGAGCAGCATTGATGCTGGATATCGCGCCACAAAAAAAATTATTATTATTATTAAGCACGATGGGTTATGCTGCTAGTCAGGCATCTGCCTAGCAGATATGGTGTTAGTGCAGGCCTTTTGGGATTTGTCCGAATGCAGTCACGCCTCCTTGAGAAACTGGAACAGTTCCAGAGTGTGTGGAGGAAGAGGCGGGTGACATGCAGCAGAACATCAGGAGGTGTGTCAACCAGGGCTGTCAGCTTGGCCCCGCCTTTTTCTCCGCACGGCTGTACGGCGAGGTGATCAGGGTTCGAAACCCCGTTTCGGCAAAGGTGTTGTGTCCTTGGGAAAGGCACTTCACTCCGATTTTTCCTCACTTCACCCAGGTGTGAATTCAGTGATATCCGGATTCGGTTAGGGGAAGATTAAAATGACGAAAGGAGAGGGAAGAACCGATAGTTTTGAGTGGTTTTACATATCATGTCCCTTGGTGCTATGTTTTCACAAGTTTATACATGTGGAACGTTATTTTACTTTTGTGCTATTGTACCATCTGATGGTAACTTCTCGCCCACAAGCCACTTTTCTCTGTATTTTCACGAAGACATTAAAGTGATTTGACTGATGGACGACTGGATGCCGCCTTCCTATGCCGAGTCCCGAGACCGTGACAGTGCACCGCTGGTCGTAAAACACTGTGGGACCTTTAACATCTAACCTGTTAAGTGAAGCATGCATGTGTGTGTGTGTGTGTGTGTGTGTGTGTGTGTGTGTGTGTGTGTGTGTGTGTGTGTGTGTGATTTTGCCTCTCTCTCCGTGTCTCTCTCTGTCTCTCTCTCTCTCTCTCTCTCTCTCTCTATATATATATATATATATATATAATTATATATATATATATATATATATATGTATATATATAATTATGCCTCTCTCTCTATATATATATGTATATATATATATATATATATATATATATATATCTGTGTGTGTTGTGTGTGTGTGTGCGTGTGTGAAAGGTGGATTTATCTTGTTTTTGTTTTCTTGCCCTGTTGTATATATGTGACATTACAAAAGTAACTTTGAGGTGTGTGTGTGTGTGCGTGCGTGCGTGCGTGCGTGTGCGTGTGTGTGTGTGTTTGTGTGAAAGGTGGATTTTTCTTCTTGTGTTTGTTTTCTTGCCCTGTTGTATATATGTGACATTACAAAAGTAACTCTGACGTGTGTGTGTGTGTGTGTGTGTGTGTGTGTGTGTGTGTGTGTGTGTGTGTGTGTGTGTGTGTAGAAAGATGGGTTTTTCTTCTTGTTTTTTGTTTTCTTGTACTGTTGTATATACCTATGTGAACATTACGAAAGTCCCTTTGAAGTACATGTAATAAGTTTATACATGATGTATGTATTTCAAGCATCATTGCTTGCCTGATATGCAATGTCGAATAAACTGATGGAACGTTTTGATAGACAAACGAACGGTGTGTGTCTCGCCTTTACTGATTCAAAATCTCTGTCTCTGTCTCTGTCTGTCTGTCTGTCTTTCTCCCTCTCTCTCTCTCTCAATGTGTGTGTGTTCTATGTGTGTCACAGGCTCTCTTTCTCTCTCTCTCTCTCTCTCTGTCTATGTCTCTCCGTCTCTGTCTCTGTCTGTCTCTCTCTCTCTCTCTCTCTCCCAATGTGTGTGTGTTTGTGTGTGTGTCACAGGCTCTCTCTCTCTCTCTCTCTCTCTCTCTTTCTCTCTCTCTCTCTCTCTCTGTCTATGTCTCTCCGTCTCTGTCTCTGTCTGTCTCTCTCTCTCTCTCTCTCTGTTTGTGTGTTTGTCACAGCCTCTGTGTGTGTGTGTGTGTGTGTGTGTGTGTGTGTGTGTGTGTGACAGGCTCTGTGTGTGTGTATGTGTCAATGTGTGTGTGTGTGTGTTTCACAGGCTCTGTGTGTGTGTGTGTGTGTGTGTGTGTGTGTGTGTGTGTGTGTGTGTGTGTGTTTCACAGGCTCTGTGTGTGTGTGTGTGTGTGTGTGTGTGTGCCAATGTGTGTGTGTGTGATCGTGAGTGCTCGGCAGCAAGCGTGCGTACAGTTTGGGAGACATGTACAGAGAGACATACAGGTATACTGTCTGTGAAGCCCCGCCGGGGGCAGAGTATGGGTATCAGCTGAGTCAGAGTGACAGAGGTGGATTTATTGATTCAGTGATTGACTGATTGATAAACTTCCTTTACACACACACACACACACACACACACACACACACACACACACACACACACACACACACACACGAAGCAGCTTCTGGAGTTCATTGACGATTTGCCGGAAAACGTGGAATAGGGGCTACAGACAGATGTCCTTGTCATGGACTTCGCGAAGGCATTTAACAAGGTCAGCCACAGTTTACTCCTGCACTATAACGGCATTCGTGATGAAACCAACGCATGGGTCGCAGACTTCCTCAGCAACAGAAGACAGGCAGTGGTCATCAACGCGAGTAGCTCCAGCTTTATTGATCCTCTCAGGGGTTCCACAGGGTTCAGTCCTTGGTCCATGCCTCTTTTTGATATACATCAATGATCTGCCCGAGAAGCTGACATCAAAAGCACGCCTGTTCGCAGACGATACAGCAGTGTATAAGGTAGTAGCAGCACCCCAGGACCATGTACAGCTACAACAAGACCTCCACAGACTCGCTGAGTGGGAGAAGAGCTGGGACATGGTGTTCGATCCTGGAAAATGCTACACCCTACCTGTAACAAGAAGCAGGAAAACACGGGAGCAAGCTTACGAACTGCACGGCCACATATTACTAACAGTGGACGCCATCAAGTTTCAGTTTCAGTTTCAATAACTCAAGGAGGCGTCACTGCGTTCGGACAAATCCATATACGCTACACCACATCTGCCAAGCAGATGCCTGACCAGCAGCATAACCCAACGCGCTTAGTCAGGCCTTGAGAAAAAAATAAAATAAAATAAAAATAAAATAAAGGTGAATAAATAATAGATGAGCTTACATAAATGAATAAATAATAATTATAATATAAAAAGTAGTAATAATAATAATAAAAAAATAAATAAATAGGACAACAATGATGATAAATAAGCAAATAAATGTAAAACATGAAGACACACATTCACACATACACCCACACATGCATAACAGATATGCACCAAGCATGCAGTTTCACAGATATGAAAGCACAGTCAAATACATATAAACGTACATGAGCTCCAACACACACACACACACACACACACACATCACATCAAATACCTTGGAGTGACAGTCAGCAAAGATCTTAGCTGGAAGAAACATATCGAGAACACATCTGCTCCAAGGCAAACAAAACATTAGGTTTCCCGAAAAGGAATCTAAAAGTCAGCTCCCAGACCATCAGGGAACTGGCTCATAAGTCTTTTGCCCGTCCAGTGCTTGAAATTTCAGCACCAGTTTGGGATCCATACCAACAACAGGACATTGGCCGTCTGGAGTCAGTACACAACAACGTGCAGCAAGATTCGGATACCTCACGTCAGAAGTAAGACCTATGGACACAGATCGTTTTCTTTTCAATCGCCAAAGACGTGGAACAAGCTCCCTGATAACCTCCGTCATTCTGATTCCCTCGCATCTTTTAAATCTCGTCTCAAAACTCACCTTTTCCCTCAGCAATAAGTTCAATTGTGGCAGGTCCACAACTACATGCATGTATATGAATGTGTATCGTGTGTGCGTGTGTTTATGTAAGTTTGTGCCTGCCTGTGTGTGCGTATGTGTTAGGGTAGCTGTTAGATACACATGCATGTTAATATGTATGTATGCAGTGTGTGTGTGTGTGCGTGCGTGTGTGTGTGTGTGTGTGTGTGTGTGTGTGTGTGTGTGTGTGTGGTCACATTTTGGTGTGTGTATGTAACATAGATATAATGTTTTATGTTATCAAAAGCGTTTTTGTAAAGCACCTAGAGCAGATTTCTGGATAGTGTGTTATATAAGTATCCATTATTATTATTATTATTATTATAAGATTCGCACTGAGACGCTACAGAAACACGTCCAGCGTCTCCGACATGATTAACCAACTCAAGTGGCCCACTCTCCAACAGCGACGTCAGACGGCAAGACTGGCCTTGCTGTACAAACTGCAGCATGACAAGGTAAACATGCTCTCTCTGAAGCAGAAGCTCAAGCCACCACCGCTGCGACAACGAAAAACCCACCCAGAACAAGAAATTAACCGTCAAATAATGAGGCCAGGAGACGATATGATTACGCGTAAGCATCACTGACTTGAAGTTCTGTACCTTGTGTAATGGAGAGAGTTACCACTCTTTACTATTTGTTAACCACCCAGAACAGTTTCAGTTTCCAGAACAGCTGTCCCAGATCTTCTGTAGGATACAGTACAGACAGGCTGGATTCCTCCCAAGGGGGTCTATCAGCCCGATACTCCGCCGTGTCGATACTCCCCCGTGTCTAATCTCCCCCGTGTCGATACTCCACCGTGTCGATACTCCCCCGTGTCGATACTCCCCGTGTCGATACTCCCCCGTGTCGATACTCCCCCGCGTCGATACTCCCCCGTGTCGATACTCCCCCATGTCGATACTCCCGCCGTGTCGATACTCCCCCGCGTCGATACTCCCTCGTGTCGATACTCCCCCGCGTCGATACTCCCCCGTGTCGATACTCCCCCGTGTCGATACTCCCCCGTGTCGATACTCCCGCTTGTCGATACTCCCCCGTGTCGATACTCCCCCGTGTCGATACTCCCCCGTGTCGATATTCCCCCGTGTCGATACTCCCCCGTGTCGATACTCCCCCGTGTCGATACTCCCCCGTGTCGATACTCCGCCGTGTCGATACTCCCCCGTGTCGATACTCCGCCGTGTCGATACTCCCTCGTGTCGATACTCCCCCGCGTCGATACTCCCCCGCGTCGATACTCCCTCGTGTCGATACTCCCTCGTGTCGATACTCCCCCATGTCGATACTCCCCCGTGTCGATACTCCCCCGCGTCGATACTCCCTCGTGTCGATACTCCCTCGTGTCGATACTCCCCCGCGTCGATACTCCCCCGTGTCGATACTCCCCCGCGTCGATACTTCCGCTTGTCGATACTCCGCCATGTCGATACTTCCGCTTGTCGATACTCCGCTGTGTCTAATCTCCCCCGTGTCAATACTCCCCGCCGTGTCTAATCTCCGCCGTGTCGATACTCCCGCCGTGTCTAATCTCCGCCGTGTCGATACTCCCCCGTGTCGATACTCTGCCGTGTCGAATCTCCCCCGTGTCTGATCTCCGCCGTGTCGATACTCCCCCGTGTCGATACTCCCCCGTGTCTAATCTCCGCCGTGTTGATACTCCCGCTTGTCGATACTCCCCCGTGTCGATACTCCCCCGTGTCGAATCTCCCCCGTGTCTGATCTCCGCCGTGTCGATACTCCCCCGTGTCGATACTCCCCCGCGTCGATACTCCCCCGCGTCGATACTCCCCCGTATCGATACTCCCCCGTGTCGATACTCCCCCGTCTCGATACTCCCCCCCGTGTCGATACTCCCCCGTGTCGATACTCCCCCGTGTCGATATTCCCCCGTGTCGATACTCCCCCGTGTCGATACTCCCCCGTGTCGATATTCCCACGTGTAAATACTCCCCCGTGTCGATACTCCGCCGTGTCGAATTTCCCCCGTGTCTAATCTCCGCCGTGTCGATACTCCCCCGTGTCGATACTCCGCCGTGTCGATACTCCCGCGCGTCAGTACTCCCCGCCATGTCGATACTCCCCCGTGTCGATACTCCCGCCATGTCGATACTCCCCCGTGTCGATACTCCCCCGCGTCAGTACTCCCCGCCGTGTCGATACTCCCCCGTGTCAATACTCCCCGCCGTGTCGATACTCCCCCGTGTTGATACTCCCCCGCGTCAGTACTCCCCGCCGTGTCCAATCTCCCCCGTGTCGATACTCCCGCCATGTCGATACACCCGCCATGTCGATACTCCCCCGTGTCGATACTCCCCCGTGTCGATACTCCCCCGTGTCGATACTCCCCCGTGTCGATACTCCCCCGTGTCGATACTCCCCCGTGTCGATTCTCCCCCGTGTCTAATCTCCGCCGTGTCGATACTCCCCCGTGTCGATACTCCCCCGTGTCGATACTCCCCCGTGTCGATACTCCCCCGTATCTAATCTCCGCCGTGTCGATACTCCCCCGTGTCGATACTCCCCCGTATCTAATCTCCGCCGTGTCGATACTCCCCCATGTCGATACTCCCCCGTATCTAATCTCCGCCGTGTCGATACTCCCCCGTGTCGATACTCCCCCGTGTCGATACTCCCCCGTATCTAATCTCCGCCGTGTCGATACTCCGCCGTGTCGATACTCCCCCGTGTCGATACTCCCGCTTGTCGATACTCCCAGCCGTGTCGATACTCCCCCGTGTCGATATTCCCACGTGTAAATACTCCGCCGTGTCGATATTCCCCCGTGTCGATACTCCCCCGTGTCGATACTCCCCCGTGTCGATACTCTGCCGTGTCGACACTCCCCCGTGTCGATACTCCCCCGCGTCAGTACTCCCCGCCGTGTCGATATTCCCCCGTGTCGATACTCTGCCGTGTCGAATTTCCCCCGTGTCTAATCTCCGCCGTGTCGATACTCCCCCGTGTCGATACTCCCCCCGTGTCGATACTCCCCCGTGTCGATACTCCCCCGTGTCGATACTCCCCCGTGTCGATACTCCGCCGTGTCGATACTCCCGCGCGTCAGTACTCCCCGCCGTGTCGATACTCCCCCGTGTCGATACTCCCCCGTGTCGATACTCCCGCCGTGTCGATACTCCCTCGTGTCGATACTCCCGCTTGTCGATACTCCCCCGTATCGATACTCCCTCGTGTCGATACTCCCCCGTATCGATACTCCCCCGTATCGATACTCCCCCGTGTCGATATTCCCCCGTGTCGATACTCCCCCGTGTCGATACTCCCCCGTGTCGATATTCCCACGTGTAAATACTCCCCCGTGTCGATACTCCCCCGTCTCGATACTCCCCCCCGTGTCGATACTCCCCCCCGTGTCGATACTCCCCCGTGTCGATACTCCCCCCCGTTTCGATATTCCCTCGTGTAAATACTCCGCCGTGTCGATATTCCCCCGTGTCGATACTCTGCCGTGTCGAATTTCCCCCGTGTCGATACTCCCGCCGTGTCTATTCTCCGCCGTGTCGATACTCCCCCGTGTCGATACTCCCCCGTGTCGATACTCACCCGTGTCGATACTCCCACGTGTCGATACTCCCGCCGTGTCTAATCTCCGCCGTGTCGATATTCCCCCGTGGCGATACTCCCCCGTGGCGATACTCCCCCGTATCTAATCTCCGCCGTGTCGATATTCCCCCGTGTCGATACTCCCGCCGTGTCGATACTCCGCCGTGTCGATACTCCCTCGTATCGATACTCCCCCGTGTCGATACTCCCCCGTGTCGATACTCCCCCCGTGTCGATACTCCCCTGTGGCGATACTCCCCCGTGTCGATACTCCCCCGTGTCGATACTCCCCCCGTGTCGATACTCCCCCCGTGTCGATACTCCCGCCGTGTCGATACTCCGCCGTGTCGATACTCCCTCGTATCGATACTCCCCCGTGTCGATACTCCCCCGTGTCGATACTCCCCCCGTGTCGATACTCCCCCGTGTCGATACTCCCCCGTGTCGATACTCCCCCGTGTCGATACTCCCCCCGTGTCGATACTCCCCCCGTGTCGATACTCCCCCGTGGCGATACTCCCCGTCGTATCGATACTCCCCCGTGTCTAATCTCCCCCATGTCGATACTCCCCCGTATCTAATCTCCGCCGTGTCGATATTCCCCCGTGTCGATACCCTGCCGTGTCTAATCTCCCCCGTGTCGATACTCCCCCGTGTTGATACTCCCCCGTGTCGATACTCCCCCGTGTCGATACTCCCCCCGTGTCGATACTCCCCCCGTGTCGATACTCCCCCGTGGCGATACTCCCCGTCGTATCGATACTCCCCCGTGTCTAATCTCCCCCATGTCGATACTCCCCCGTATCTAATCTCCGCCGTGTCGATATTCCCCCGTGTCGATACCCTGCCGTGTCTAATCTCCCCCGTGTCGATACTCCCCCGTGTTGATACTCCCCCGTGTTGATACTCCCCCGTGTCGATACTCCCCCGTGTCGATACTCCCCCGTGTCGATACTCCCCCGTGGCGATACTCCCCCGTATCTAATCTTCGCCGTGTCGATATTCCCACGTGTCGATACTCCCCCGTGTCTAATCTCCCCCGTGTCGATACTCCCGCCGTGTCGATACTCCCCCGTGTCTAATCTCCCCCGTGTCGATATTCCCCCGTGTCGATACTCCCCCGTGTCGATATTCCCCCGTGTCGATACTCCCCCGCGTCGATACTCCCCCGTATCTAATCTCCGCCGTGTTGATACTCCCGCTTGTCGATACTCCCCCGTGTCGATACTCCCCCGTGTCGATACTCCCCCGTGTCTAATCTCCGCCGTGTCGATACTCCACCGTGTTGATACTCTCCCGTGTCGATACTCCCCCGTATCGATACTCCCCCGTGTCGATACTCCCTCGTGTCTAATCTCCCCCGTGTCGATACTCCACCGTGTTGATACTCTCCCGTGTCGATACTCCCCCGTATCGATACTCCCCCGTGTCGATACTCCCTCGTGTCTAATCTCCCCCGTGTCGATACTCCCCCGTGTCGATACTCCCTCGTGTCTAATCTCCCCCGTATCGATACTCCCCCGTGTCGATACTCCCTCGTGTCTAATCTCCCCCGTGTCGATACTCCCTCGTGTCGATACCCCCCCCCCCCCCCGTGTCGATATTCCCCCGTGTCGATACTCCCCCGTGTCGATACTCCCCCGTGTCGATATTCCCCCGTGTCGATATTCCCACGTGTCGATACTCCCCCGTGTCGATACTCCCGCCGTGTCGATACTCCCCCGTGTCGATACTCCCCCGTGTCGATACTCCCCCGTGTCGATACTCCCCCGTGTCGATATTCCCCCGTGTCGATATTCCCCCGTGTCGATACTCCCCCGTGTCGATACTCCCCCGTGTCGATACTCCCCCGTGTCGATACTCCCCCGTGTCGATACTCCCCCGTGTTGATACCCAGCAGGACCCCTTACCTGCTCACCTGACACCTTCATCGACCACACTGATGATCTTGCCGCCACCGTCACGTCGTATTGTTCTCACAGACTGAGACACTACACAGAGGCAGTCACCCTCACAACACCGTCTACAGCCTCCCCCCCCCCCCCTCCCCCTCCCCCCGCCCCCTCCCCTTACCCCCCAACTCCATGTGGCAGGTAGTAGAGGAACCTTGAGGAGGAGGAGGAGGAGGAGGAGGAGGATGAAGAGAAGTCATGCCCGTGTGTGTGTGTGTGTGTGTGTGTGTGTGTGTGTGTGTGTGTGTAGTGCTGTCCCACGCTCAACGCAGTGTATAACAAGCACGAACTTATATTTCAATAATTCAAAATCCGTTGTGTAACAGTTGTTGAGAAACGCGATGAGACAAAGTTTCACACCATGACAGGGCTGTTACGGCTGATCGTCGTCGGTGTAGAACATGAAAATGATCCCCCCCCCCCACCCCCACCCCCAGACAAGATTTTGACTCCCCTGAAACACTCCCATCAGCGTAATTTCAGGATTTTTTTTTCTTTTTCACTTCATCTCCAAACCCCCTCTTCTTCCACTGGAAAATCTTCTTTTTGCAAAAAGCGTGTTTGGAAAATCGCGTATCATGGCACTTGTTGGAAAGCAAAAAATAATCATGGAGTCCCATCTGGGCTGATCTCCGTTAACTACCTTCTATACCATATCCCCTTTCCATCTAATGGCTGAGCAATAACACGAATATATATATATATATATATATATATATATAAGAACAAAACAAGAAAGACAAACACACTAAAACACGTATCTTGAAAAGGGGATGGAAGGCGGGGGCTGGGGGTGTATGGGTGAGGGGGGAGGGGGGGGAGGTGGGGGTTGTCAATCTAGGATATCAGTATCAGTATCTCAAGGAGGCGTCACTACGTTCGGTCAAATCCATATACGCTACACCACATCTGCCAAGCAAGATGCCTGACCAGCAGCGTAACCCAACGCGCTTAGTCAGGCCTTGAGAAAAAAATAAAAATAAAATAAAATAAAATGATTTTTTTAAATAATAAAATAAAATAAAATAAATAAAGTAAAAGATAACAACATTTTTTAAATGATAATAATAATGATAATAATTTTTTTTAAAATTAAAAATTAATATAATAATAATAATAATAAAATGATATAATAATAATATAATAATATATAATAAAATAAATAAAGATAATAAAATAAAATAAAATAAATAATAAATAAATAAAAATGATAGATAAATCTAGGACAGAACCAGAATAATGACTCCATCCCTAAAAGACACCACGGTCATTAATAATGCCCCGAAATAATTACTTCCCCTTGAGTTCTGTGTGTGCGTGTGTGTGTGTGTGTGTGTGTGTGTGTGTGTGTGTGTGTGTGTGTAGCCCTGAATCGACTCCACTCGCGTTTATGTGAATCTCACCTGGTAGTGCCCCAGAATAACTGTTTAGAGTTGAACAGATACCAGCACAGACCAGCTCACAATGGAGTGTTTTCAGAACATAGACTGGAGTGTGTTTGGGGGGCTGCCCCAAATTGACCCCACCCTGTTTATTGTATTGTATTGTTTTGTTGTTTTTTTGTTGTTGTTGTTGTTGTTTTTGTCACCACATATTTCTCTGTGTGAAATTCGGGCTGCTCTCTCCAGGGAGAACGCGTCGCAACACTACAGCGCCACTCATTTTTTTTAAATATTTTTTCCTGCGTGCAGTTTTATTTGTTTTTCCTATCGAAGTGGATTTTTCTATAGAATTTTGCCAGGAACACCCCTTTTGTTGCCGTGGATTCGTTTACGTGTGCGAAGTGCATGCTGCACGCGGGACCTCGGTTTATCGTCTCATCCGAATGACTAGCGTCCAGACCACCACTCAAGGTCTAGTGAAGGGGGAGAAAATATCGGTGGTTGAGCCGTGATTCAAACCAGCACGCTCAGATTCTCTCGATCGATTCCTAGGCGGACGCGTTACCTCTAGGCCCTCACTCCTCATTTCTTCCCCCAGGTAATATACAAAGTTATGCTTCCTGGTTGATGTACTTTTTTTCTTTTCTTTTTTTTAATTCAAGGAAGGAGGGTCATTTCGGGACAAGGGTTGGAGTCACCCCAGGCTAACTCCACGCTGGACTCCTTTCAGGCCTATCTCAGAAAAAAAAAATCCATGGAGTTAAGTTGAGGGTGGGGTCATTCTGGGACGTCAGACCGGTTATTATTTTGTCGTCGGGTCGACGTTACGCATTCACGACACCACATTATTTGTCGCACTTCGGCATATATGGTCACCGGCTACAATACCCTGACAGGACTCCCCCACACGACAACAACCAGGACAGGGCGTGTGACTGGCTGAACTAGGGGGCTTAACGGTCGCACACAGACATCAGTCATCCAGAGCGCCCCCCATAGAGGATTGTCGGCCATTGGGACAAAACAAGACATCGCGAGGACCAGCCTCGGACCGACAACCAGGACTCCACCACCCGAACACAGCCAGGACACAGCACGGACCACGGACATCGCCGGCGGCCAGAACACAGCAAGGACCCTCCTTGAACAGGCAACAAGGACTACACCCCCACAAGACCACAGGACCAACACCTTGACCACGCCACGCCCCCTTGGAAAAGACCACAGCCACGAACAACTTGACCTTAAAGGCGTAAAGCCGATAGTTCGTTAAACTCCACTCTACCATACCCTGAAAGTTTCGCTGACAAACAAAAAGTGAAATAATGATAAATGAATAAACAAAACAGAATAAAATAAAAACCAGCACTAATTATAAGAACAACAACAATAAAATATCAAAAAAACCTGCCTTGGTGACAAACTATGCGACCGCGACAATATGTGCTTGTTTGTGTGTGTGTGTGTGTGTGTGTGTGTGTGTGTGTGTGTGTGTGTGGGTGTGTGTGTATGTGTGTGTGTGTACGTGCGTGCGTGCGTGCGTCCGTCCGTCCGTGCGTGCGTGTGTGTGTGAGTGAAAGTTTGCGAGTGCGTACGTGTGTGTGCGCGCGTACACTGTTACTCGTGACAGACGGATAGTTGGGAGAAGTAACCCCCGAAAACGGAGTATGGATGCCTGAGTGGCGGGTAGAAGCAGTTATACATGTAAAAGCTCACTTGGATATACATGTACACCAGTGAACGTTGGAGATGCAGCCCACGAACGCAGAAGAATGAGGAAGAAGAAGGGAGAACAGCATGTACGATCACGTCTTAACTTTTAGCTACGATGACATCCGATAAGGATAATAAACAATATCTATAATAAACAACAAAAAGGATAATAAACAATATTTATAATAAACAACAACAAGGATAATGAACAATAATGAACAATACCTACACAGACTCCCTGGTCAACAACAACAAGGATAATAAACAATATCTATAATAAACAACAACAAGGATAATGAACAATAATGAACAATACCTACACAGACTCCCTGGTCAACAACAACAAGGATAATAAACAATATCTATAATAAACAACAACAAGGATAATGAACAATATCTATAATAAACAACAACAAGGATAATGAACAATATCTATAATAAACAACAACAAGGATAATGAACAATACCTACACAGACTCCCTGGTCAACAACAACAAGGATAATGAACAATATCTATAATAAACAACAACAAGGATAATAAACAATATCTATAATAAACAACAACAAGGATAATGAACAATAATGAACAATACCTACACAGACTCCCTGGTCAACAACAGCAAGGATAATGTACAATATCTATAATAAACAACAACAAGGATAATGAACAATATCTATTATAAACAACAACAAGGATAATGAACAATATCTATAATAAACAACAAGGATAATGAACAATACCTATACAGACTCCCTGGTCAACAACAACAAGGATAATGAACAATACCTATAATAAACAACAACAAGGATAATGTACAATATCTATAATAAACAACAAAAAGGATAATGTACAATATCTATAATAAACAACAAAAAGGATAATGAACAATATCTATAATAAACAACAACAAGGATAATGAACAATATCTATAATAAACAACAACAAGGATAATGAACAATATCTATAATAAACAACAACAAGGATAATGAACAATATCTATAATAAACAACAACAAGGACAATGAACAATAATGAACAATACCTACACAGACTCCCTGGTCAACAACAACAAGGATAATGAACAATATCTATAATAAACAACAACAAGGATAATGAACAATATCTATAATAAACAACAACAAGGATAATGAACAATATCTATTATAAACAACAACAAGGATAATGTACAATATCTATAATAAACAACAAAAAGGATAATGAACAATAATGAACAATACCTACACAGACTCCCTGGTCAACAACAACAAGGATAATGAACAGTATCTATAATAAAGAACAACAAGGATAATGTACAATATTTATACAGACTCTCTGGTCAACAACAACAAGGATAATGTACAATATCTACAATAAACAACAACAAGGATAATGTACAATATCTATAATAAACAACAACAAGGATAATGTACAATATCTATACAGACTCCCTGGTCAACAACAACAAGGATAATGAACAATATCTATACAGACTCCCTGGTCAATAACAACAAGGATAATGAACAATATCTATACAGACTCCCTGGTCAACAACAACAAGGATAATGAACAATATCTATAATAAATAACAAGGATAATGAACAATATCTATAATAAACAACAACAAGGATAATGAACAATATCTATAATAAACAACAACAAGGATAATGAACAATATCTATAATAAACAACAAGGACAATGAACAATATCCCTGGTAAACAGTTTAGTTCAGTTCAATTTCTCACGGAGGCGTCACTGCGTAAGGACAAATCCATATACGCTACACCACATCTGCTAAGCAGATACCTGACCAGCAGCGTAACCGAACGCGCTTTGTCAGGCCTTGAGGGTCAATAACAACAAGGATAATGTACAATATCTATTCCGACTCCCTGGTCAACAACAACAAGGATAATGAACAATATCTATAATAAACAACAACAAGGATAATGAACAATATCTATACAGACTTTCTGGTCAACAACAACAAGGATAATGAACAATATACAGACCCCCTGGTCAACAACAACAAGGATAATGTACAATATCTATAATAAACAACAACAAGGATAATGAACAATATACAGACTCCCTGGTCAACAACAACAAGGATAATGTACAATATCTATACAGACTCCCTGGTCAACAACAACAAGGATAATGTACAATATCTATAATAAATAACAACAAGGATAATGAACAATATCTATAATAAACAACAACAAGGATAACTTGTGTACAATATCTACAATAAACAACAAGGACAATGAACAATATCCCTGGTAAACAGTTTAGTTCAGTTCAATTTCTCACGGAGGCGTCACTGCGAAAGGACAAATCCATATACGCTACACCACATCTGCTAAGCAGATACCTGACCAGCAGCGTAACCCAACGCGCTTTGTCAGGCCTTGAGGGAAAATAGAATAAAATAAAGATACATAGATCAATAGACACATAAATAATTAATCAAATTGGTGAAATGAGGAATTAGAATATTAAACAAAAAAGAAATAAAGAGTAAAATAAATGACTTAACAGGTAAATAATGAATGAATGAATGAATAAATAAAATATAGAAAAAAAAACCCCGAAAGATATGATTAATAATTGTATGAATGAAAACGATGATAGAACTAAACCCTGGTCAAAAGAGTGACCACAGTAATTTTACTATGACCACAATGATTTCAGTCTATCTGTAGTCAAAACGACTTTTGAGTCAAACTTGAACTGACGACGACAGTAACCGTACTGAACTGAATCAAAGGTAGGCCTCCTTCGGTCATGGCCGGCTGACCATGGATAGAGTATATCCGACCTAATGTCTAATTGAGCTGTCTGTTTGGACCAAGCAGCGTCGCCTGTGACTGTACGGAGACCGATGCGAGAGAGACAGAATCAAAACGTGAACTGACAAAAAATAAAGACAAATATTAAGGCAAGCAGATTTCAAAAATAGAATTATGGGCGCAACAAAAATAATCAATAATAATGATAATAATAACATAGAATAGAGATGAAAAGACTGAACTTGGAACAAACAGTATAACTGAAAAGAACGAAAAGAGTTTACTTGAACAGACACGCGCGCGGCGGCGGTCGCACGCGCAGGTCACACATACAACAATCAGGGAGCGCGCTGCGGCCACGAGCAGGGCGGGGTTTTGGCGGTTGATTGACAGGCACGAGGCGTGGGAACTTGTTGGTGTAGGTTTCACACGCACGCAGGTAAAAAGTGTGACCAGCTCGTGGCAACGATTTGTTTGGGAGTGTATGCGCACGCGCTCTTTCTCTCTCTCTCTCTCTCTCTCGTGGACGATTAATGTTTTTTGCTCGCTTGAGTGGTTTTGCTCACTGATGTGGAAAATAGTCGAGTGTCGTCTTCGGATGGACGTTCGACTTCCGTTCCTTTGGAGGAGGGCGGGTGGGGGTGTGGGGTGGAGGTGGGGGGCAGGAAAGGGGAAGGGGTTGTGGTTGGGGCGTGTGTAAGTTGTTGCATATTTTCTGTTTCTTCTTATCATTTTTCATCTTCTTTTCTAATCTTTTTTTTTCTTCTTTTTTTAAAAATCTTTGGGTGATATGTGTACCGTAATTTTTTTTTTAACAATATTTTACCGACATGTAGATGAAGTTCAGAACTAACTTTCTTGTCATCTGAAAACTTTGTTAAACAGGCAGACAGACAGAGAGGGAGAGAAAGAGAGAGACGGAGACAGAGACAGAGACAGAAAGGCACAGAGAGAGAGAGAGAGGCAGACGGAGAGAGAAAGAGAGAGAGATACTACTGAGGCAGACGGGGAGAAAGAGACAGAGACAGAGACAGAGGCACAGACAGAGACACAGACACAGACACAGAGAGACAGACAGACAGAGACAGAGAGACAGACAGACGGACAAACAGAGACAGACAAACAGGACGAAACGGAGCTAGTGGAACTACTCCGCGGCGCCGGCAAACTTTCCTCTTGGACTGCACACAACTTTCCCACGGGTCAGTCGACTCCCATCCCCACTACCCTCCCCCCCCTTCCCCCCACCACCCCCACCCCCACGACCCTCACGCTCCCCAACATCCCCCATCCCCCACCCCCATCCACCCACCCACCCCAGACCCACACCCGAGCAACAAGAAGGGTAGTAGCAGTGGTAGAAGCCGATACATACAGTAACTTGAACCCGTGGGAAAAAAAACAGGTGTGTTGTGCCGTCACGGTAGCGGACACACATACAGTGAGACAATCAGCGAGGCGTGTGGAGAACGTCTTGCCAGTGCCCCAGATACAATGGAGGACACCATCACAAGGTGCAAATTGAAGGTTTTGTCGTCCGGTTCAACTAATCTCCCTCACACTCGCCCCTCCCCCCCACCCCCCTGTGTCTAGACAAGTCTGGCGCACACCTTTCATTGGTTGGTCGTCAGTAGCAGCAGACGTTCAAATGAACTGTCGGCACGTGACTCAGTGGGCGGATCCTTGACGACAACTGTCGCGTGCTTAGTTGGTGTTATGTCCACGGTCGTTTGATGAAGATGTTGTCTGTCTGCCAGTTCGTCCGTGGGAAAGATTGGAAAAAACAACAACAACAAAACACACACACACACACACAAAAAAACAAAAAAAAACAAAACGTGAACTTGTGTGTGTGTGTGTGTGTGTGTGTGTGTGTGTGTGTGTGTGTGTGTGGTTGTGTGTGTGTGCGTATGTGCGAGCGTGTGTGTGTCTATGTTTGCGTGTGTGTGTGTACGTGTATGTGTGTGTCCGTGCGTGTGTGTGTGTGTGTGTGTGTGTGTGTGTGTGCGTGCGTGTGTGTGTGTGTGTGTGTGTGTGTGTGAATGTGTGTGTGTCCGTGCGTGTGTGTGTATGTGTGTGTGTGTGTGTGTGCGTGTGTGTTTGTGTGTGTGAGTGTGTGTGTGTGTGCGTATGTGCGTGCGTGTGCGTGTGTCTATGTTTACGTGTGTGTGTTTGTACGTGTATGTGTGTGTCCGTGCGTGCGTGCGTGTGTGTGTGTGTGTGTGTGTGTGTGTGTGTGTGTGTGTGTGGAGTGTGTGTGTGTGTGTGTGCGTATGTGCGTGCGTGTGCGTGTGTCTATGTTTGCGTGTGTGTGTTTGTACGTGTATGTGTGTGGCCGTGCGTGCGTGCGTGCGTGTTGATGTGTGTGTGTGTCCGTGTGTGTGTGTGTGTGTGTGTGCGTGTGTGTGTGTGTGTGTGCGTATGTGAGTGCGTGTGCGTGTGTCTATGTTTGCGTGTGTGTGTGTGTGTGTGTGTGGAAGAAAGAGAGAGAGGGGGGAGGGTGGGAGGGGAGGGTGGAAGTCCACAAGCTACTGACTGCAAGGACACACTTCATTCCCACGGTTCGAACCCCAGCTCGTCACCAAAACCCTATGCGGGAGAAGGAACATCATTAGAGACCGTGGGAAACTTGGTGTATATACCGAGATACAAAATTCCGAGGGTATGAAGACGGCACCATTGTGTTGACGAGTCTCGAAGGTCTTTTGTTATACGTCTCACACGTCAAATGCGTCGTTCAAATCAAGTGTCGGCACGAGGCGACAGTGTGGCGGATTACGATTGTTTGCGTGCTGATGTGCCAGACTTGTGTGAGATCGGTGTCTGTGTGTAGGCCTATATAAGAAGGTTTCCTCAGCCACAACGCATCTTGTCAGTCTTCTGAGAGAGCTACCAGCAACGAGTCTCGTTCATCTTATGTGGATTCCCTATATTCCGGTGTATACGACAGTCAGTGCTTTTGCTACAGTGTTGAGTTTCTCTCTCTACGAAGCAAGTCTCAGAAGATTTCTCAACCGATGTTGTGTTGTGTTGTGCTCTGAAACAGAGACCCGAAAGTTTTGTGAAACTTTTCCTCCAGCGACCAGGAGCTTTCTTGAACAGTGAAAGTTTCGGTCACTGACAGAGAGAAAAAAAAAAAAGAGAGGAAAAATCGTGGATTTCTCTCAAAGGATACGAACATTCACTTGGTGGTACAGCAGTGGAGATAAGTGTGAGAGATAAGTGTTGAAGACGTTCGCTCGATGAAGAAGGTCTCACCTAAAGACATGAGGTGCCTGCCCTGACATTTTCGTGTTTTTACAGGTATTTATTTGTGTGTGTGTGTGTGTGTGTGTGTGTGTGTGTGTGTGTTCGTTCGTTCGTTCGTTCTTTAGTTTTGCGTCTTTTCACTATCAGTGATATTAGGCGAGTGTGTGTGTGTGTGCGTGCGTGCGTGTGCGTGTGTGTGCGTGTGTGTGTGTGTGTGTGTCTAAAGGCATTTGTTGCACGTTGGGTGTTTCTAAAGGTTCGTGCCATCAAAAACAAATACTGTTCGGTGTTTTTAAAGATATCTTTTTTTTCTTCTTTTTTTTTCTTTGGTGTTGTTGTCTCGGTCGTCATTTATCAGATAGATTCCCCCGTCTCCTCGACGAAGGCGGCAGTACGTCTTTTATATATATATATATATATATATATATATATATTTTTTTTTTTTTTTTTTTTTTTTTTTACGTAGTTTCTTTTATATTTCACGTGTAATGGTCAGTCATACTTTTCCTTTTCTCTCTGCTGGTTGAACACCCGAAGAATTTTTCTCAACAAGCTGTGTTTAGTTTTCAAGTTATTTTCATCAGTCACCTGTGATTTTTTTCTTTTCTTTTCTTTTCTTTTTTTCTTTTCTTTTCTTTTTTTCTTTTTTTTTCTTTTTATGCAAACACAGAGCGTTCATGGACGGTTGTATCCGGTCAGTCAGTAAACAAAGATTCTTTCTAAGGACAGGGCGTAGAAATTACTATTTTTCGATCGCCGACGGTGGGCTGCGACCCCCACCTTTACTCGTACATACGTGTGGGCTTTTAGGTGTATGACCGTTTTTACCTCTGCCATGTAGGCAGCCACACTCCGTTTCCAGGGAGATAGGGGGTGGGTGGGTTGCATGCCGATGATGTTCATTTTTTTTTCATAATCCATTCGACGATGTCATGATTCACGGGATCTTTAACGTGCGTATTCGATTTTCTGTGTGCGTATACACACGAAGGGGGTTGAGGCACAAGCAAGTCTGCTGCACATCTGTTGACTTGGGAGATCGGAAAAATCTCCACCCTTTACCCACCAGGCGCCGTTACCGGGATTCGAACCCGGGACCCTCAGAATGGAAGTCCGTATCCAACGATTTAACCATTCGGGGGCGTAGAAATGGAGCTGGCGCTGTTGTTGAAGTATGCTGTAGTCATGTAGTTTGTTTCGGTGCGAATTCTTTCTTCCGTGTTATCAACGTTGGAAATAGATTACGCTTGGGCATATACAGGTAATCATTGTTTCAAATTATTAGTTGGTTTAAATAATCTTTAATTATTCAACAATACACATGATTACAATGCAATGAATAACAAAAGAGCATCAACAAGCTTAAAGCTTATACTGTGCTCACAACGTTGCACTTCAATTTTATCATGACGGCTGATGAACCATATTATGACTTGTATCAAATAACATTCATAAACATTAAGTAATGAAATAATGAAATAAAACAAATAAACAAACAGTACATAGTATAGTAAAATAATGCTAATATCAATATTAACATGAGATTAAATTTATTATCACATTATTAGTTGATTGTTTGAGTTACTGCAGTTTCTTTCTTTCTCTCGGTATTTGTTTCCTTCTCTCTCTCTCTCTCTCTCTCTCTCTCTCTTCTCTCTCTCTTCTCTCTTTATTAATTTTTTTTTACTGTTTTTCTCTTTCTTTTCTTTTTCTTTCTCTCTGTATTTTTGTTTTCTTTCTTTCTTTCTTACTTTCTTTTTTCTTTTTCTTTTCTCATCTTCGTTTTCTTCTGTCCCTTAGTTTCATCCCGTCGGGCTTGTCTCCGGTGTGTAAAACGTTCATCGACCTTCTTCTCACCCCGAGATGGTTTCTCACCGTAGACTGGCCGTTCAAACATGAACTCAATGTTTACCACTGAATGGCTTGAAGTTAATAATTTTGAAAAAAAAAAATAATAATAATAAAAATAAACAGAGAAATCTGTTGCGATAAAAAGAAAATACAAATACAAATAAAAAAACTAAACTAAACTAAACTAAACACACACACACACACACACACACACATGATAAATGAAAAGATAGATAGATAGGTAGATAGTATCAGTATCAGTAGCTCAAGGAGGCGTCACTGCGTTCGGTCAAATCCATATACGCTACACCACATCTGTCAAGCAGATGCCTGACCAACAGCGTAACCCAACGCGCTTAGTCAGGCCATGAGATAAAATAAATAAATAAATAAATAATTCTATCAATAAAAAAATAATCAATATTTTTTTTTAATCAACAAACAAATAAATAAAAGAAAATAAAAAATAAAAAACGTATAGAGAGATAGATAGACAGATAAATAAATAAATAATGTTCTTAAAAATCGAACACTAACATAAACTACAGAAATTTCAACATACGTTTTCGAACTTCTGCATGCCTATACACACGAGGAGGTGCAGGGTAATGTGTGTGTGTGTGTGTGTGTGTGTGTGTGTGTGTTGGAGCTCATGTACGTTTATATGTATTTGACTGTGCTTTCATATCTGTGAAACTGCATGCTTGGTGCATGTCTGTTATGCATGTGTGGGCGTATGTGTGAATGTGTGTCTTCATGTTTTACATTTGTTTGCTTATTTGTCATCAGTGTTGTCTTGTTTATTTGTTTATTTATTATTATTATTATCATTACTACTGCCTTTTTTTATATTATAGTTATTATTTATTTATTTATTTATTTATGTAAGCTTATCTATTATTTATTCACCTTTATTTTATTTTATTTTATTATTTTTTTCTCAAGGCCTGACTAAGCGCGTTGGGTTACGCTGCTGGTCAGGCATCTGCTTGGCAGATGTGGTGTAGCGTATATGGATCTGTCCGAACGCAGTGACGCCTCCTTGAGCTACTGAAACTGAAACTGAAACTATACACACGAACTGAAGGGAACACCAGCCGCTAACAGGTCTGCTTATCTGTTGACAAAAACAAGGAGATCGTAAAAACTCCACCCTCTTCCCGCTACTGAGCGGGCCCCGTATTTACCGAGATTCGAACCCACGACCGTCGGTGACCCTCATAGCAAAAGTCTAACTCTTTCACAGCTACACGCCTGTTACAACTCCCCTGGACCGGCGATACATGAGACCACTGCAGGAAAAAAAAACCCCAACAAAAACCAAAAAAAAAAAACAAGCGTGGTTCACAAATATAGCGAAAATCAATGGAGAATTGTTGATTTAATCGGTCAAACAAAGCTTCGTTTTCATGCTTCCGGAATCCGTAAACGGTTCAGTTTAAAATGCCAACTTTTTTTCTTTTTCTTTTTTTTTCGTGTTTTCCCGGACTTTCTTGGGTCGACCACCGTTTTATTTTGTACATAAATTTAATATGACAATTCAGAACAGATGGAAAAGAAAAAAAACAAAAAAACATAAAAAGATTTTTTTTTAATCTGAATACAGTCAACATTAACAATAACATATGGAAGTCATAACCAAGACCAATACCCAGCATTCCATAACTATATCATTGTAATCAATAGCAATTATGGAATGAATCACCCATACAAGAAAAAGCATACAACTTTTCATTTACTGAATCAAGGCATGTGGAAAAAAATAAGTTAACATCATTTTATCATTTGCTATTGAGTTTCACTGTTGGAGACTGATGTCAGGAAAAACTGACAGCCGCATCCAAATTTTGCACTTGCTATAAAAAAAAAACAACAACTTGCTATTAAAATGCCAACTGTACCAAACAAGAATGAACGAAATCAGAATAGTGTGTTGGTACGAAAATACTCATTCCCGGTCCACAGGGGAAAGTAATCATGGTAAGAGTTATCTCCTACCACTCGGTCGTTGCTGCCCGTCTTGTCATTGTCTGGTTTGATCAAAACGAGACCAGACTGACTCGAGCGGTTCAGCCCTGAAATGGTCCTTCGTGGTCGGCTAGTATAGGCTCTTAGTCTTAGCAACGTGACTTGAAGTGCCCGCGAGGTCATAGTATCTAAGGCCCGTCGCTCACGGGGCGTCAGTCAGCGTCGGCCGGCGGCGCATCATATTTTGAAGCCTCGCTGGCGAGAACACCTGAAACCTGCAGCGAGGCGTATTTCTATTTGTATTTCATTTTATCACAACAGATTTCTCTGTGTGTGAAATTCGGGCTGCTCTTCCCAGGGAGAGCGCGTCGCTATACTACAGCGCCACCTTTTTTTTTTTCTTCTTTTTTTTTTCCCCTGCGTGCAGTTTTATTTGTTTTTCCTACCGAAGTGGATTTTTCTATAGAATTTTGCCAGAAACAACCCATTTGTTGCCGTGGGTTCTTTTACACGCGCTAAGTGCATGCTGCACACGGGACCTCGATTTATCGTCTCATCCGAATGACTAGCGTCCAGACCACCACTCAAGGTCTAGTGGACGGGGAGAAAATATCGGCGGCTGAGCCGTGATTCGAACCAGCGCGCTCAGATTCTCTCGCTTCCTAGGCGGACGCGTTACCTCTAGGCCATCACTCAATCATGTGGAGCTCATGTAGAATATTTGGAATGAATAATACAGTGCAAGCAATTCAAGAGGTAGACACATAAATCAGTGAACAAATTATAAAGGACAGACAGACAGTTGGACGGACAGACCTGTATAAGAAATAGTACAATATTAGATGAATAAAACACAATGTAGAATATATTCACCAAAAGAAAAAGTCAGTGAAAACTGGATGGTAAAGATGCAAAAATATGACACAATGATAACAGGTCAATAATTTAGTTGTGAAGGAATAAAATGAAATGATGAATAGATGCAGTTTTATGTTTTATAAATAAAATGTTGATGACATACACGAAATGAATGAAAAAAAGAAATCAGTGGATACATATAAATGAATAAGTATGAATCATGATTAAGTATATCCAGTTTACCTAACTGCATGAATGAACAGACAGAAAAAAAAATGACACGCTAAACAATACAGATTCTATTTCATTACATTGTTCTTCTTCTTCTGCGTTCGTGGGCTGCAACTCCGTCCCACGTTCACTCGTATGTACACGAGTGGGCTTTTACATGTATGACCGTTTTTACTCCGCCATGTAGGCAGCCATACTCCGTTTTCGGGAGTGTGCATGCTGGGTATGTTCTTGTTTCCATAACCCACCGAACGCTGACATGGATTACAGGATCTTTAACGTGCGTATTTGATCTTCTTCTTGCGTATACACACGAAAGGGGGTTCAGGCACTAGCAGGTCTGCACATATGTTGACCTAGGAGATCGAAAAAGTTTCCACCCTTTACCCACCAGGCGCCGTTACCGAGATTCGAACCCGGGACCCTTAGATTGAAAGTCCAACGCTTTAACCACTCGGCTATTGCGCCCGTCTATTTCATTACATTGTTTAAGACAGTTAACAGATGAGAGATCACTTGATTGATGTAACAATCAATAAAGTAACAGATGAGTGACTGGACGATTGATCAACCAAATCATCGATTTTGCAATGAAAAATCATGTCTAGAAAAGTGACTGAATAATAACTAATAAACAGATAAACTGGATAAGGTGTGTGATGAATTAATTACAGGAAACGAGATGGTTGTTTGAAAAAAAAAATGTCAAAAGAAAAAGAAAGAAAGAAATACTAAACAAAACCACAAAAACATGTCCTATCTGTTGCCCAAAATTCAAATAAAAAAAACAAAAAAAATAAAAACACCAAAAACGACAGGGTTTTGATGTTGTTGTTGTTGTTGTTTTTGTTTGTTGTTTTTTTCTGTTTTTTTTTTTCTTTTTTTTTCTTTCCCGGAAAAAGTGGGGGATGTTTTCATGGCTGCACTCAAACCATAATTTCCTCTCCAGTATCAGTAATATCGTCAGGGCGACACTGACAGCACGTGTGACTTTCCAAATATGGAGTGTGATGCCTGATTCCTGGGGTCAGTGGCTTGTCGCCCGTGTACGACCCCCGCGCCTCGCTGTAGGTTTCAGGCGTTCTCGCTACAGCAGCTGACTGTGAGTTTTATGTTTAACTCACTCAGTACGGCCAAATGAAAGAAATGAAATTGAAATGAAATTATGGTGCTTAGAGCCTCGCCGACCACTAAGGCCATCTCAAGGCTATCGCCGCGTCAATAACTACTACAAGGATAAAAAAAAACAAAACAAAACAACAACAACCAATTAAAACGAGTCACCACTTCAAACTTTCACTCCAAAGTTAAAAGAAAACTTCCATAGTTTAAAACCTTCAAATCTGGTTAAAAAGGTTCACTTCTTTTAAGAAGTCCATCAGCGCCCACGGAGGGACATCACGAAACAAAGTCTTCAAAGAAACCGCCGTGTAATGTCTGCGTCTAACGTCATGCAGATCCCAACAATCAAGGAGCACGTGTTTCACGGTGAGAGGCTCGTCACAGGGAATGCATCGAGGGGCCTCTTCCCCCTTCAACAAGTAAGAATGAGTTAAAAAAAAAAAAAGTGTGCCCCGCGCGCAGTCTGCACAGCACAGACTCCTCCTTTCTGTTCTTCACCAGTACGGCCAGTCCTCTCTTCTCCTCTACACAGACCCCTCGGATGTCCAGTGGGTGTCTGAATGACCCAACCTTTAGCTTCCGTCGTCAGAACTGTGGTATTCTTTGTCAACATTCGCCTCTTCAGTATAAGAGCGTTCCGCTTGCAATATTTTGATGATGGTAATTGGGATGAAACGCTGTTAACGTCGTCTCTTTCGCCGTTCGTATGGAGAGAGTTAAAGGGTTACTGCCCTTGACTGTCAGTCTTTCAGCCTTAGTATCAGTATCAGTATCAGTAGCTCAAGGAGGCGTCACTGCGTTCGGTCAAATCCATATATGATACACCACATCTGCCAAGCAGATGCCTGACCAGCAGCGTAACCCAACGCGCTTAGTCAGGCCTTGAGAAAAAAACAATAACAATACAGTACAATACAGTACAGTACAGTACAGTACAATACAGTACAATACAGTACAGTACAGTACAGTACAATACAATACAGTACAATACAGTACAATACAGTACAGTACAATACAATACAGTACAGTACAGTACAATACAATACAGTACAATACAATACAGTACAATACAGTACAATACAGTACAGTACAGTACAATACAATACAGTACAATACAGCACAGTACAGTACAGTACAATACAATACAGTACAATACAATACAGTACAATACAGTACAGTACAGTACAGTACAATACAATACAGTACAATACAGTACAGTACAGTACAGTACAATACAATACAGTACAATACAGTACAGTACAGTACAGTACAGTACAATACATCTTTATCAGTCCGATTGGAAATTACGTGTGCATTCAAAGGCTCGTCACTTACACCACACAGTTTCTAATCTATAAATAAACAATGGCGAAAGTTTAAGTATAAAATGTATTAAGAAACAACAACTAAGAATCGCTTTTTCCGATTGAGAGACACTTTGATAAATTTATCATAATATTGTCATAAATTCTTCAATGGCACTTTCTGTACATATGAATATCTATATCACATTCTTGGGAGTCATAAAAGACTGCCGAACTATGACGGGCGCAAAAGCCGAATGGTTAAAACTTTGGACTTTCAATCTGAGGGTCCCGGGTTCGAATCTCGGTGGCGCCTGGTGGGTAAAGGGTGGAGATTTTTCCGATCTCCCAGGTCAACGTATGTGTAAACCTGCCAGTGCCTGATGTGATGTGGGCAGATGTGGTGTAGCGTATATGGATTTGTCCGAACGCAGTGACGCCTCCTTGAGCTACTGAAACTGAAACTGAAACTGTATTGTACTGTATTGTGTTGTATGTATTGTACTGCGTTGTATTGTATTGTACTGTATTGTTCTGTATTGTATTGTATTGTACTGTACTTTATTGTATTGTACTGTATTGTTCTGTATTGTATTGTACTGTATTGTATTGTATCAGTGTATTGTACTGTGTTGTATTCACTGTATTGTACTGTATTGTATTATTATGAGTGTGAACAAGATGACCAGCTGCCAAAATGATTATTTAAGATACTGGACGTCTACAATAAAGCGCTGTTTAGATGTTTATGGATTTTCTGAAGTTTGGTTTAATGGTGGTGTTGGAGACTAGAAAGCTTCCCTCAGAACATTTAAACAACGTATGGTGGACTGTAAAAACAAGACTGGTCAAACAAACTATATAGTAGTCATCGTTTTGAAACACACCGTTCCTTTAAATCATTGTTGCAGCCAGAAAAATATTTATTTGATCTTGCCATTTCCAAATTCAGATCGTCTTTCATTAAATTCAGATTTGGAGTGAACGAGCTTAAAGTTAATGAGCGTTATAAGGATAGCCTGAAAAAGCTGTACCTTTAGTGGAGGGTACGAAGACGAAATTCATGTACTGGCAATTTGTCCACAATACGATATTCTGAAAAAGAAATACTTATCCAAGCATATACAGAATTTAAGGATTCCCATATTACCCCACTTACTTCAAAATGTCAACAGCATTGTGTCAAGAGATGTAGCAATGTTTATTTTTTTATGCGTCAAAACAGAGAGCAGAAAGCGCTCAGTCTTAGATGAAAGACATGTTTGTCAGTTACTGTTACAGTTTATTCTTTCTAACATTTTGTTGGTCATCCAACTCAAGGTTGGATTTTCAAATGTGTGTGTGCATAACACGTGAATTTATATGTATACAAGTCGGTGGCCTTACATTAAAAGAGTTCTGAGTTCAGAGCTCTCTCTCTCTCTCTCTCTCTCTCTCTCTCTCTCTCCACATTGATGTGACATTTCCCTTTTGTGTATCAGTGGGTCCGTGGCCTTCACAATTAAAACCAGTGTCAGTGTCATCAGTGTTTGCGTCTCTCGACATTCTGGAACGATAGTTAAAAACAGCGACAATGAGACAATCAGCCCCCCACCCCCCACACCCCCGCCCCCCACCCAAAAAGACAGTTATTGATGCGAAGATCGCTCTCTTGACACACTTTCCAGTAATGGACATGGGAGAGGTGGGGGGGGGGGGGATGTTGGCACGTTGAGAGGGGGTGGGGTGGGGTGGGGTGGGGTGGGAGTCGGGGGGCAGTCCAGTAGTCTTACTACCCATCATTATCAATTGCAGGATTGTGTTGTGTGTGTTGTGTTGTGTTGTGCTGTGTTGTGTTGTGTTGTGTTGTGCTGTGCTGTGTTGTGCTATGCTGTTGTGTTGTGTTGTGCTGCGCTATGCTGTGTTGTGCTGTGCTGTGCTGTACTGTGTTGTGCAATACAGTGTAGTGCTGTGCTATGCTGTTGTGTTGTGTTGTGCTGTGCTTTGCTATGCTTCTGTGCTGTGCTGTGCTGTGTTGTGTTGTGCTGTGCTGTGCTGTGCTGTGCTGTTGTGTTATGTCATGTTGTGTTGTGCAACGCTGTGCAATGCTGTGTTACACAGATTTCTCTGTGCGAAATTCGGGCTGCTCTCCCACGGGAGAGCGCGTCGGTACAGTGCAACGCCACCCAGTATTTGTGTTGTTTTTTTTCTTTTTTTAATGCCTGCAAGTATGTTTGCTTTCCTGTGAGAGTGGATTTTACTGTAGAATTTTTGCCAGGGAAAACCCTTTTGTTGCCGTGGGTTCTTTTGCGTACACGGGACCTCAGTTTCTCGTCTCGTCCGTCCGATTGACTAGCGTCCAGACCACCACTCGAGGTCTAGTAGATGGGAAGAAAATACTGGCACGCTCAGGTTATCTTGCAGTCTAGGCAGACGTTTTATTTTATTGTATTATTGTATTGTATTACTCTTTTTTGTTACAACAGATTTCTCTGTGCGAAATTCGGAGCTGCTCTCCCCAGGGAGAGCACGTCGCTACACTGAGAGCGCCACCTATCTTTTTTTTTTTTTCTGCCTGCAATGCTATTTGTTTTCCTATTGAAGTGGGGTTTTCTACATAATTTTGTCAGGGACAACCCTTTTGTTGCCGTGGGTTCTTTTACGCGCTGAATGTTACCACTAGGCCACCACTCTACTCACTTTCAAAACAGGACGACTGACTGATATGTGAGAAGAAAAAAACAAAACAAAAAACAAAAAAAAAAAAACAACAACAACAAAATACAACATACGTTTCAACAATGGCCGGTGATCTTTCTCTTCAGTGCAACAGGCATGGGCACAGAGGAACATCAACCTGAGGACGGCTCCCGCACCACGCCTCAAGCTGCAGAGAACTCACCTGCCTCTGACAGC
>NC_134887.1:29595369-29615369 GCF_041734735.1 Babylonia areolata | reverse complement strand
TCAGTTAACTCTCCTCCGTCCCCTCCATAACACTTTCCTGAAATGGTTATTCCCCCCTCATGTCAGCAACATGGTGTCAGTGTAGTGTCAGATAACACTCCTCCCCTCCATAACACTTTCCTGGAATGGTTATCCCCCCGTCATGTCAGCAACATAGTGTCAGTGTAGTATCAGATAACTCTCCTCCCCTCCACCCACTTTCTTGGAATGGTTATCCCCCCACCCCCCCTCATGTCAGCAACATGGTGTCAGTGTAGTGTCAGATAACTCTCCTCCCCTCCATCACACTTCCTTGGAATGGTTATCCCCCCTCATGTCAGCAACATGGTGTCAGTGTAGTGTCAGATAACACTCCTCCCATCCACCCACTTTCTTGGAATGGTTATGTTATCCCCCCCCTCCCCCACAGCAACATCATCAAATGAAGGGAATAGCCGATATGCAACTAACGAAAGGGAAACAACCGATATGTAACTCAGTAACAAAGGGAAGGAAGCGTTGGGTATCAAATGGAAAGGGAATGTATATTATATTAAATATATAAACACACACACACACACACACACACACACACACACACACACACACACACACACACACACACATGTATGTATATGTACATATACCGGTATATTATATATATATTTGTATATTCAAAGTTCAGTCTATGCTGTTCACCTGAGTCAAAAGTTTTCATTACTGACGTTTAAAACAAAAATGCTGTAATGTTTCATGTGGAGTTGAAGCTAACACACACACACACACACACACACACACACACACACACACACACACACACACACACACACACACACACACACACACACACAAATAGGTAAATAATAAATGAAAAGGAAAAAAAAAAACCGAGACTTTATCGATGCCGTGGCTGGGGACTGAGTATAACCAACCGGAGCGCTATGATCAGCTGTTGCAGACGAGGACCTGCACGAGGTGGGATTCGACACATGCGTGGAGGAGGTGGACCGTCAGAGCAACCACCTCGGCCTGCCCGGCGCCCCGGACCTCCTCACCCATCTCCGTTCCCAGGGCCACGCCGAGATCGCGGCCCGACGGCGCGCCGCACAGGAGAAGGAGACGGAGGAGACACAACGGCGCGCCGCAGAGGAGAAGCAACGTCGCGATAAGAGGAAAGAACGACTAACGAGGCGCATGCTGGAGAACCCTAGCCAGAGGTCCATGAACTTGCAGGAACAGCTGCTGCGAAAGTACAAACGCAAAGCGGAGATGAGCCATCAGCCTTCGTTACCACCCGGCCGTGATCAGAAGGAGAAACACCAGCGCGCCGCAGAGGAGAAGCAACGTCGCGATGAGAGGAGAGAACAGCGCATGAGGCGCATGCTGGAGAACCCTAGCCAGAGGTCCATGAACTTGCAGGAGCAGCTACTGCAGAAGAACAAACGCAAAGCGGAGATGAGTCATCAGCCTTCGTTACCACCCGGCCGTGATCAGAAGGAGGAGAAACAACGGCGCGCCGCAGAGGAGAAGCAACGTGGCGACGAGAGGAGAGAACAGCGCATGAGGCGCATGCTGGAGAACCCTAGCCAGAGGTCCATGACCTTGCAGGAGCAGCTCCTGCACAAGCACAGGCTTAAGGCGGAGATGAGTCATCAGCCTTCGTTACCACCCGGCCGTGATCAGAAGGAGGAGAACCAACAGCGCGCCGCAGAGGAAAAGCAACGTCGCGATAAGAGGAAAGAACGGCTAATGAGGCGCATGCTGGAGAACCCTAGCCAGAGGTCCATGAACTTGCAGGAACAGCTGCTGCGAAAGTACAAGCGAAGAGCGGAGATGAGTCATCAGCCTTCGTTACCACCCGGCCGTGATCAGAAGGAGGAGAACCAACAGCGCGCCGCAGAGGAGAAGCAACGTCGCGATGAGAGGAGAGAACAGCGCATGAGGTGCATGCTGGAGAACCCTAGCCAGAGGTCCATGAACTTGCAGGAGCAGCTCCTGCACAAGTACAGGCTTAAGGCGGAGATGAGTCGCAGCACGTTCTCGTTGCCGCCCCATGATCCGAACCGTGGGTGGTCTGACTTCCATGACTTCCCTGTCCCTCCAACATGGAGGCGGAGGTACTCCCCCTACGACCACCACCACCCCCCTGCTGCTCTGCCCAGAGCCGCGCCGTTTCACCCCGGCGGCCTCTTCTCCCCTTACGCTGGGGCCACTCCCCTTCATCCCCACGGCCCTAGCCCTTTGACTGGTGCCACTCCCCTTCACCCCTTTGGCCCCACCCCCGTGACCGGTGTCACTCCCCTTCGCCCCTTTGGCCCTGCCCCTGCAACCGGTGCCATTCCACTGCACCCCTTTGGCCCCACCCCTGTGACCGGTGCCATTCCACTGCACCCCTTTGGCCCCACCCCTGTGACCGGTGCCATTCCGCTGCACCCCTTTGGCCCCACCCCTGCGACCGGTGCCACTCCCCTGCACCCCTTTGGCCCCACCCCTGTGACCGGTGCCATTCCACTGCACCCCTTTGGCCCCACCCCTGTGACCGGTGCCATTCCACTGCACCCCTTTGGCCCCACCCCTGTGACCGGTGCCATTCCACTGCACCCCTTTGGCCCCACCCCTGTGACCGGTGCCATTCCACTGCACCCCTTTGGCCCCACCCCGCTGACTGGCGCCACGTTCCATGACCCTCGCGCCATGTCCCTGCTGCGGCCCGGCGGCCCCGCCCCTTTTACAGGTGCCACTCCCCTTCACACGTTCGGCCCCTCTCCTTTGACCGGCGGCGCCGCTTCCCTCGACCCTGTAGGCCCTGCCCCTTACATTGGCGCCATGTCCCTTGATCAACTAGGCTCCTCCCCTATCACTGCCGCAACGCATCTTCACCCCTTTGGCCCCGCACCTATCACCGGCGGCGCCACGCTCCATGACCCTGCAGGCCCCGCCCCTTCCACCAGCGCCACGTTCCATGACCCTGCAGGCCCCACCCCTTCCACCAGCGCCACGTTCCATGACCCTGCAGGCCCCACCCCTTCCACCAGCGCCACGTTCCATGACCCAGCAGGCCCCGCCCCTTCCACCAGCGCCACGTTCCATCACCCTGCAGGCCCCGCCCCTTCCACCGGCGCCACGTTCCATCACCCTGCAGGCCCCGCCCCTTCCACCAGCGCCACGTTCCCTTACCCTGGCGCCATGTCCTTGCAGCCTGCTGTTCCCTCTTCCAGCACCAGCACAGCCTCCACCAGCACAGCCTCCACCGTGGTGCCGTCTAGCAGCACCCCGAACAGCACTGACTGACCTCCAGGTCCCTCGCACGAGCGGCACGTAGAACTGATATTACCCTGGTTCCTCAGTGTTCTCCACAACTGTGCAGGCGGCGCGGCGCCTCTTCACTTCAGTACTCAGTGGTGTTGTCCCAACCACTGTGGTGGTTGTCCAGACAGTTGGCAGTGAAACTGTGGTTAGAGATGTGTAGCGGTGTGTGTAAATTGTGGTTAGAGATGTGTAGCGGTGTGTGTAAATTGTGGTTAGAGATGTGTAGCGGTGTGTGTAAATTGTGGTTAGAGATGTGTAGTGTAGTGTAGTGTAGTGTAGTGTGTGTAATTGTGGTTAGAGATGTGTAGTGCGTGTAAATTGTGGTTAGAGATGTGTAGTGTAGTGTCACTAGTGTGTGTAATTGTGGTTAGAGATGTGTAGTGCGTGTAAATTGTAGTTAGTTAGAGAAGCGTCATGTGTGTAAAAGTTGTGTTTGGAGATGCGTCATGTGTGTAATGTGTTAGAGATGCGAAACGTGTGCAGTGTGTTAGCCTGAGACGCGGAATGTGTTAGAGGTTGTGATGTATGAAATGTGTTAGAGATGCGCAATGTGTGTAATGTCTTAGAGATGCGTAATCTGTTTAATGTGTCAGAGATGTGTAATGTGAGTAATGTGTTGGATATGTGTAATGTCTTAGAAATGTTCAATAGGTTAGAGATGCGTACTGTGTGACGGTAGTGTGTTAGAGAGATGAGTTATCTGTTTAATGTGTCGGAGATTGTAATGTGAGTAATGTGTTGGATATGTGTAATGTCTTAGAAATATTTAATGTGTTAGAGATGTGTAATGCAAGCAAAGTGTGAGATGTATAATGTGTTACAGATGTGCGATGTGTTAGGGATGTGTAATGTGTTAGAGATGTGTAATGTGTTAGAGATGCGCAATGTGTGTAATATGCTAGAGATGTGAAATCTATATCATGTGTGATGCTTCACACTTGAACAATTTATGCCATTACCCGGGAAAGGTTCTGAATATCATTTTACAGTTGATATGATTATTGTTGTTTGTTTGTTTTTTTGGGTTGTTTTTTTGTTTTTTTTTTTGTTTTTTGTTTTTTTGGTTTTTTTCTCTTTGACTGGATGTTTTGTCTTTCATACTATCGTCTCAATCGAAATTAAATTTTGTTGTTGTTGTTGTAACATTGCTTGTTTTTTTTTTCCTCTGATTTTGTTCTTTCTGTTTCACGGGGAGGGGGAGGGGGAGGGGGTGGAGAGCGAGTTGTCGGACGTGAGATGATCCCTGGTGGTCAGCAACATGATGTACAGTCATTCATGGTTGCGCGCGCGCACGCACGCACACACACACACACACACACACACACACACACACACACACACACACACACATCCCTTCCTGCACACACACACACACACACACACACACACACACACATCCCTTCCTGCACACACACACACACACACACACACACACACACACACACACACACACACACACACACACACACACGAAGCGAACACACACGTTAGGAAGTTTGTTTCTCAGAGTTGTTCTTCCAGTACGTGTTTTTGTGTGTGTGTGTGTGGTGTGTGTGTGTGTGTGTGTGGGTGGGTGGGTGTGGGTGGGTGTGTGTGTGTGTGTGTTTTCTTCTTCTTCTTCTTCTTTTCTAATGTGGAATTTGAAATGCTGATACATTCATCCGGTTATTTCCGTGTGTAGACACTTTGTATGTTTGGCTTGCCATGGCAACGTGTGAACTGGCATGAGTTGTGTGCTTTGTGTGCAAGGGAGCAAATTTGATTTTCATTTGAGCGTGCGCAGGGTGTTGTGATGGAATTAAATTTGTTATTGCAGAATCGTCCATAGTTGGTTGTTACTCGTATGAGTTGATGTGTCTATCCGAGCTAGATAATCTGGAGCATTGCCAATGATTTACATGTAGTTGCAAACTTGCATGAACATGCACTTCAGGCTAATAGATCAATGCACATTGACGTTCACACTCTTAATAGTACAGCTGTTATGTTATGATTGCCCCACAATTATTATTATGAATATCATTATATGGTTATTATATTTATGAATATAGTGTGTATCTACAGAGCACTTCGCATTAATCAGTGAGATTAACAAGATTAAAACACATGCACGCCCACACACACATACACACACTCACAAATATGTGTTTATTTATTTATTTATTTATTTATTAACCGCATAAAGATAATACAATGCTCAATGTATCAAAAGCACAAGGGCAGAATCCTATCTAGAAATACCCATGTGTGCACACACTCAGTTGGAACTTGCATACACACAAAAAAAACACAAACTTTATAAGCTTGATATACTTACACATACATATATTAAGGTGTACAGATTGAAAATATCCAACAATTGAAAACAAATAGGATTGCAGGCAGAAACAAATACAAAAAAAATGGATGGCGCTGTCAGTATAGCGACATGCTCTCCCTGCCTGGAAAGAGCAGCCAGAATTTCACACAGAGAAATCTGTTGTGACAAAAAGAGTCATACAATACTATACAATACAATACAATACAAATACAAATACCAACAATCGCACACAGCAACAACAACAACAACAACAAAATCACCTTACACCACACCACCACTCCCAGCAATCCCTCTGCCTCTTAGTCTCCTGTCTTCTGGTGAGTTCCTATCATTCAAAACAAGTTGCTGTGTTTATATATATATATATATATATATATATATAGAGAGAGAGAGAGAGAGAGAGAGAGAGAGAGAGGAAATATAAATCAGGCTTTTCAGCCACAGGAAAGCCAGCGCCTTCTTCTTATGCGTTCGTGGGCTGCAACTCCCACGTTCACTCGTAAGTACGCGAGTGGGTTTTTACGTGTATGACCGTTTTTACCCCGCCATGTAGGCAGCCATACTCCGTTTTCGGGGGTGTGCATGCTGGGTATGTTCTTGTTTCCATAACCCACCGAACGCTGACATTGATTACAGGATCTTTAACGTGCGTATTTGATCTTCTGCTTGCATATACACACGAAGGGGGTTCAGGCACTAGCAAGTCTCCACATATGTTGAGCCGGGAGATCGGAAAAATCCCCACCCTTCACCCACCAGGCGCCGCCACCGTGATTCGAACCCGGGACCCTCAGATTGAAAGTCCAACGCTTTAACCACTCGGCTATTGCGCCCGTCTGAAAGCCAGCGCCGAATCCTACAGGCAAACTTCCCAGCCATTTTCGGACATGAACTTTTTCTCTCGTTCCTGCTCTCCCTGACATCGTTATCCCCATGACTATGACAGTAATGAACTATCTGTTAATATAAACACAGCCATCCCACTTCATGGAAACTGGTGTTTCAGAATGCAACACTGATTGTCCACACACACACACACACACACACACACACACACACACACACACACACACACACACACACACACACACACACACACACACACACACACACTGCAGCTGCACCCTGTATGTGGTAGAAACCAGTTGTGATCATCATCGTGTTAGGTTTTATTTGTTTTGCTTTTAACACCTTCTCTGCTGAACCTTGATGAAATGAATCTAAGGTGCAGTTAGCATCAGTATCAGTATCGATAGCTCAAGGAGGCGTCACTGCGTTCGGACAAATCCATACACGCTACACCACATCTGCCAAGCAGATGCCTGGCCAGCAGCATAACCCAATGCGCATAGTCAGGCCTTGAGGAAAAAAAAAGTACAAATAATAATAAAATGAAAGAAATGAAGAAAAAAACACACACAAAAAACCACAAACACACACACACACACACACACACACACAAAATAAATAAATAAATAAAACTCATACATATGCATACACACACTCGCACACACACGCAAGTAACCACTCATACACACACGCCCTCTCTCTCCCTCACATACACACAAACACAAAAAACACCCTCACGACACCAAACCAACCCAATAACACACACTGAGTCCTTAAAATCAGCTCTCTGTGCCCATGCAGGCTATAATCAACATGATTTCAGTTCTCACACACACACACACACACACACACACACACACACCACACACACACACACACACACACACACACACACACACACACACACACACACACACACCATATCACACCACACACACACACACACACACACACAGGTCAAGACACAGGCAATCACTCTCTGTCCGCTCAGTGAAGAGTGGTAACTCTCTCCATTCGCTAGGTACACAGCTTCAAGTCAGTGCTGCTTATTGTGAGAGGACAGTAAATTGGCCTCTCATATGCAGCAGGAATGTTTGTTACCGACTGTGCTGAATTGAGTGGAAGGGCTAGGTTATCTCCCTTCGACCACTTGGCTCATACCTCAGAGCTATCGTGGACCCAAGTTGAATAATGTCTTGGAATGTCTAGAAATTAATGAGGGGTTGTGAGCGTCCTTTGTTAAGTTTCCCGCCATTAGAAGTGTAGGAATATCTTTCTTTACTCTTGTATACCAACTTAATTTGGCCTAGTTGGTAAGAATTTTTTTTTTTTTTTTTTTTTTTTTTGCTTTAGGTTTTAGTTTCAGAAAATTTTATCTTTATTATTTTGTGAATAATAGTATTGTTGGGACTGAACCTGAGGGTACTACAGTGTGTTGAGGAAGGATGAAAATAGTACCTTGGGCATCTTCTCTGAGCTCTGAGTCACTTTGGCTCCAAACACTGGAGAGACAGCATCACAGAGCAAGCAGGTGCTTTGTGGAAGGCGGGGTATGTGAGATTTTCCCCTGATATAAATCAGTCTTGGTTGTCTGCAGGAAAACCAACAAGTTACAAACCACTTGCTTGGTTGAAGATTGAATATGAACACTATTCAGAAGAAAGTCTGACTTTTGGAAAAATTTGCCTGCCAGGAATTACTAGATATTACTAAAGAGTGCTGTTCATTTTTTTTTTAATTCTGTTTGCTGCTATATTAAATGTCTTTGCTTGCGAAAGTCTCAAACAGACTTTTATGGAGAATGGTTTTGTTGTTGTTTTTCTTGTAATAATAATGGATACTTATATAGCACACTATCCAGAAATCTGCTCAAGGTGCTTTACAAAAACGCTTTGTTAACATAAAACATTACATCTATGTTACATACACACACCAAAATGTGACTACACACACACAAACACACACTGCTGCATACATACATTTTAACAATACATGTGTATCTAACAGCTACCCTAACACATACGCACACATAGGCAGGCACAAACTTACATAAACGCACGCACACACAAAACACATTCATATACATGCATGTAGTTATGTACACATACATATGTATACACACATAGTCAAGCACAGCTAACGCAAAGGAAGTGGACCTGCCACAACTGAACTTACTGCTGAGAGAAAAGGTGAGTTTTGAGACGAGATTTAAAAGATGCGAGGGAATCAGGATGACGGAGGTTGTCAGGGAGCTTGTTCCACGTCTTTGGCGATCGAAAAGAAAACGATATGTGTCCATAGGTCTTACTTCTGGCGTGAGGTATTCTGAGAAGTCGAGTATCAGAGGAAGAACGGAGCTGGCGAGACGGGGTATAGATATGAAGGAAATCATTATGGAGGAACAATGTTATTTATAAAAGATTTCATTTTATTGACTCACTTGTGTAAACAAAGTGAGTCTATGTTTTAACCTGGTGTTCGGTTGTCTGTGTGTGTGTGTGTGTGTGTGTGTGTGTGTGTCCGTGGTAAACTTTAACATTGACAGTTTCTCTGCAAATACTTTGTCAGTTGAAACCAAATTTGGCATCAAAATAGGAAAACTTCAGTTCTTTCCAGTCATCTTGTTTAAAACAATATTGCACCTCTGGGATGGGCACACACAAATCAAAAAAATGAAGCCTAATTATATGCAAACTGCATTTACTGTTATATTTATATTTTTTGTATTCTCTAAACTTGGCACTTTGATCTGATATTCTGACCCAACAACAAGAGCAGTCATTATTATCATTTTTTGTTCAAACAGGAACTTCTTTTGCTAAGCATGGAAGTTTTATTTATTTTGCAAACGTTTTGGTGCAAATAGTAAAAAAGGGAAATTACTCTAACTAATGCTAGGGGACTTAATTTGCTTTAAACTGATCTTTCTCGTCTTAAACATTACATTTTGAAATTATACTCAATACATAAAAAGCTTGGATTTTTTTTTTTAAAGTGTATCACAAGTGAGTCTTGAAGGCCTTGCCTCTCTTGTTATGAATTGTTTCTAGTCAGTGATATTGCAAGTTCATTTCAAGAGAAGACTCTTTCCTTGCCATGTAATTGATTTTTTGCTGCTGACCACTTCTTGCAACTCAAGAAGAAGTGAAACTTTATCGGCTGGTGTGTGGCAAAACACATCGGGCCTAGGGTTCATGTGTCAAGGTTATTTTGTCACCTTCAGGTATAAACACAGTTCTAAAACACGAAGCGGACATTTCGAACTAGAAAAATACAAGTATTCTTTTGTTGTAAAAATGCTGAGAGATGCTGAACGTTTAATTTCTTTTTTTGTGTACTGTTTAAACTGTATTATTTGCTGTAGTTTAGCCAGGAATGATACTTTTTGCTAAGTGAACGCCAGCATGAAGACGGTGTCGCTGACGAAGAATCTGAGTGTGTGCATGTGGGAGAGATAGCGTTGTGCTAAGCTGAGATCGAAGTAATGTTCCTTTGTATAGCAGGTTTCCGGTGGCTTGGTTGTTGTTCCCTAATGTCCAGTTATGTTGAGATCTGGACTAGTGATTTTAGATGCTGATGATTGTCAGCTTGTTTTTAGTGACTTAGGTTCACCGGCAGAATGTGTGTGTGAGGCTGACAGGCAGCGGGCACGAGCGCCTAGCTGTGGGGACATCTTAGTCCTGAGGTGTGTGTTAGTCTTTTTGTGTGTGTTTGTTTATTGCTGTTGCTATGACTCATTATGGGGTTGTCTTCACAAGGCCCCCATACATTGAATATTATTTTTTGTTATTTAGGAAAACACATAGCCACCTACCCCTTCCTAATCAAGAAACATCTTGATTATGGTTTTAATTTTATGTGTTGGTGTGATTGTCTGTGGAAGAACTTCACAGAATTCCGTGATTTTATCTGTGGAAAATTTCCACTGATTGCTCGCTCATTTGCTGCGAGTTCCTTCAAACTGAAAGTAATTCCTTTTTAATGCTTTCTGTAATACAGTATGTTTTGAAGATAAATCTGTAATTTTGTGTAATCATTATTAACTTGCCATGGTCATGTGGACATGGCAGATATTGTTTTACTTCATTGATAATAATTCACCATGATCATGTAGACATGTTGATGCTGTTTCTGGTTTTTCTGTTGTTTTACCATGATCATGCGGAAATGGTAATATTTGTTTAATCACTGTTAATTTGCCATGATCATGTGGACATGGTAGGTGTTGTTCTTTTTTTTTTTTTTTTTCTTATGTGTTGCCATGATCATGCGGACATGGTAATAAATGCTGTTGTTTAATTGCCTTTAATTTGCCATGATCGTGTGGACATGGTAGATGTTGTTCTTGTTTTTATAATGTTTTGCCATGATCATGTGAACAATATAATAATTTCCTTTGTTTAGTCACCATTAATTTGCCATGATCGTGTGGACATCAGTGGTATACCCTTTTGTTTCATTGCTATTAATTTTGCTTGTTTTGTTTCTTTTCTTTCAGGTTGTGTGTGTGTGTGTGTGTGTGTGTGTGTGTGTGTGCGTGTGTGCGTGCGTGTGTGTGTGTGTGTGTGGGTGCGTGTGTGTGTGTGTGTGTGTGTGTGTTTTTGCTACGTTTTGGTATGAAACTGAATAAATAAAAAAATTGTTTAAAAAACCAATTGAATGGAGAATTGGATGTGAGTGTGGTACGATCCTACATAGGTGCATGACACAACCCCCCACCCCCCCCCCCCGCCCCCCACCCCCCACCCCCCCCCACCCCCCTACATTATGCTACCGACCCAGCTAGCACACAGGTAAATAACAGGTATACTGGAACAAAGCCACTGAACATGTTGTGGTTGTTGGGGTGGGTTCTATCTTCGATACAGCGTTTTCCACAAGATGGTAAGGAAGAACAAGACGGGGAGGAAAAGGGAATAAACACCTCACACAAGGTCGTTTTACAGAGGTTCTCTATTCTGATCTCTTCAGAATACAAAGGGTGAGAGTGCCTGACAGTGCGCAACAATGCGTGAACCTCTGCACAAAAAGTACTTAAACTCCATTTAATAAAACATACAAAAAGTATTTATAAAACAATATAATAAATACTGTATAAACTATATTTGTAATGTACAGCATGAAAGTATTTTGACAACACAAGTATAACACTTTATCATTTGGATGAATCGATCCATAAAAATCAGTTACAAAGACAATTGAGTAGAAATGAACAATAACCAAACAATCCCAGAAACGGATCACCTTTCATTCGTTTACTAAAATAGTGAAATTAAGTAATCCAATTCATAACCAGAATAAATACAAAATGTTTTGACAAATAATGAAGAACCAAATACCTATAAATGATAATAAGAATAATAGGACCTAACGTTAATACCATAGATATCCTCACCTCATCAGTGTGACAACAGGCCAAACATTGAAACACTAGGACCCGTCCGGTCCAGCCGATTCTCACGCTCTGGATCAGCCAGCTATTTAGAACTATACTCACTGACACTGAGGAGCGATGATCACAATAAAATCATATTCATAAGAAACACGCAATTGCTTCCCCTGGCATCACAAGCAACAACACGCACGCGCAATCCCAACCACACATTCATTCAAAGTGCCACAAAAATAAATGCTATTACAAACACTTCCTCCGTCAAAAAAATGAAGCTTGTCCTATACCAATCATTTGACATGTGCACACAGCAGCAACGACAGGAGAAAAGTGCGAACACAAAATAGCTCTTATTGAAGGCTGGCATAGCCTTTTAATCCCGAATAAACTACACAGAATATACAGACCACAATACAGAATAAATACTTGGTTGCCTCGATGACGCGGTTACCCTCGTTTGTGTACTTTATATTTCTTGCCTACTTTCAATTTTTGTTATTGATTTTGCGGAACGATTTGCTGACAGCAACATAACCCAACGTGCTTGTCAGGCCATGAGTGCATGCTTTATATATTTGTGTACTTATCAGAGTGGATTTCTTTTGACATATTTTGCCAGAGGACAACACGTACCCTTGTTGCACGTTGCCATGGGTTCTTTTCCAGTGCGCCAAGTGCATGCCGCTGCACACGGTACCTCAGTTTATCGTCTCAGTTTGATATTTTCCAGTCAAACTTGGGAGAAAGTGGCGAGAGATGGATTCGAACCCACACCCTCATTGACTCTCTGTGTTGGCAGCTGAGCGTCTTAACCATTCTGCCACCTTCCTCCTTGATTTTAACAATATGAGTAAACTTTGGAAGGATGGAGGGGGGAGGTCAGGGGGCGAGGGGGGCTCAGTATTCTACAAATTAGCTCAGAACACTTTACAATAAACAAACAAACATTAGAAAAATAAAACAAATAATTAGTTAATTAAAAAAACAAACAGAGACCACACTACTGGTGGCGTCATTGTGGATATCAAACATATCAAGTACAATGCTGCACACTCCTTTCTGCATGCATAGTCAATCTTTAGATACAAATACAAAAGAAACATAAATGCTTGATAATATACATCATGAAGATTGTGTCTGATAAATTCATATACAGATAGGGATAACCAAATAAACGAACACATGTGAGAATCACATTCTTGTCTTTCTTGAACAAAATGTGAGTGCGCGCGCGCGCGCGCGCACACACACACACACACACACACACACACACACACACACACACACACACACACACACACACACACACACACACACACACACAAACGTTCACACACACACACAAAGGTACGAGTATTAAGAAAAAGAAAACACATCACAAAGTTTGATGAAACCAGTAAACGGAAATAGTGTGTATTGACTTGCCATCGCCTTCCACATCTAAATTTCTGTTGCTATTAATTTATTTTCAACCTTTTTAAGATATGTTATTTCTCGGAAAATAATAGCAAAAAGAGCTCGGTTAAAACTTGCTCCATGATTTACGTGATCGCGAACAGTAAAAACACGAGGTAAAATATCAAGATACAGTTGAATTCGTACTCATCTCTTATTATATCAAATAAGAATTGTGCACATAAATTTGTTACAAAAATATGCCTTTTAATATAAAAGCGCCTTCAAACATGATCAGTTGAGGAATGGGACGCAACCGCAGCTTACTACAACTGTCTCCTACTATTTGATTCATTCCCTTGGGCAATGGAGTGAAAATGATTTCTGTCCAAACCAAGCGATTTTTTTTTTTTCATGACCCTGTTAATTGCAACATGCTTATTATAAATTCAAATTGCACATATCAATATTTGGTCATTTCTTTTACCGAATGTGCATAAGCAAACTGGCAGGCACATGTTGCCTGTGCATTGCTGAACAGAAAGAAAATGTCCGGCGACAAAATATGTCGACTGGTTTAAATGTAAGTGATGTGTTGTGTCGAAATATATTACATCAGGCTAGTTTTGTTGTTGTTGTTGTTGTTGTTTTTAGCACATACCAATTTCTTCCATTTGGTGCCAGTAAAATAAAAAAAAAAAAAAAAAAAGCCAGTAAAGTCTTAATTAACTAACCCTTATCTTAGGCCAAGTGTAAGACCTGCACCCACATGGACGGATAGTGCCTCAGTCCACAATATATGAAATATACAATGAAGTATGCATACTAAAAACACACGTCGAATACACCCGCACGCACAAATCCTCCCGCGGCTCAACTGCAATCCATACAAGATACACACATACACACACGCGTGCGCGCGCGCGCGCTTGCTTATGAACATGTGTACGTTTAAAATAGTAAAAAAAAAAATAAAAAAAATAAAAATAGTGGAAGTAAAAACTTGGCTAAAACATAAAAGTGAAGACAATGCGTGCACTCTGTCCCTCCTTCAGTCGTCAGTCAGATCAGGCCAACCCTTATAGACTGACGAATCCACGTAACACTTGATTTTTGTCTGTTTCTTCCTCAAGTTAGGCATGGTGTGTGTGTGTGTGTGTGTGTGTGTCATGTTTTCATCCGGATCTCTCTCTCTCTCTCTCTCTCTTTCTCTCTCTCTCTCTTTTTCTCTTTCTCTCTCTCTGTGTCTCTCTGTCTTTCTCTGTGTCCGACTCTCTCTCATTCCCTTTCTCTCACTCTGATTCTGTCTGTCTGTCTGTCTGTCTGTCTGTCTGTCTGTCTCTCTCTCTCTCTCTCTCTCTCTCTCTCTCTCTCTCTCTCTCTCTCTCTCTCTGTGTCTCTCTCTCTCTCAGTCTCTGTCCGACTCTCTCGATCTCATTCCCTTTCTCTCACTCTGATTCTGTCTGTCTGTCTGTCTGTCTCTCTCTCTCTCTCTCTCTTGCAGAGGCGGGACTCCCGTTGTGGGAGTGCAGAGCAGCAGCAGCAGCAGCAGCAGTCGTGACCTTTCACCTGGCAGTCGCAGGACTTCCCCCGGATGCGCACTGTGACGTCAGAGGAGGGGATTCCCAGCCTCGCTGTCAACGGCGGCGCTGGCGTGACAGGCAAGAGTGGGCCGCGCGGCGCGCAAGGTCAGGGTCAAATGATCTCTGAACGAACAGGCCGTGCCAGCTGGTCAGTCAGACACGGTCGGGGATGCCTTCTTTCTTAGCGAGACTGAAGTGGCAGTGACAGGTCCTTAACTCACTCCATACGAACAGCGAAAGAGACGACGTTAAAGCCTGAACCGGACTATAAATGGCGGGCGATTTGAATCAAGCCAGTTTCTCACCAGAGTCTGACACTGTGACGTCGGTGAAGGTTTATTCAAAATAAAAGCCTAATAAAGCTACGGTTTGGCTTCATTTATGGCAGAGAGCGAGATTTGCCTAGCAGCTTCCAATCTAGACCTGAATTGACTTTGGAAAGTACAAAATGTGTCAGCTACACGTAATACAAAATTTGAATGCAGAGAAAAGGGGCGCAACCGAAACCTTGCTCTCGGGAGTTAAGACTTTAACAGCGTTTCACCCCAATTACCATCGTCAAGCGGAAGGCTCTCATACTGAAGACGTGAATGTTGACAAAGAATACCACAATTCTGACGACGGAAGCTAAAGGTTGGGTCATTCAGATACCCACTGGACATCCGAAGGGTCTGTGTAGAGGAGAAGAGAGGACTGGCCGTACTGAGTGAGTTAACTCTTTCCATACGAACGGCGAAAGAGACGACGTTAACAGCGTTTCACCCCAATTACCATCATCAAAATATTGCAAGCGGAAGGCTCTTATACTGAAGACGTGAATGTTGACAGAGAATGCCACAATTCTGACGACGGAAGCTAAAGGTTGGGTCATTCAGACACCCACTGGACATCCGAGGGGTCTGTATAGAGGAGAAGAGAAGACTGGCCGTACTGTGTGAGTTAAGATCAAAGAATAATTCCAAATAGGACAGGCCAGACCATCTGACAACACAGCTTATATTCTTGAATTACAATATTGAAAACCTGTATGCAAAACTTAATGATGTTGCTTTCATCAATTATGTTAGTGGCTTTGATTTTGTTTGTCTCACACTGAGAAACATTTGTTGATAGTAAGTTTGATTTCACTGGTGTGTTTCATGATTTCATAAAATTTCATGCCCCAGCAAAGAAGCTGTTTAATCAGGGTCGGAATTCTGGTGGGGTTTTGCTTATGGTGAATTAGTTTTTTTGGTAACTTTGTAAGACAGATTAATGTACAGTGTGACAATGTGGTAGTTTTTCGGAAGGGAGGGCACTTAGCACGAAATGAGAAATGGTTTTATGGTAACACAGTAGTAAAAGTAACAAATAGTTATAAATACCTTGGGGTGTATTTTTCAACAAAATTAAGTTTAAACAAGTGTTGGTCAGAAATGTGCAGAAAAGGGAAAAGGGGAGTTATCGAAATTTTGAGAACAATGAAAAAATTAAAATCTGTTGACGTAACACTGTTCTGGAAACTGTTTGATACTCAAATAGAACCCATGTTAACCTATGCAGTGGAAATTTCGGGTCTGTTTGACAATACTGTCTTGGAAAAAGTTCATACTTATGCAATGAAGCGTATAATGAACGTTCCATTACAAGCTTCTAACAAAATGACTTACGGAGAAACAGGTCGTTATTCTTTATACATAAGAACTTACGTTAAATCCGTTAAATACTGGTTAAGACTTAATAATTTACCCATGACTAGATTAGCTAGACAGGCATATGAAATGTTAGTATTGCAACACGAAACAGGCAGATCTAACTGGGTCTCTCTGGTGAGGAAAATCCTGACGGAAAATGGTTACGGCATAGTTTGGCTCAGTCAAGAAGAAGGCAAAGAAGTACAATTTATTTCTGAATTTAAAAAAAACGTTTAATATGTTGTTATAGCCAAAACTGATGGAAATGATAAATACGTCTGGTTCCTATCATTTAAAAGTGCATTGGAGGTAGAGAAATATATGTTAATTGTAACACATAAATGACACAGGTACAACCTCGCTAGATTCCGCGAACTAGAACCCTTGGCTTAAATGCTAATAGAAAATGGTTTGAAGCAACCAACGATAACAGGTGTTCAATGTGTGCAGGGACAAACAGTATTGAGGACGAAATGAATTTTGTTTTTGACTGCCCAGCGTATGCAGATATTCGCAGAGGATACAAATTATTCAGTGAACCAGCTAGAACAAAGAAGAGATCTTGTAGCGATACTCTCAAATGAACGTGATGAAGCAATTATTTCTTTCGCAAAATTCATTTCAGAAGCTAGCGATTTTCGTAGAACGAATACCAGTATTTAGTTTTAGTTTTCCCCTCGGTTACCAGTGGAGAGTATTGTGGAATAAGGAATTAAAATTTGCTTGATTTGGTCAGTAGCCAAATGATCGTCTCGACAGCTACAATGGGGGAGCGAGGGAGGGGGGGGGGGGGAGTGCGTGATAAACGTATGTTGGTGTGGATGTGTGTGAATGTATGAGTGGTTGTGCGTCAGCGTGTGCGAGTGTGGATGAGCATATTTTGGTTCATTATTGATTGTTTGCTTTTGGATACGTGCTTCTATTTCAGCCAGTTTTGGTCAATGCTGTGTGTGTGTGTGTGTGTGTGTGTGTCCGTGGTAAACTTTAACATTGACATTTTTTCTGCAAATACTTTGTCAGTTGACAATAAATTAGGCATAAAAATAGGAAAAATTCAGTTCTTTCCAGTCATCTTGTTTAAAACAATATTGCACCTCTGGGATGGGCACAATTTTTTTTTTTTTTAATGAAGCCAAATTATATGCAAACTGTATTTACTGTTATATTTATATTTTTTGCATTCTCTAAACTTGGCACTTTGATCTGATATTCTGACCCAAAAGATGCGACCGTTTTCCTTCACGGGCTTGAAAATAGATTGAAGTCCGTAATTTCCCTTCCCAGCAGGCTTTGCGTCTTCAGCATGTTTGCATTGAGCACAAAGACTTTACCGAGTGGTGAGAAGACTTACTGACTTGTAACTGCTGTAGGCGTATCGTATCAGTCTAACCTTTTGATGACGATACATTATTTACACATGTGCTGTGTCCTTTTTTGTTATTGTTTCATGCAGCATGGATCTTTATGTATGTGAACACAATTGACAACTTCACGCTCCTCAAACGGCTGATTCCAACATAGTTTAGCGGTGCGCATGCCTGAGTAGTCTTCCGGTTTGCATAGCCGAGTGGTTAAAGAGTTGGACTTTTAATCTGAAGGTCCCGGGTTCGAATCAGTCTCCTTAACGGCGCCAGATGGGTAAAAGGTAGATATTTTTCCTAACTGCCGAGTCAACATATGTGCAGACCTGCTATTGCCTGAACCCCCTTCGTGTGTATACATTCACAGAAAATAAAATACGCACGTTAACTGAAGATCCTGTAATCCACGATTCCATGTCGGCAGTGTATGGTGGGTTATGGAGATAGGAAAATATCCAGCCATGCACGAGTCAACCACGACGGACAGAACCAACAGCAAGCCGATGTTGTTCGTGTGACGGAAAGAAGAAGAAGAAGAAAGAAGAAAGAACACAACAGCGACGACGATGGGCTTTCGATGGAGAACTGTCATTACACTTGGTAAGCCAATGTTCATTTTTCGTCCAGTAAGGCTTCACTAAAGAATTTCTGTTTTCTTCTTCACTGCCAGTTTTCTCTGACAGCTGTTGATGAACGAACATGCTTGTTCATCGCTTCCATGACGCGTTCTTCCTCTCCACTGGCCTGACGCCAGTGACTGAAACCAAACAGATGCCACAGTGGCAAACTCATGTTCATCACACACACACACACACACACACACACACACACACACACACACACACACCACACACACACACACACACACACACACACACACACACACACACACACACACACACACACACACACACACACACACACACACACACACACACACACACACACACATGTTTGGTTACTATTCCGATGATTGACTCTGAAACAATGATGTATATGTTCGACTGTTTAGTGTGTCAACACTTTTCAGTTTTTCAGTGGCAAGTTTTTCAGCGAGGCGGTCAAATGTGCGAAAGACAGGGATGGATGGAGAGGACTGGTTGACAGGTCATCTGTAGCGCCCCAACGGCAACCGCCATGGGGCAGCTGAGCTGAACTTTTCAGTCAATGACCATACGCAACAGATTTCAAATCATAACAAATACTCATATACTGTCTGTCTTACAGTATTGTGCTGTATATATAACATACCTACACACACACACACACACACACACACACATCACACACACACACACACACACACACACACACACACACATGTTTGGTTACTATTCCGATGGCTGACTCTGAAACAATGGTGTATATGTTCGACTGTTTAGTGTGTCAACACTTTTCAGTCAATGACCATACGCAACAGATTTCAAATCATAACAAATACTCATATACTGTCTGTCTTACAGTATTGTGCTGTATATATAACATACCTACACACACACACACACACACACACACAACACACACACACACACACAACACACACACACACACACACACACACACACACACACACATGTTTGGTTACTATTCCGATGGCTGACTCTGAAACAATGGTGTATATGTTCGACTGTTTAGTGTGTCAACACTTTTCAGTCAATGACCATACGCAACAGATTTCAAATCATAACAAATACTCAGTTACTGTCTGTCTTACAGTATTATGCTGTATATATAACATACCTACACACACACACACACACACACACACACACACACACATGTTTGGTTACTATTCCGATGGCTGACTCTGAAACAATAATGTATCTGTTCGACTGTTTGTGTCGTCAACACTTTCGTTCAGTGACCATACGCTACAGAAATCAAATGATAACAAATACTCAGTTACTCCTCAAACGGCTGATTCCAATATAGTTTAGCGGTGCGCATGCACTGAGTAGTCTTCCGGTTTGCATAGCCGAGTGGTTAAAGAGTTGGACTTTTAATCTGAAGGTCCCGGGTTCGAATCGGTCTCCTTAACGGCGCCAGATGGGTAAAAGGTAGATATTTTTCCTAACTGCCTGAACCCCCTTCGTGTGTATACATTCACAGAAAATAAAATACGCATGTTAACTGAAGATC
>NC_134887.1:29540369-29590369 GCF_041734735.1 Babylonia areolata | reverse complement strand
GTTCACTCTGACAGTTTACATTAGCTCTTTCTTTGTCTTCTCACCGGTCAGAAAGTAAGTAAGAGGCGAATGTCTGATCTTTTTCATTTGCTTTTCCGCCCGGGGCAGACTTGTTGCAGTTTGCTGGCAGCTTTTAAGGAACACCTGCAGAAGGATACTGGGTGCACATTTCGCCCATGCAGGTATGTTTTGATCAGTTCTGTTTTTTTCGTCAAAAGTTTTGGTTGCCGAGTCATGTCACTAATGCCATGTGTGTGTGCTACTGTTACTACGATTCAGTCAGTGAACTGACCATGTGTCCTGTCCACTGTGATATGAAGCTTTCTTTCCATTACTGAGTCTTTTCTCTTCTTTTCTTTTAGTGATAATGATTAATGAGTGGCATTTGTATAGCGCATTTCTCTATCTGAATACAGACTCAGTGTACTGGCTACCACACCGTGGCCGGCGAAAATGACTATCCACACTGAACTTGTGACCACACCGCGGAAAGCTGACAATTGAATCAACTGACGTCAGTTGGCATGCACCCATGAAAAACTAAGAAAACACGGTACACGACCGGGCACACACACACACACACACACACACACACACACACACACACTTCAGGTTAGGACGGCGGTGGCCGGGGAAGCACAAATACGCCACCTGACCGTCGACATTGAACACAGTAATCATGTTTTGCTAGTATTTTGCTGGGATTTGAATAAGCGAACAAGAAGACTGGTGGTGGTTGTCTTTTTTCGTCCGATGAAGACTTGTCGATGAAGACTTGTTAAGGCTAATCCAGTTTCAAACGATCCGGGTATAACTTGAGGACAGGCCCTGGGACGGAGCTTCCTTTCAAGTTACAGTGAAGTGTCTGGGTTTGCCACTGAGTGTTCCAATGTACCTTTCAGTTACCTGTGTGCTAGCTGAATCGGTTGCGTAAGATCTTAACTGTTATTAAATACGCCAGCCACGCATGCAGCAAAGTATATAGTTGATATCCACAGAACGACGAACAGACCCTTTAATGGGGTCTCAAACTGAACGTCGTACAAGTCAAGTCAAACCACTAAACGATACAAGAGGTTAGGGAATTTCTCGATTATACAGATTTATATCTACAGCTACTTTGTAGTCACTCCATGGAGCCTCCATGGAAGGAGAAGGCAGGCTGTATGGCGTGGCAGAAAGCAGAAAACGTTTGCCACACATGATTAACAAAGGTTCGAGAACTCGGGAACGCATGCTGGACTTGCCTTTCTGAGCTTCTGAACTTTTGTTATTTATGCAGAAGCAACGTTTTATGCATAACATTGATAGTTCGCATAACCTGTACGTCATAGTGATTATTTTAGGCATTTCAAAATGTCTGATTTATGAATAATGAATCTGTGTGAGCCTGTCGAATGAGATTCGTCACACGTGGAATTTGTAGCACGTGGTCTGTTTGTATATAAATAGTTGACACACTGCACATGCGCACTGGAATCAATTAGAAGTATTTCTGCGCTTTCATTGGCTGTGAAAACCTCGTGGCAGTTCGGCATGTGGGCAGTGTTTATATCGGACCCGCCATATTGACAGCGGTTCTGTGAACATTTCACTTGATCTCTGTCTTAGTTTTGCATGATCAGCCGGGTGTGATCATTAACAACATTTGTGTGGCTCACAGGAAGAACATGACCACAAAAAGAAATGGTCAACTGAATGGAATAGATCAGCTCTTGGTGGCAGCGGAAAGCCTTGGAGGTGAGTGAAATGACCGAGGCGTCCACATGGCCGACTCGAAAGGGACTATTTTCTTGCAGACTAACTGAGCTCTGTGCAGATGCTCGAAAATCTCTTGATTCTCTTGTGTACATTTGTACTGATTCTTGATGTTCAGGCCGTCTGGTAACGATGCATTCATTTAAGACCAAAATCACTTTTCTGTCTTGATAAAGCAGTATGCAGTTCTATTCGTACAGAAACTACGGTCAGGCACGCAAAAACCTCGTGATCCAGTAACTGGATTCACGACAACGCCGTTGGTAGTCACATCTGTCGAGCTTACTTTGTGTGATAAGCATTGCAGACTTTGGGCCAAAGCAAACCACATCTTGAAAGTGCGGTGTATTGTTTCAATATTTTTCAAGGACACTGTCAGTATGACTATGAGGCAGTTGATGAACATATCGTGAAAACGGCGAATACTTTGCAACTAAATAGCAGTGATTATCATGCATGAACGGTGGATAACAACAGAATAGTACGTTTTGTATAATTTCTCACCACATCCACCCGAAGCGGATTTTAAAATACCGTTGTGTAGGTTTGCTTCAAGAATAGACTGTTCAATCAACATTTTGCTGTTGCCAGTGAGTAATAGTTATCGTGCATGTTTAACGTTTAACTGACTCTCTTGTATGTGATTTGTGTATTTTACACACACACATATACACACAAACAAATCACCGAACATCATTTTTATGCGATTTATACTATTATTGCTACTAAATTGCCATATCAAAAACAGACATTTAAAAATTAAGCTAAATGTTTTGAACATAAAAAATGAGAACGTGGTCTGCCAGAGTGCATGTGATTCAAAATCCTTTCTGTGGTAAAATGTTTTGAGCAAATTTTTTTTATATAATAAAATCTTCAGGTCACAGAATTGTTTCATTTAGTCATATCAATATTTAAATTCTTCACATCATGAGAGGTCAGGAGACTGGAGAAGGAAGAGAAAGAAGGATGCTGAGGGGTTTGGGGGGTGGGGGAAGCATAGAGTGGAATGGTTTGTATTTCGTAGTGGAGTCATCAGCCATAATAGCAAAGAAAGAAATTGTTAGCTTTTTGAGAATGGTGTATATATGACTTAAGGAACTGGTGTTACAGGTTGCTGTTAATTGTACAAAACACCCAGCTGAATATCTCTTTAACTTGTGCTGAAATATGTGTATTTATATATATATATCTGTTCTTATATTCGATTGTGAAAATTGGACAGTCAATTTACAAATGGTGCATTGAACTAGTGCTGGAGCAATTATATTTATAGGTAACATTTTAGAAGTATTTTTTATTACATACATCTAATTTAGTCATATTTCATAAACATTTCTATTCTATGCACATGAGAATGATTCACAGTGACTTCTAAATAATCAGTCGTGCTTTATTAGAGACTTAGTTGTAAATGTATGTGAGTGTGTGTGTATGTATGTTGCTCTATGTAGGTTTGACAGTATGTGTGTGTGTATGTTTTAATTTACTACTTCCCAATTACATTTTCACTTTCAGATCATCCTGAACCTATCAGTCAGCCACAACCAGATACAAATAATTTTCATGGCTATGCAAGATCACCACCTGAGAAAGCGTACATCCAGAAAGACAAGAAAAGAGAGAGGCAGAGTGAGGACCGAATCAGAATTCGTTTTGAACCCAAAGCGTTTTGTTGTAATTAATAAGAAATTTATATATTCTGCACATGATAAATGTTTCAGAGTGACTTCTAAACAATTCAAAATGTAGTTTGTACTGTTTGATTTACACGTCACATGTGTATGTTTGTGACTGAGTCAGTGACTGAGTGAGTGTGTGTGTGGTATGAGAGGGTTGATATTGGGGCTTATGTGCTGTGATCACCCACACCAGTGCTTACAAGAGTGTGTGTCAATTAAAACTGGAGAGTGTTGTAGCTAAAAAAAAACGTTTTTCAGGAGAAATAGGGTTGGGGAGGGAGAATTAGATGGAAAGTTTGAGAGGAGTGAAAGAAAGAAAGGGGGAATCTTCATTTTGAATCTGGATTTTGTCATTGATTCCCATGAGGGTGGGCTGAAATATTGGGAAAAATATTATTGGCTTTTGTTCTTTTTTTTTTATGCCTGCTCTCTACACTGATACAGGCACCTGAGCTTCCGTGTGTGTGTGTATACTATTCTTCTGTGTAGGCTTGACAGAGTGTGTGTATGTTTCAATTTACTACTTCCCCGTTACATTTTCAGATCATCCTGAACCTAACAGTCAGCCACACCCAGATAGGAATAATTTCCATGGATATGCGAGATCACCACCTGAGAAAGCATACATCCAGAAAGAGCAGAAAAGAGAGAGGCACAGTGAGGAGAGTTACAGAATTCGTTTTGAACCTAAAGAGAGGCAAAGACCTGGAGGGTGTGTGTCTTTACTTTCAACATATATATTTGGTAGCTTTATAGTTAGCCTTTTTTAGTTCATTTGTTTTTCTGTTTGTTTGTTTGTTGTTATCATTTCCATTAACAGAAACTGAGCATTTGTCTCTTTTTTCCCCTTAAATCCTAAAATCAGTAATGTATAAAGTCACTTCCGGTTGGTTTGTATATTTGGTTATCTAATCATAAACTCAGATATATGTATGTCAGTATCATTTAATGACAGTTCATTTCCAAGTGGAATTGAAGAAATGGCATGATAATAAGGTACTTTGTCTTCAGTAATATTACTAATAATTTACATTTTTACTAAAATAAAGTCAACATATCAGGGGTAAAATTAACTGGTTTTGGGGTGCCTTTCATTTAAAAGAATTAGTTTATTTTTATTTAAAGATGAAACTTCAATTAAACCATTAACCTTTCAGTATACTCGTTTCAAAATCATATGTAACTCTTGAGTAAATATCAGTACAATAAACCTGTTGAACTGTTGAAATCAGTAACATTCATTACAAAGAACAGATTTTTTGTTTGGAAAGACATAGAACTCTTACCTGTTGTTTGTGTACGGTTTTCAGGAGAACTGAACACAACAGACTTGAAAAAGACAGGTAAGCTACCACTGTGTAACACTGTGATTCATTTGCCTTGATGTGTGTGCATGTGCCAAAATGTGAGATTTTGTTATTTTGTAACCAGTGACATGTGAAAGTCTTTATTAAAATCCTAGTTTGAAGGTTCAACCATTTGATGATAGATTTGCCTTGATGTGTGTGCATGTGCCAAAATGTTAGATTTTGTTATTTTGTAGCCAGTGACATGTGAAAGTCTATACTGAAATCCTAGTTTGAAGGCTCAACCATTTGATGATAGAAATGGGAGTATTTGGTTTGGAATGGACAGTGAATCTAGTAACTCATGCTGGAGTAATTACACTTTTAGCAAAGTACCTTGCTAAAGTATCGAGTTATTTGAATATAAATTATTGAAACATTTTCATTAAATGAACACAAAGTGTTTTGAAAGGTCACATGCAGAAATTTGACTCATTATCCTACTTATAGCCCACTTTTAGTGCAGAAATCAAAATTGTGTGATTATGAGGATGGCATGAGAGTAAAAGATTGTTTACTTTGTGGCAACTGTGGGACACAAAAGACGGGCCCAACTCAAGCAGAACTTTCACAAGCTGAAAGAAGTGGTCCCAACATTAAGGGAGAAAAAATCATCAAATCAAGCAATTCTTCGAGGGAGTCACAGATATATTCAGGTGGGTATAAGGTGACTTAACATGCTCTCTGTTGTGGATTAAGAAAAACACAAATAAAAACTGGTTGTATCATCAATTACTTCACCAAGAGGCTTGATTGCCAATGATTTGGCATTCCATGGATAATGCATTCTTGTGTCCCTTTGTTTCAAGATTGTTTGGTTACCACTGATTTGATCACAGTGGATTTTCACGACTAGAGTTGGACTGTCATCTGTTACTGGAAAATTACCAGAGTTGTTTACTTTAAGAATTCAGTTTACTTTAAATCAGTTTGCCATCAGAAATTGTTTGTTTGTTTATTAACTACAGTGACAAGATGGTTTCCCCCATTCTTTCATACTGTTTCTTTGCTCTTTTTCTTCTTCCTGATGGTGAACACCTTCCTCAAGTTGACGGCTTGATCTTAGGCAGGGGAAATGAATTATAACAGGGAAATTGAGTCTTATACCGTTTCCAGTTCTACCCGGCAGTGTTTTTGTAAGAAAAGGTAAAATTAAATAAATAATAAATTATATAAAAAGATGAAATAAACCACAAGCAGAAAGATGAACTATGTATCATACACACTGAACTCCGAGAGACCTAATCGGTGTCATGTTTGAGTGGCATGTTTTCCCGTTTAGGACAGGAAGTCGCGATCGACAGTCAGATGCGAACCCGAGAAAGCATACACGTCGGACATGTGCGTTTTTTATCAACACAGTATTGTCGAAGAAAACATATACGATCCTCGTTTAATTAAAATCCTTCTACAGCCCAAAGGCTATTTTCGCCGGACATTATCATCTCTAAACGCAGAAACACATTGCTCTCACCCTACGCTTGAAGTAATACGGACACGGTTCCTCATTTTCTTCGTCTTCGCTTCGACCGGTTCATCCAGTGTGACAATGGCATTCACAAAATCGGTACAAGTCGCATCTTTCGAGCCTTCGAACTAAGTACACAGAGAACAAGTAGGAACGAAAGATCGTTTTTAGAAAGAAGAGACTCGATACTGCAAGCTTAATTTAGGTCGGTTATGTTATGCGATATGTTGATTATGAAGCGGGGCCAATGTCAATGTCTGGGCTATTTTCGTTAACTCGAGTTGTTGATCCGGATCAGTCCACGTGACTACGAACACGCTTTCACAAGGCACATGTTTCTCGCTGCCAACAACTGTATTACTACGCGCTGGGTGTCGGCAAGCACGGAAAAGGAATGTGTCACCGGTAGACATGTCCCGAATACAAAAATGGCTCTGTTGACGTTGAACTCGAGCGGGTGGTGAATACAGGTGAGACAAAGGATATTACATAACGCCGGACAGGATCTTTATTTCTTTCGGCTGCACGGTGACGGATCCTTCCGCCGGGACAGTCACACCACGTGTTCAAAGGGTTTCAGATGGCAGGAGGCGGGGCTATGCAAATTACCTCCCACATGCGCGCGCGAGGGTGAAGTAAACAGTGCGTCATCGCCGGAACTGTGTGGAGAAACGCGACCGGTTCACCCCCCCGGAACGGTGATCGATGTTGAAGTTTGCGACGACGTTTGTCGCGAGAGTGAAGGAAAGGGACTGAAAGAAAAGTGACGTCAAGCGTCGCCCTGTCTCTCTCTCTCTCTCTCTCTCTCTCTCTTACAGCACAATTCACTGATCCAGAAATAGACATTTTTAGATCAGTGAGCACAATCCTGAAAACGGATGATCGAGATAACAATTTATTTTATCAAATTTCTTTCTCCAAAAATAGTTTGGTTTTGGGTTTTGTTTTGATTCTATTACCAGTTGCTTCATGTTGTTACATGTGCCCTGGTGTCGGGGCTTTTAACATGAAAGATTTGAGTTCAGTGTGTGTGTGTGTGTGGCTCAGTCTGTGGAGAACTGTCAACACATGCATGCACGCGTGCACACACACACACACACACCATTTCCCTTGAGCACTGAGCAAGATAGGGTTTAATGTCATGCAAACATAAACCCATCTTGCACAATATTTATTTATTTATTTATTTTTAAAGGGGGGGGGGGGGGGGGGCACTTTTTACTGTTTGTGACTGAAAAGTGACTGACCGCAAATGGGGACTGCAGGAGTCTTTTTCAACAATCAGTTCTGGCCAGTCTCTGGTAGTCCTGGGAGTGGACAAGATCTGCCTGTACATGTTGAGCACTTGCTAGTATTGTTGTTTGTATGTGGCAGGCGTGAATCTGCTGAAATCTGATTTTAATCGATTCAAAGAGACTTTATCTTTCTTCTTTTATTTATTTTTTTTATTTCTATTTTATTTATTTAGTTTTTAATGCAGGTTTTTGTAGATTGGGGTCATCGCAAAATCAGTTGATAACTTGATTGTTGATCAGTGATTAGAGGTGGAGGCCCTGTTTGAGTGTTTTGGTGTGTTGTGTCCTCTGATTTTCTCTCACTCTACCCAGGGTGTGAATAGAATAGGTACCAGGCTGCAGTCCAGTAAGGTTAAAGCAGCGGAAGGAGAGGATGACCAGTATCAGTTTACTGCTTCTATGGCTGTAGAAGGCTATGGAACCTTTGACCTTCTAAGCATGTAGACGCATAGATGTGAAGCTTGTAAATTCAGATCCCATTTTGTTCTCTGTGATTGACTGAATCTGAAACTACTACTGTGCTTCATGAGTAACAGATATACATATGTGATGAAAACTGTTTTTATTAATCTGATGGTACATTAGTTGTATTTAGAAGTGATTATATGTGTTCTTTTGTACCAAGTGTATTCGTGTGTGTTCTTTTTGTTTCTCTCCAAATTTTTGTCTCTGATTCTCTTTTCTCTCTCTGTGTCTGTTGGGTGCATTCATTTATTACTAATTGCATGCTTTCAATCTGAATGTTATTCAGTGCAGTAATGATTAAAGCAGCCAGTGAATAACTTGGAAAACACTGCCAGAAAACTCAGCCATGCGTCACAGAGGAGATATATGATGTGTGACAAAGAGACATGAAAAATGCCAGGCATACAACGAAAACAGCAAAATACAAAGAGGTCAGCAAAAAGTTCAGACCAGGCATGAAGAAAGCCAAGGGAGATTGGATTGAAGAACAGTGCAATGAAATAGAAGGCCTCTGGAAAAGAACAGTAGTAGAAAGGCATTATAAGCTGTGAAAAATATGATAGTGCAAAAGCAGTCCAGAGTCGGTACAATAAAAGACAAGTAGGAAACGGCTGAACAGATGAAAAAGCAAAGCACAGTGCCCTCAGTAAAGCAGAATCAGCAAGGAGGAAAAGGTGCAAAAAGAAGAAGACACAAGACTGCTTCTTCCGAGACCCCTTTCAGTTCGCCAGGAAACTGTTCGAGCAGCCCAAATCAGGGCCACTCACAGTGGACAAAGAAACACATGAACAGCACCTCAGGAAAACGTATTCTGATCCACAAAGCAAGAAACCACTAGATCTAAGGGGTTTGGTTCATCCAAGGAAACCAGAGAAGTTCAGCAGTAAACCACCAACCCTTGAGGAAGTACAGAAAGTGGTAAAGAAAGCCAGGGCCAAATCATCACCAGGGCCAAACGGAATACTGTACCTGCTGTACAAGAAATGTCCTGAAGTGCTTGAGTGGCTCCACAGAGTGATAAGATCAGTATGGAGGAACCTGAAGATCAGCGACAAGTGGATGATAGCTGATGGCGTGTACATTCCAAAAGAGCAGAATTCAACTACCATCAGCCAGTTCAGACCAATATCACTCCTGAATGTCGAAGGAAAAATCTTCTCTGTCATGGTTAAAAGACTGACAAAATACCTCAATAGAAAATGAGTACCTGGATGTGTCAGTCCAGAAAGGTGGCATCCCAGGAGTTCCTGGCTGTGTAGAACATGCCACAATGATTTGGGATGCAATCCAAAGAGCAAAGGCAGAGAAAAAGAACCTTGACGTGGTATGGTTGGATCTGGCAAATGTGTACGGGTCAGTTCCTCATGAGATGATCCAGCTGGCTCTCAAGATGCACCATGTACCAACGAACATCAGGGAAATGCTAAAGAATTACTTTCATGGCTTCTCAGTGCGGTTCACCACGAAGGAATACATGACAGATTGCATCAGTCTGGAAGTGGGCATAGTCATGGGCTGTGCACTTTCTCCAATCCTGTTCGTGCTGGCAATGGAAGTGATCTTGAAGGCCCCAGTGAAGGGAACAAATCAAGCCGACCTTGGTAACGGATACCAGATATCTCCTTTGAAAGCCTTCATGGATGACATAACAGTCCTTTCAACAAAAGAGGATGACACCATTGAGCCTCAGCTGGAGTGACATGTGGAACATGGCCCCTCTGAGGATCAGCTTCATCCTCAGATCTGTATACGACCTCCTTCCCTCGAATACAAACTTGGTGAAATTGTGGAAAGCAGATGACCCTGTGTGCCCACTCTGCCATGGCAAACAAACAGTGGAACATGTCCTCAGCTCACACAAAGCGGCATTGAGCCAAGGACAGTACACATGGAGGCACAACCAAGTGCTAAAAGAAATTGCACACATGGTGAGCACTGTTCAAGGAGCACCAACCCCACCAGAAATTCCAGTAGAGTTCTGCTTGGCAGAAGGCAATAACGTCTGCCCAGGAACAGCATCCAAAGTTTTCAAAGCATGGAAACGTGGACTTCTTGATGGTGCCAAAGATACAGAATGCACAGTTGACCTACCAGAGGGGAAGAAATAGCCGGAAATCATCAGCAAGAGCGGCATGAGACCTGACATTGTACTCCACTCCAAGGCAGCGAAACAAGCGATTCTGATTGAGCTCACTGTGTCATACAAAAACAGAATGGAGGAAGCCCACATCTACAAGACCGAGAAGTGTGCTTGTTTAGCCAGCAGCCTGAGAGAATCTGGCTTCCAAGCCAAAGTCCTTGCCATAGAGATTGGTGCAAGAGGGTTTGTGGGCGCATCTGCCTACAGCCTCATGAAACAGCTGTTGATTTCTGGCAGAGAGAGGACATGGGCTCTCAAGGCAATGGCAGAAGCAGCAGAAAAGAGTTCCAGCTGGATCTGGTTGAGGAGGAATGAAAGTAAACTTCATAAGGATTAGATTTCCCTACTCAAACTAGGCGTATGATGGCTCAGTGGTTAAAACGTCTGCCAGAAAAGGTGACTCAGTCCTGAAGTGGCGAGCACCCTGGAGGCGTGGGTTGGAACCTGCTGAGGACCAGGGGGGAAAAAAAAGAAGAAAAAGAAAAGGCAGTAATACAAGGGCATCCAGGAGTCATGACCTGGGTGCGGCCTGGCCCCCTTAGAATGTAAGGAGTTATGGGCCGAAACACTTGACTGAAGGGGGCTTCTTCTCTGAAGACCTTGTACTGTCCAGCTCTCCCTAGAGTTCCATATCACTGTGAAAGATATGACAGCGCAAAAGCAGTCAGTACAATAAAAGACAAAGTAGGAAATGGCCGAAAAGATGAAAAAAAATATTGTGAACGGATGGACAGAGTATTGCAGAGAACTTTACAACCATCAGCCAAAATCTGCTGTTGTCAAATTGAATTTGTGTGTGTGTGTTTGTTTTTCTCAGTGGACTGCTTCCTTTACATACCTTCCACTTTCTTATGTTTTGTTTGTCTTTATCTGAATTGAAGAAAAACAACAAAATACACCATCAAACATTGAATTTTGGTAATGGGAAAGAGTTCTTTTTCTCTTCTTCTGTAGCAGTATGTACATTTTGCCCAGACAGTCATATCTTTTCCATTCTTTTGCACTGATATTTATATTTATACCCAAACAGAATCTTTTAATGCAACAACGAGGTTACGAACGAGACATCCAAAAACTAGCCAATGAAAAGAGCCAGCTGCTGACATACCTAAAGAAATGCAAAGAGGAGTTTGAAAAACTGCACTGCATTTCTGCTGATGATTACCTGGAAAACTTCCGTGATGCGGATGCTGACGACCAAGCCAGTGACGCTACTCTATCAGCCACAGGTAAGTGTGTGCAGCCTTTCATAGCACTTCTGTTTATATGTGTCGTAGAATTATTGGTATTATTATTTTCTTTTTCTGAATTCGAGGGATTATTTTTTTCTACTTTTCCTTAATCTGAGGTGTCCATAGTATGGTTTGTCCATGAATAATCTGTTTTCAGAGGAAAAGAAAAAAATAAAAATCCAGAGAAAAGATATGTCTTCAAAAAGATAAAGTCTGAAAATACTTGAAACTTTGGTATATAGCATGATCACATTGAACAGCAACACTTTGTCTTACCACTGTTCGAATGGACATTGTTCAAGTTCAGCATCACATCAAAATGAAATGAAATCACATATTACACCAAATTTCAAGTGAACGTGATTGTGGTTCACCCTCAAGCCATAGAAAAGTGCGACATCTGTGCTGGGGATGAATTTATGGTGTGAAAATAAAGAAATGAGGAAAGTAAACTGATGACTTTTTGAAAGCGAAATGGTAGACGGGACTGAAAGCAGGGCTAGCAGACTGGATTATGATTTAACAAGTAAATGAACTGGGGTTTTACAAAATTGTGGGTATTTTGTTGTTCTTTTTAACCCTTTGAGCCCTGACCACCGCTTTACCGGTGGTAGAGAAAAATAAGTCAACCAATAGCAAAACATGACAAGTGTTTACGCACCGCTCAACCGGTGGCTAGGCACTATTTCATTTTTCTCTACCACCGGTAAAGCAGTGGTCAGGGCACTCTTTTTATATCTGCCGTGACACATTAAAATACCAATTATTTGCAAATTTTGGCTCAGGAGCTCAGGCAGAAGGGTTAAAATTGCTCAGGAACTCAGGGCTCAAAGGGTTAAAAGCAAAGAAAAAAAAAAAGGAAGATAACCGGGAGATGAAAGGAATAACAGCGCTGTGGCAGATGAAAACAGTGTCTTACTCCAATGCAGTTTCCTGAAGTTGTTGTCACTACTCTGAAAACAATTCCAGGGTCATTAGAGCCATTCTGCACCAGACAGTATGGAGGACTTTTTTTTTTTAGGAATTTTAGCAGATTCGGCTTGTCAAATTTGTGCGCCTTTGTGTTCAAAATAGCTGTGCTAGAACAATGCTAAAACATTCTGTTCTTTCCTAGATCTGTCCATGAATTGTTTCAAGGATATAAAACAAGATGACCGGAACTGGACATAGAGACCAATTTAGATCTCATGGGTGGGAATTGTTACACATATTGATTTTTGTATTGGCATTTAGGTGATTTAAGAAAAACAAATTGTTTACATTATTTTACCTTGTTTTAGTATTTAGACATACCCTTTGGTTAAGTGAACCCTTGACCCCAGTCACTAACTTTTCAGCATTACAAAAATCACTCGACCAACCCACGAGCTCTTGTTTATTCAAGCTTAAGCACTACAGTGCAGCTGAAGCCTTCAGAAGGACACAGTTTTGTACCATGACACACACACTTTCTCTCGCACATACACCATACACACACAGACAAAAGTATGCTTGCACACAGATGCTCGCACAGAGCTAAATTGAACACACACACACACACACACACACACACACACATGCACACACACGAGTTGCATTGACAACAGGACACACACACACACACACACACACACACACACACACACACACACACACACACACACTTAGTTTAGACAGGTTATTTTATACCATTCCAGATCTTTAAAAACCAAAAAGCTTATGTTTGTGGTTTGTGTGTATCTGTACCATATGTCCTTAGATTTGTATATATATATATATATATATATATATATAATATGTGCACCTCAATGAAATTTTCTATCTTTGATTGCAGGATACTAAGGATAACCCTCCAAATGCCTTTAAAACCCCAGTTTTGATTTCGCTTCAGGGGGGCTGCCCTCTGAACCTCCCAATGGGGCCCTGCCCCCGTACCCCACCATTTAGACACACTTTTCAGGCCCTATTCTTTTAGGTCTTCAGTTTAAGGCGGCTTTTGGCCCCCTTGTCCCTGCCAGAGGCATCACTAAATGTCCCCCCTCCTTCCATGCCCCCCCCCCTCCCCTGCCCCCCCCCCCCTCCCTCCTTTCCCCAGCATTGGTTCAGTAAATTTCAAAATTCCAGAATCTCATCTCTGACCAACAGTTGAATGGCATTGCAGAATGCACATACAGTTAAAACATTTTCCCAGACAACTCTCCATTTTCAAAGATTTTGAAAAGTGTCAGTAATCGAGTGTTCACATTGCAGAATGTCCAGATAACTACAATGATTTCGATAATGAAGACGAAGCGGAGATGGAGCAAGGAAACGCTTCAGATGTCATAGAGCCTCAGCAACAGATGCCCCCTCCTCCTCCACCCAGCTCCAGTTTGAGGGGGATCCCCCATCCTGGTTAGTGCTGGACAACTTCCTACCAGTTTGCATGTGTATACATGGCTGCTTGTTTGTGTGAGAGAGAGAGAGAGAGTTGTGTGTTTGCTTGAGAGAAAGAGAGAGGGGTGGACAGAGAGAGAGAGACAGATGGGAGAGAGAGAGAGAGTTTTAAATTTTTATTGAAGTGACTGGTTATATTGTGTATTTCTCACTTTTATTTTTTCTTTTCTTTTACTGGGTTTTTTTTTTTTCTTACTCGAGAGAACTGGTAATCCATTTTGATTTTCATAGTTTAAGTAGATAGGTGGGACCGTTGCGTTGTCATCCTATCTTTTCTTGATACACTCCCCACACCATCTACACTCCCTCCCTCCCGCACCACTAGAGATTGGTGATTGTTTGGTTAGCAGTAATAAGACAGGTGCCCAGAGTCATTGGGAAGATTGTGTGTAATTTGCAGTGATCAGATGTATGTCTAGTAATTGTGGTGGTTGTGCTTTTTTTTTTTTTTTTTTCCCAATGATAAGATGGATGTATATCCATTTAGTCATTTTGGTGGTGGTTTTTGGTTTGTAGTGACAAAGCTGATCTCTCCAGTCATTGCAGTGGTTATGTTTAGTTTGTTTGCTGTGAAAAGATGAACGTCCTTAGTCATTTTGGTGGTCGTGTTTGGTTTCTTTGCAGTGATCAGACCGGTCCCGGTCCCAGTCCCGGTCCAGGTCCCAGTCCCGCCAGTCAACCAGCGTCAACATTCACTCCTCAACCCGAGTGAACACTCTGCGCCTTCTGCGATACCTCGAGCAACAGCCAAGAAACTTCAAGCCAAGTTAACTTCCACAAAACATCCGAATGTTCAAGGTAACAAACTTTTGGTATCATATACTGTACCATGTCAAATTGATGCAAACCAGGCCTATCTGTTTGCTCTTCTCGGCCAAAATTTATCGCGGCAACTCGGTGATACGACATCTCGCCATTAGACCGCTGTCTGCTAGCCAGTGAAATGCCATTTCCGGCAGTAGGTAAAGAATCATTCTCAATGGCTGCCATTTTTCAGATAAGTGACATTATCGATTTGCTGTGTCTTTGCCAACCTTTTATGCATTAGAAATGTTATTTTCATGCATGTTTGTTGCAGCTTTCCAGGACGTTTTCGTCTCAGGATTCATGTATCTCACATTGTTTGCATATGTTTGTGACGTTTTATTCAGTGTTTTGTTTTGTGAACTTCGTATCGCTGTCTGCTCTCCTTTGGTCGTTGCAGACTGTTCCTGACTTTCTTCTACTTACGAACTTGCCACAATACTTGGGAATAACTCGTTCCCATCGCGGAGCATCGCTAACCATTCCAGCGATTGCCAAACTGGTGAGGTTGGGATAGTGCTCTCACACAAGATTATTTCTGGTCCCGGGACCCACAGGTTCTCCCGTTTGCGATCGGGCCAATGCGTCTTTTTTGATACATTGAGGTGGAACAGCTTGAACTCCTAACACAGTCAGGAAGGGGACTGTGGGGGATTGGAGTTCGGGCCGGACCCCAAGTTATCCCAAGTGGAGGATGGTTTTGTTGAGGGATGTGCCCCTACAGTGCCTGTTGTCGTGTGGAGATGGCCTTTAAAAAAAAAAGAAGGAAAAAAAAGAGAAAAATTATACATTTATATGTATACAGGTATATATTCATACATATATATATTTCTCTCTCTGTCTCACAGCCAGTCTTATACTCATGTTATAGGCCAGACACAATGTCACAATGGGGCATGATTCAGCCCTGTATTCTCTGTTCATGGACAGGCTCTCAGTGGTGGCACTGCTCTCTCCATCCCTCCCATGCCGAGTCCCCTCCCCCACCTCCCTCAGTGGGGGCCGGACACCTATGGCCTTCAGGAGGGCCACATTCTCATGTTCTCCCCAGGTCAAGTCACCCCAGTATCGCTACGGGAGGGGATGCGGGGTGCGGGGCACCCACCTGCTTGTCAGGTGAAGCCGCTGTCCGTCGGGTCTCCCCTGCTGGGGTAGACACGCACGTGTCAGGCAGTCCCGGTATCTGGCTGGCCGGTCATGTGCTACGGGTGGCTCCGGCTTGTCCTCGTCTCGGTCAGCCCATGGTCTCAACATTTAAGGCCAGACACGGTAGTGAAATTTTGACCAAAATCATCTTTTATGATTTTCGTTTTTTCGCATAATTTGCTTCTTCAACGTCTGATCTTTATAGTCCTTTTCACATTTTGTACTAAATCGGTCACAAAAGGTGTTATATTTGCAAATGAAAGTTGCTTCCTGATGTTGATTTTGTCTGAATTTTTCAAACGTCAAAAAGTGTTGATTTTACACTTTAGCAACATATACTTTCATTTCCTGAAGCCTATCATATCGCATATCAACAGAAACGGCGTCATCTTTTGAATGCACAGACCCGGTTCTTTTAGTTGTTGAAACGGACTATAAAACACTGCGAGCGATTTTACACACACACTGTATCGCACGAACTTTCCCAAGTTTTCCCAAATAAGGGCATAGAGTACTATGACTGTGCAGTTTCATTGATGAGATTGACACCAGTGGAAATTTCAGCTAATCAGATTTCATTCGGCTGGGCTCAACCAGCCTTCCCTCGGTTCCCTCCGCCAAGAAGCCAAAATGGCCGTCCAGTGACAATGTTGTGATCGCACTGACATGAATGTTTTTTCTCGTCAGTTGTTGCCATGCTTCACATGGGACATTTCTTTGCTGGCCATTGGAATGATTCTTTACGTACTGCCAGAAACAGCATTTCATTGGCTAGCAGACGGCGTTCTAATGGCGAGATGTTGTATCACCGAGTTGCTGCGATAAATTTTGGCTGAGAAGAGCAAACAGATAGACCTGGTTTGCATCAGTTTGATATGGTAAGTATATTTAACCAAACTGGGAGTATAATACGAACTGCCCATGTTTATTGTATGGGTAGAGAAGGGTGCAGTGGTGGGATGGGTGGAACTCTGGATTTTTGCCAGTTTCCTTGAGTTGGATTCTTGGTTTTCAGTGCACCTGGTGGGTGCACACTTCTTGATAAGTGCCTGAACCTCCTTCATGTGTATACGCATGCAGAAGACCAAACATGCTCGTTAAAGATTCTGTAATCCAGATGGGTTATAGAAACATACCAAGCATGCACACCCCCCAAAATGGGAGTATGACTGCTACATGGTGGGGTAAAAACGGTCATGCTAATAAAAGCTCATGTTAGTCCACACCACTTACTTTCTTGCACATTTAGAGAAAGTGCCCATACTTTTTCTCTATTTGGACAAAACAAAAAAAGCATGGATTCCCCTGCAAAAATGGTCTGTCAAATACAAGAATCATAGAAAGGGGGGGAGGAAGAGGGGGGGGTATGGGGACCCACACACTCTCTTGCAATGTGTGAGAAAGCTTGGGAAATCCCCATTATTTTTATGAAAAACGTTTCCTTTCTCATTGGGTTAGGTTTCTTTTTTCACCCATAAAACAGATCTAAGGGGTAAAAATGAAAGAGAAAGAAGAGAGAGAGAGGGGGATGGATGATGATCATGATAGTAATGATAACTTTAGCTAAGAATGAATGATGATCATAATAGTAATGATAGCATTAGCTAAGACGCAAATTTTTTGGTATGGTGAAACTCAATCCCTCTCCCCCTCCCCTCCCACTGTGTGTTTCAGTGTCAGACCTGTCGGCAGGGAGCAGTAGTATGGTCCTGACCCCTCCTGCTACTCCCGTGCCTGTGGCCCTGGCCCAGCAGAGCAGCAGCAAGCAGCAGCAGCAGCAGCAGCGTCGTTGTTCCAGGCGGCAGCAGCGGAGGCTTCATCCGGCCGCGCATCATCAGCACCCATCAGCCAGCCGCCCTGTCAGTGGGCGTGTCCCGGGTGCCCCTGGCGCTCCCCCACCAAGGCCGGGTGGTTGGCCAGTCCCTATTGACCTCCGCACCGACCGCCGCCAGCGCCCTCGTCCCCACCACCATGGTGCCCACGTTTTTCCACACGACCACCGCCGGCGGTGCGCCCCCTGTTGTCGTACCAGCAGGGGGGAGCACCGTGCAAGCGGCCAACATGGCGCTGCTGTCTGCCGCGGCAGCTGGCATGCCGCGCTTTGGCTTCAACGGGCTGAAGGAGTGCCCCGAGATTCCCCAGGTCTACGTGGCTACCGGGAGCAACAACCGGGGGTCATGGATCATGAACTCACAGAATGTGATTGTCAACGTTATGTCCAATACACTGCAGCCTCCGCCACCACCCCAGGCGACCTCCAACCCACCAGCCGTCTCCACGCACATAGCATTGTAACGGTTTTCCTATCCTGCCTGGCCTGAAGAAAAAAATTGTATTTGCATGGGTTATGTTTTGTTTGGTGTGTGGTCAGAGAGTGTCTGTGTCATACTTTTTATGGATGAGTGTGTCTGTGTTTAGCGTATGCGACTTGATTTTTTGTTCGGATGAGCGTATCTGGGTTTGTATCTGCATGTATTTTGTGACGTTTTTTTCGTCTTTTTCCAATGAGTGTGGATGTATGTTTCGTGATGCTTTCTAGATAATTTTTGTCTTTATCCCCATTTTGTGGGGGTTTGTTCAATGTTTGTTTTATCTTCTTTTTTGTTGATAAAGTGCCAACTTCAAACATCACTTGCCTCCACCGACAAAATAGAAATAAATTGTGAAGAGTAGACAGGCATAACAGTGTCAGAAGCGAAGCTTACTGTCATAAACCTTCATCCATCCCGTCATGGTGATGCTGGGGTCCCTTAGTAGCATTTCCACCTGAAATTTGGTGCTTGAAATTTCCTCTTTTTCTATCACTCTTTGTTTCTGGGGCTTTGTCCTTTTCTGTCTAATGTCTGTTCCTGTTTTGTTTTTTTCTTGTCAATTTTCTGCCTTGCTGGTCCACTCGCCATTGTTTTTTTGTTGTTTTTTCTGGAAAGCTTTGAATACTTTTTTTTTGTTATGTGTGTCTCTTTCTGGACTTGATATTTAGACATTTTTATTACCTAAATAGTAATATTTTGTTGCCAAGGTATATATATATATATATATATATATATATATATATATATATATATATATATTATATATATACTTCTTTTTTTTTGTTCAGGGCAGCTTTTTATTTTTTTTATTTCTTGTTTACATTATTAATCATCTGCTGAAAAAGCTGACAGAATTGTCAACATCAGAGGCTTGGTTTATAAGCATGAATATGACTGTACTTCTGCTTTCTTTTTTTTTCTACTTTTTTTTTTTTTTTTTTTTTTCCTTCCTTCTTTCTTTTTTTTCTATCAGGTTCTCTGGGATTGACTGTATTCATAGCCCCGATAGGGCCTTTGTAGGCAAAAAAGCAACAATATATAAACGATAGCCTCCTTCTTCTGTGAACTGCCATCACATGTCCTGTGCTGTGTGTGAGGCAGACTTGGATGTAGTTTACTCTTTAGTTTCCTTTCCCTTTTTCGTCTTTACTTTTTGTTGCTGTTATTGAGGAATCATGTGTTATATCACAGATTGACATAAGTTTTACATTTGGGCCAACAGCAAAGTGAGAGCTGTATTATCAATGGTTTCTCGAGTCAGTGGGAAATCATTTACAGCTTAGTCTTTTGTGAAGGACTATGACTCTCAAACTAGGAGGCAAAATTGCACTGGTTCTTAGTGCTGCAGCCTTGTGGGCTAGTTGGCGTTTGGGAACCATCCCAACGCCGACTGACCTAAAACCCTCTTGGCCGAGAGAGTGGGGATGTAACTTGGGCAAAACACTCTCCACTATAATCAAATTCTAGCCCAAATAGTCGGAACAGCAGTTGCCTTCTCTGTTGTTCTGATGGTCATAGTCGGACACGACTGACTATCGTATATATATTTATGTTGGTACTTAAATTTTTCCAAAATTATATTGACTACCGATTTTCTGTGATTAAAAACTTAACAATGCATACTTCCACCCATGCCCCCAAATTCTAAATTTTCATTTGTTTTGTTGTGACGTTTGATGACGCTTCTCTTTGACTCTTGTTTTGCTGCATTAATTTAGACGATTAAGTAATGATATTTTGCATACCTTGTTAAAGGTTGGCAGGTTTCATTTTGTCAGTATTTTACTTTCCCCTTTTAAGAATTTGATTTCAGTGTATTGGACAATTTTTGTAGATTCACGCATAGTGTAACACTTTTTTAATTGTATGATTTGAAAAAAAAGAAAAAGAAAAGTAAATCATATATTTGGTAGTAAAGAAAATGAATTAAGGGTTGTGCAGTAGCTGAGTAAAAATCTCGTGCACACACACACACACACACACACACACACACACATGCATACACTCAATCTTTTTTCTGACAACAACAACAAAACCCAAGAAAAAAACCTGGAAATGTGACACTCGTCTAAAAGATGAAGTCTATTGCTCCTTGTGCTGGGAATCATCCTTCTTTGGATCTTTTCGTCAGGCCTGCACAAGTCAGATCAGGGTTCACATTTAGTGGGTGCCCAGGTGCAAATGTTACGAGAAGTTGGCTCAGGCACTCAAATTTTCTGTCGAGAGTGCCCCAGTTGGCACTCAAAAATTGATAGAGGTGAAAGAAAATTAATTAAAGACACACCAAGAAAGCAAGCTTGACCAGTCGATCCAAATGTAAAGTGCCGCCTGCTGCAGCTCACTTCACGGAGCAGCATATTTGCATGTGCGCGATCAGGTGTAAACGTTCATGGCGCGTTGGTGACAAACAGTGTTTCCCATCTTCAGTGTTAAAGAAAGGCTTCCAAAACAGAGACGAAAGCTCAGGATGACATAAAGAATAAACAGCAGGAGTACGAATCAATGCACCAGTGTGTGTACAATGAAGCCTGGCTGAAAGGCTTTCCTTAACACATTTTATTTCATTTTATTATGCTGGCACCCAAAACCACAATTGGGCACTCAAATGTTTTGTCTAGAGTGCCCGACTGACACTAAAAAAATGTTTTAAAAACCTGTTAAATTGGAACCCTGCAGATACATGTCCATTGCAAGCATAGCCTTATAAAAGATAAACACCAAGAAGTTTTTCTTTTTTCTTGTGGCACTTTGCAACTTTGAAGAAACCGTTTCAGTTTCAGACATGGCAGTTTGTGTATGTGTGTGTGGTTTTTTTTTTGTTTGGTTTTTTTCAGGTTCTTTTTTTCTTTTTTCAGTTTATTTGTTCTTTTATGGTGCATTGCCACTGTAAGGAAGCTGTTTCCTGTTCTGCTAGTTGCACAGACTAAACTTTTTTCAACTGCTTTCCAAACAGTGTACCCTCTGTTCGAGTCCAGTGTCATGTTGTTTGCTCCTGGATTTGTCTGTGTGTCCCACGTGTTTGTCTGTGATAACTTTTGTAATGACGGTCTTTTCCTAGCTACCTTCATGTGCTGCAGGAAGCTTACATGGTGGGACAGGTAGTTACTTTTGTTTCATTCAGGATTAGCCTACCTTTGTTAGAAAAGGAGGGTTAAGGTAACACATGTGAATCGTGCAGTCTTTGTCTCTCTTGTTTGTTGCTAACCCACTACAACAGCTGACCCCCCGACACCCCCCTCCCCCCCAAATCCTTCCTCCACCCCTCCATTTTTTACTTTGCCGTTTTAAATGTCATCTTGCCGTCATCATCTCTCCACTGATGCAGCCATATGTTGATGGCACACAGTCTCAGACATAAGTCGAGGACAGAAGTTGAGTTTTCTTTGATTGGAGGAAGAGGCAGTGTGTTAAAAAGAGGAGGAAGTTTTTTTTTTTTTTGTTTTTTGTTTTGTTTTTTTGTTTTTTGAATGATTGTCACAATGTCGGATGTGAAAAGCCATTGTGCAAAAAGAGGAGGAAGATGTCGGTGTTTTTTTTAAAATTCTTGTCAAGACAGCCTGGCTCACATAGATAAGCTGTAGATTATGCTTTTAAAACCTTTATACCTGTTTTGTTTCAGCCTAAATGTTCAGTGGATTTACCAAGTATATTCTTAGCCTAATTCACTCGTTCTTTTTTTCTTTTCTTTTTTTCTTTTTTTTTTTTAAATAAGAGATTTCTTGAACCACAGCAAACATGAGCTGCATTGCCCCTTAAGATATACTTATCAGCCACCTTGAATCCTTCTGTATACTGCTTATGTAGAAGTAATGAAAGAGTTGTTTCATTGTTAATATTTGTTACATGAATATGTCATATACAAAAACTCGGTTGCTCTTGTTCTTGCAATTGCTTTTAGCGTGTAGGGGGTGTGTAGATTTGCGAGGATAGATTGTTAAAAGTCATCCCCAAACTGCTTTCCGTGAGGAATCAAGTTTTGAGCTCTGTATGTCTCAGAATAACTGTACAGACTTTACTGAGGCATCCTTTTGCACGTTGGATACGAGGACCGTGCAGTGTTAGCCTTGGGTTAGCAATGTGTAATGATCAATGTCAATCCAGCACTGAGGCCTCACAGTGTGGATGCATTTCATGAAGAGGGACCAGTGCTAGTTGTGTTTCCTATTGATGTTTTATTTGTTTTAATTCTATGTTTTTAACATTAGCGGACATGGTTGAGTCACGCTAATCACCATGTAGGAAATGTCCTCTGGATGTGGATGTGACAGTGACTGTCAAAGTTAGTCAGTTCATGTGAAAATGTTATTGTAATATTGTATTTCTTCTGCCAGCATTATATACTCTGTGTACATTTTAATGCTCTTTTACTTTGTGGACCTAGAATCACAGGCAAAAGAACAGATTAATGCATGTAACATGCTGTAGACTTTAAGGAAGTGACCATGGGTGGGTGTGTGGGGGTGTGTGTGTAGGAGTGAGAGAGAATATGTGAGAGGGTCATGTACATTATCTGTGTGTGTGTGTGTGTGTGTGTGTGTATTTTGGTAGTTGCTTCTCAGCATCAGATTTTGAAAGCTACAGTTAAGTGAATGTGACCTGTCATAGGAGTAAAAGCGTGCGAATTTTGTTGTTGTTTTTTTTTTACCCGTTTCCATGTCCAGGTTTCTGTATCAGTGACTTGCCCTATTCAATGCAGAGAACTGAGAATGTGAGTAAATAGTTGATTACTGACATGTACAATATTGCTAGCACAGCACAGTGACTGATGCCTTTAGACAGGGCCGTTGATAGTTGTGTACAGAATTTTGATTGTATGTTGTAAAGGTTGAAACAAGTGTTAGATAGTTCGGCGCACCTCCTCTGTACTATCCATTGCACCAGCTTGTGATGTGTACCATATGCAATCTGTGTAAGCGGCACATATTGGGTTCATGATTGTCCTGTTGATGACTATAACGTTTAACCCCAACAACAGCTATTCTGTGATGATGCACTGTGGCATACCCCGTAGTGGAAAGAAAGGCAATGTCCACAGTGTGAGAGTGAGTGCTGATATGTTGTGTGCCTGGGAGATTGTCGGGTCTGCAAGTTGAGTTTTCGGTCTTGCAAGAATGCCCTCCTCCCCCGGGGTGGGAATCAAAAGAGCATTTCTGACTGCAAGCACACAACCACAACCCCAGATACCCTTGAACATTTTGAAGTTTGGGCTCTGGAAATAAATGATGGGTGAAAGTTGGTTGCATTGTGCTCTGGACTCGGGAGAAGATGCTCCAGACTTGTACAGAATCAGGGGAGGGGATACCCTGACATCGGCTCAAAAGTTTCTGACCAGTTTTAGATGTTGAGATGGGAACGTGGTGTTGCTTTGTTCTTTGTTGAGTATTGCCATACTTATCCTTAACCCCTTGACTACTGCTTCTGCTGCTGAGTGTGCTCATCGGTGAAGGGTGGTCAACCTCACTGACATGAGATTGAGCTTGCCGGCCATGTGTCTGTCACCATTCTTGATTTGGACTTTTTGTATTGTGTTTTGTTCTGTTCAAAACTGTCCAGTACACCATTGATAAAGTTCGCTGAACATGGCAAGTGCACTTCAGAGTGGTGCCACGTATCCCCCGTGGGGATGCCGGGGGTCTTTCAGTATAAATAGCATCCCCGCCTTCTGGAAATTCTGTGCTAGAAATTTCCTCTTTTCTATCACTCTCTTTGTTTCTGCCTTTTTTCTATCTTCACTGTTGTTTCCTTTTTCTGCCTTCCCAGTCCATTCCCCTTTCTTTTTTTAAGCAAGTCTTGACACTTTTTTTCTCTTTTCGGCAGTCTACGATGTACTATCTGTGCTGTTTTGCTCTGGCGATTAGGTAGTGAGATGTACACACTGGGATGGGCACTAGCTGCCCAGTTATGTGTTGACGTGGCTGAGCATTTGCATGCTTTGACGGTCCTGATATGGCCCTATGCAGTTGGCTGGACTGTAAGCAACAAGAATAAGAATGGTGCCACGCACTGATCTCTTCACCAAGTTGCAGCAGTCAAGGGGTTAAAGATCTGTCTGTGTCTGTGTAAGTGATTGGTTTTCAAGAACTTTAATGGCTTCTTTACGTATGTGTGCATATGTATTCATCAAACCATATTTTGAAGAAATTTATTTTTTGTCTCTTAAGATCTCTGCTCTTTACTTTTCAACTAAAGCAGATGATTTTAAATTGTCTGTGCCCTTCACTTTGGAAGCAAAGCAGATTGTTCTGTCTCCTTAAGTGTTCACTGAGCCCTTCAGTTTGGAACCAAAGCGGATTTTTCTTTCTAAAAAAAAAGTTTTAAGTTCTCTGCGCTCCCCTTTTGGTACTGAAGTGGCTGTTGAGTCAGGATTTCTGTGGTACACAGGAGGCTGTTCCCTGTTTTTGTTCAGGGAAGCTGCTGCTGCTGCTGCTTACCTGTGTCACAGACTTCTTCTGCTGTTAGTGTCAGCAACCAGGGATGGTAGGAAACCTTTAGGATTCTTTCAGTTCTAATACGAAGGTTACGAGAACCGGCAACAAAAAAAAGATTGCCACTTCAGACTACAAATGATCAAGGTGTTTTGTGTTGTTTGATTCAGTGGTGTTTGGTTCAAGAAATTTTTTTGTTGGTACATTTGATGTGTTTGTTGATTTTTTTTTTTTTTTTTTTTTTTTTTCCAGTTTGAGCACCTTGATTGTTCAGAACCACCCCTCTCCCTGTTAAACACTGTATTTTAATTATTGTATTAAAAGAACAAGTGTGCAGCAAACTTTCTATAGATGTGTTTTTAAAGAAAGTGTACAGGGGCGGGTTTTTCCTTCAGTGGAAAGTAGTCAGTCATTGAATGCATTGGCCATGCTGTTGGTAATGGAAAATGCATAGCTAATATGAAAATAAGCTAGCTGTTAACTTCGTGAGAGAGAATTACAATGAACATATTTTAAACTTTTTTTTTTCTTTTAGAGAGAATTATATCATTATATAGATTGTCCCTTTGGTAGTTTGGGAGCAAAACAACAGTCAAGTGCCACTTTGGCTTCCCAGAATTTAGTTGGCATTCTGGTGGAAAAGTATGTTGTGCCCGTCAGGGTCTGGAAAAGTCTTGGTCAGTACCACTCAACAAAGAAATTGATGTGTTAAAAAAAACCAAAATAAAAAAAAATATATAAAAAACTAACAAGCAAGCAAGCAAAAAGTGAGTGTAACAAACATACATACAGTGATGGGGAAACTATAACCAGAACATTCCAGCTTCAGCTAGGATATGTGGCCAGTATCTTTCAGCTGTGAAGCAGATTTTTTTTTTTTTTTTTTTTTTTTTTTCAGATTTCAGTTTGGCTCTGTGTTTGGTATGGAAAATTGTTCAGTCTGGCATGGGGAAAAGTGAGGAATTTTGCTTGGTCACACCTTTGGGACCTACCCCATGGGGGCTTTCGGGGAGTTCTTTCAGTATAAATAGGATTCCAACTTTCTGGAAATTTCTTTTCCTCTCTCTTTTTTTTCTTCTTCCTTTACTGACTGCTGTTTGCATTTTCTGCATTCCCAGTCATCTTCCCCTTTCTTTTTTCGAGCAAGCCTTGGCACATATTTTTTTTCTCTTTTCCAGTCTTTGATGTACTGTCTGTGCTGTTTTGCTCTGGCAATTAGGAAGTGAGTTGTAGACACTGAGATGGGCACTTGCTGCCCATTCTGCAGTGATCGGCACTAGCTGGCCATTCTGTAGTGTTATTTGCCTATATGGCCTTTTTATGTAGTTTTTGTTTCAGTGCTGTTTTGCTCAGGCGATTAGGTAGTGAGTTGTAAACACTGAGATGGGCACTAACTGTCTATTCTCCAGTGTTGTTTGCCTGTATGGCTAAATTAAGCGGAAGGGCTGACGTCCTCAGAACAGCCTAGTCTTATTTGCCCTAAGGAGCTAAATGGTTAAGGTAATGTGTCATAAACTGTGGTTTGAGTGTTTGTAACAGTTTTATGTTGATGCAGTTAAGCATTAATTCTGTATGGTTTGACAGTCCAGATATGGCCCTGTGCGGTCGGCTGGGCAATAAGCAACAATAAATGATAAGAAGATAGGAATAATTTTATTGTCCAGTTAAAAGAAATTATATCGGGTGCAACAAGACAAACATAGACAATTGCCCAACCCAAAAATATTAAACATGACTTAATTATAAAGAACCTGTTGGAAGGAGGAGGGTGTATGAGAGTGCCACAGGTATTCAGATGTCCTGAATAGCATATTAAATCAGAGCCACATTTTTATTTATTTATTAAGACTTCTTGCTATAGCGCATATTCTTGAAGCTTTATGCGCTTCAGTCATGTGTGGCATTGTCGGTCGGTCGGTCACTGCCAGTCGTCGTGTGATGCATGCTCGCTACACGGAATGTGACCAGAGATAACTTGTCCGACGAAGGATGAAAAGATATTGCAACGACCTGGTTTAGGAGAAAGACGATTGGAGATAATGTCTGAGGCAGTGGGTGTAGGGGTGGGAGTGGGGTGGGGGGTAGAGGAGGAAGAGGTTGAGCAGAGGTGTTTTGCAGTGGCCTGCATGTCCTAATGAGGGCGATCTTGATCTCAAGCCCAATCGTCTTTTAGGACCACTTTACTCGTTTGGGCGATTGGGTTTAAGATCAAGATCGCCCTCAATAGGAGGACATGCAGACCACATCAAAACACCTCTGCTCAACCTCTTCACCTCTTCCCAAAACCCCCACCCCCACCCACACTGCCTCAGACATCATCTCCAATCGTCTTTCTCCAAAACCAGGTCGCTGAAATATCTTCTCATCCTTCGTCGGACAAGTTATCTCTGGTCACGTTCTGTGTAACGAGCATGCATCACACGACGACTGTGGCAGTGACCGACCCACTGACCAACAATGCCACACATGACTGAATGTGGCTCTGATTAAAAATGCTATTCAGGACATATGAGTCTACTAAGAAGACATGACAGCATCCAATGCAAGATCGTCAAAGAAACAGTGGTAAGAAAATGCAGTGTAGACTTAGCTGCGTGGTTGCACAGATCAGGGACTGAAGATGGTTTCCTGAAGAAGAGAGTGCTCTCCAGGCATGCACAGGGGAGGTAATGAAATGGGGGGGTGGGGGGGTAATTAGCCGTATCGACTTTGGTTTTCTCCCCTTCAGAGGGGTAGTAGTTTGCACAGGGAAAAGTACCCCTGCCGGAGTAGGCACCAGTGGGTCACGGTGTGATGTATATTAATTTAAACGTAATTTTAGGAAAAGGATTCCCCCTCCCTCCCCCCCCCCCCCCCCCTGTAAGTAACTGTAATTTGTTGTTGCATGCCAGACTCGCTCCGGATCTGGAGGGAGGTTGTGTGTGTGTGTTTCCACTGGGAAAGTTGTGTGCTTCACTTTGTGAGAGTGAATTAGCCTCAGTATTGGTAGCAGGACGCAGGAAGATTGCACTTAACTCAGAAGCTTTGTGTTTTGATTTAATTGTTCATTTTTGTTTACAGTTTTCTTTTCTTTTTTTCTTCTTCTTTTAAAAAAAAATTTGTTGTTTTTTTTTTTTTTTGGTACAACACTATAGTTCAGGGGGTAAAAGTGTAGGCAACATTACATATAAACAACCCTTTCATTATTTACAAATACTTTGCAAACATTGAAATTGGAAGTCTTCCCTTCAGTGACTTCAATTGGGCCATTGTGAGGGAGAGGGCCAGTGGTATGACTGCAGTTTCATCATATATATCCATATATATATGCTGATACATGTATCATACATTGTCTCTGTGTGAGTTATTTGTGTGTGTGAGTTATTAGTGTGTGTGTGTGGTGTGTGTGTGTGTATGAACATGGTGATGAATCTCAGTCCTGACTGCAGTTTTTCATTTGTGATACTAATAGAAACCACCTTTTCATGTAGAACTATGTGTCTGTATGGGTTAAAAGAAAAGTTTGTTTTTTTCTTTGGATAGTTAAAAGAAAAAAAAAATTAGAGCAATGATTTATTATTTTTTTTAGAGATTATTATTCAGTTGTCTCATGCATGCATTTTGTTTGTACGTAGTGGTATGAAACAGAAGTAGAGATGGTGATCAAGAAAATGGCAGACTTCCTTGGGTTGTTGTTGGTTTTTTTTTCTGTTTCTAAAAATGATTTATAAAGCATTGTACTTACATACTTTGGTCCTGAACTCCTATGTGAAGAAGAGCTTAAGCGGAGAATGTCGGTGCTTCGTCTTTCTCAGTTTTCCCAGTTTTGCTCAGCTTTTAAGTATTGTTTCGGATACAGTTTTCACGTGTACCCCGCTGTTTCCAGCGTCAGTTTGTGCGTCAGTCCATATTCTTTCCCCCCCCCCCCCCCCCCCCCAGCACCCCCCCCCCCCAGCACCCCCACCCCCCACCCCCTCGCACCTCCCTTCCAATCTGCTTTGTGAGAGTCTTTCCTGTGATACTGTTGAATTTCTTAGAATTTGGAGATGTCCATCCGGTTGCTAAGTGTTTGGTTGGATTCCTGAGTTACGTAGTTGGCCACTTGTTTTTGTTTTTTTTTCAGTTTGTTGTTTGGTTTAACGTCTGTAGATTCACGTATTGGTTTTAGTAAACAGTATGCCAGGTGTTTCGTTTTCCACAAAAAAAAGTCTTGCAGCAAGCAGCTCCTCTTGTCTTGGGATCTGGAGGTTGAGAATTGTGCGAAGACAGTTTGCTGGGTCACGGAGTGTAATCTTCCCACATTATCCTTTTTTTTTTTTTTTTTTTCTTTTTTTTTCTTTCTTTTTTTCTTTTTTTTTAACATTTTTATTTTATCGTCTCTTTGGGGTTTTGGGTGTGGAAAAGAGCAGGATGGATGTTACTTGACTGTTGATGATCTTTTCTTCTTCATGGTTTTGATCTCCTTGGGGGTTTTGGTGTTGCCTGTCAAACTGGTGCTGTGAGCTGCAGCTGGTAGTAGAGTAGCATTGCTCTGTTGTTGGCCAGTGTTTTGGGTGACCAACACAGTAATAAGACAGTCCTTCAGGTTCAGCCAGTGAGTGAAGAAAACATCGTTTTATCTTTTTATTTTTATTTTTTTTATTTTTTAGAAGCAGCTAATCCATTGTGTGCAGAGAAAGGGTATCAAAAGTCTGATACTGAAAGTGCTGATGTGAAGGATTTCATTTGTGCATTGGGGCCCTCTTCAGGGATTGGACGGTTTTCAGAGCATAATTGTCTTCTCACCTTCGCGGAAAACGCTTCAGTCACACGAAAGATTTTTTTTGGCGTGGAACGATCTATGCATATGTATGTTTTTTGTTTGAGTAGGATGCATTTGTTTGTAGAAAACGTGTGTGTGTGCATTTGTGGGATATGTATGTATGTGTGTATGTATCTCTTTCTCTCTCTCTCTCTCTCTCTCTCTCTCTATATATATATATATATATGTATATATTATATATATATTTATATATTACACCATATAATACCAATAAAAAAAAACCACAATGCTTTCAGCTTCCATTTACAATCAATCCCGTGCATCAACCAATCCATACATGTATTATATATTATACATATATATGTATATATTGTATATATATGTGTTTGTGTGTGTGTGTGTATATATGTATATATATATATATATGTGTGTGTGTATATATATATATGGATTGGTTCGATGCATGGGATTGGTTGTTAATGGAAACTGAAAGCATTGGGTTTTTTTTTTTATTGGTATGATGTGTATTTGCATGATGGGCCATGTGTGGATTAGACTTGAGTTGGGTTTTTTTTTATGTATAATGTGTGTGTTTGAGGTTGTTGTTTTTTTATATGTGTGTGTGTGAGTTTACAACGTATGTATCAGAAGATAATCCGGACACGCATCCAGTTTAATTAGAAACTATAAGTGATTCCGCACTTGACTTATACTTTAGTAATGCGTAACATGATGAGCACATTTATTGAGGGAATGTGGGTGTATCACCCCCTTTGTCGTGTTTGATTCTGTCCTGTTTGATGACTAAGCACTTGCTTGTGTACTGTCAGTGGATGGGCTGAGGAATTGTCAGATACAGGTTGAATGTTTGAATTTTCTGGACTGGATTACTAGGCATTCTTACTGTGTTTTCTTCTTTTTCTGCCTTCCCAGTCCGTTCACCTTTCTTTCGTTGAGCAAGCCTTTATACGTTTTTTTTTTCTCTCTTTAAGATGTACTATCTGGCAGTTCGGTAGTGAGATTGTAAACACTGGGATGAGCATTGGCTGTCCATTCTTCAGTGTTATCTGCCTGTATGGTCTTTTTAATGTGTTTTTTGTTTGGCTTTGAGAAGTTTTTGGGGTTTTTTTTTCCCTTTTTTTCATGATGTTTTGTAATATGGGGATGATAAATTAAGCGGAAGGGCTGACGTCCTCAGCATGGCCTAATTTTAATTGACCGAGGAGCTTAGTGGTTAAGATGATGTTGTGGTGAACTGTAAGTGGTTAAATTAACGTGTCCTGAACAGTGGTTTGTATGTTTATCTTAATGATTTTCATGTATGTATGACAGTTTTGTGTGTTACATGGTTGGACAGTTGTGTAGTTGTGCAGTCCTGATACGGCCCTGTGCAGTGGGCTGGATTATAAACCATGAAAATTCCCCTGTGGGGACTCCGGGGGTCTTCCAGTATAAACAGCAACCCACCTTCTGGAAATTCTGTGCAAGAAATTTCCTCTTTTCTGTCACTCTCTTTCTTTCTGCCATTTTTCTTTCTTCACTGTTGTCTCCGTTTTCTGCCTTCCCAGTCCATTCCCCTTTCTTTTTTCAAGCAAGCCTTGACACTTTTTTTTTCTCTTTTCCGTAGTCTATGATGTACTATTTGTGCTGTTTTGCTGGGATTAAGTAGTGAGATGTAAACACTGGGATGGGCACTAGCCGTCCATTCTACAGTGGTGGACAATAGTTGCCTATTCCACAGTGTTATTTGCCTGTATGACCTTTATGTATTTTTTGTTTTGCTTTAAGGTATTGTTTTTTTCCTTTCCTTTTTTACGATTTTTTGTATTCTGGGGATGATAAATTAAGCGGAATGGCTGGCGTCCTCAGCATGGCCTAGTCTTATTTGCCATTAGGAGCTAAATGGTTGAAATACTGCGTCATGAACTGTGTTTTTTGGGTTTTTCTTAGTGTTGTTGTTTTTTTTGTTGTAAATGTGACAGTTTTGTGTTGACGTGGTTGAACATTTGTATGGTTTGACAGTCGCGATATGGCCCTGTGGGGTCAGCTGGACTATGAGCAACAAGCAACAATAATAAATAATAATAAGTGCAGCATCTGCTTTGCTGAGTGGCCTCACAGGGACCTAACTTTGTTAGCTCCCTTTGGACTGCTGGCACTGGGGGTGTGGTTGGACATGTCTGTGTGTAAAGCTGTGATGGAGAATTCTGGATATTTTTGGATTCTGGTTACAGTTTTACATGAGCAGTGAAATAAAAGTAAGCAAATCCTTTTACCTTGTGTGCTAGTGTGTATGATTATGAAAGTATTCATTGTATTGAATCAGAACAAAAAAAACAAACCATTTGGCTCTGTTTCTTGTTTGTGAGCACTCACACACACACACACACACACACACACACACACACATGTATATATATTTAGATATATATTACTCGTCAGTTTGCCATCCCTGTTTACCAAGTATTCAAAACCAGTCTTCAGATATTCTTGCATTATCTTCCTTGTTCAGTCTAGGATTTCGTACAAACTCTCTTCAGTCAGCTTCTCATCTTTCACTGACACTGGCCAAAAATATCTCTCTCTTTGACATTCTCGGTCTTTACACCTGATCTCGAAATCTCCTTTCTTCTTCTGTCAGAACAATGTCCTTTTAGCATACTCTTACCATTCCAGAACACTTTTCATAGCCCCTTTCATATCTTCTCTGAAGACCCAGCTATTCCAGTTCCAAGCTGCTTTCCACTGTTAAAGTAAAGTGAATCTTCATTGCTAAGGGGAGGGGAGGGGGGGGGGGGACTATTTCCACAGAATGCTCCATTTTTGCTGTTTTCAGTGACCCCCGAAGGCTTTAAGAAGAATGAAAGAAGCGAGGGTGGTGACATTTGGACGTCAGGTTTGTATTTTCTGTTCCATGATGTATGTGCATGTGGGGGTCCCAAGGGTTGCGTATTGGGTGTGGCAGGGTATAGTGACACTTGAACTTAATCATAGCTGGCGACAGTACAGGTGACAAGATGGCAAACTGTAACTAGTGTCAATCGAAGTGACAGGGACAAACTGTAACACATTGTAACTGTTGTCAGTACAAGTGACACTGTAACACATTGTAACTAGTGTCAGTACAAGTGATTGTAACTAGTGTCAGTACTAATGACTCTGTAACAAACTGTAACTAGTGTCTTTACAAGTGACACTGTTACAAATTGTAACTAGTGTCAGTACTAATGACACTGTTACAGATTGTAACTAGTGTCAGTACAAATGACACTGTTACAGATTGTAACTAGTGTCAGTACAAATGACTGTTACAGATTGTAACTAGTGTCAGTACAAATGACTCTAACAAACTGTAACTAGTGTCAGTACAAGTGATTGTAACTAGTGTCAGTACTAATGACTCTCTAACAAACTGTAACTAGTGTCAGTGCAAGTGACACTGTTACAGATTGTAATTAGTGTCAGTACAAGTGACACTGTTACAGATTGTAACTAGTGTCAGTATAAATTACACTGTTACAGATTGTAACTAGTGTCAGTACAAGTAACACTGTTACAGATTGTAACTAGTGTCAGTACAAATGACTCTAACAAACTGTAACTAGTGTCAGTACAAGTGATTGTAACTAGTGTCAGTACTAATGACTCTCTAACAAACTGTAACTAGTGTCAGTGCAAGTGACACTGTTACAGATTGTAAGTAGTGTCAGTACAAATGACGCTGTTACAGATTGTAACTAGTGTCAGTACAAGTGACACTGTTACAGATTGTAACTAGTGTCAGTACAAATTACACTGTTACAGATTGTAACTTGTGTCAGTACAAGTAACACTGCTACAGATTGTAACTAGTGTCAGTACAAATTACACTGTTACAGATTGTAACTAGTGTCAGTACAAGTAACACTGTTACAGATTGTAACTAGCGTCAGTACAAATTACACTGTTACAGATTGTAACTAGTGTCAGTACAAGTGACACTGTTACAGATTGTAACTAGTGTCAGTACAAATTACACTGTTACAGATTGTAACTAGTCTCAGTACAAATGACACTGTTACAGATTGTAACTAGTGTCAGTACAAATTACACTGTTACAGATTGTAACTAGTGTCAGTACAAGTAACACTGTTACAGATTGTAACTAGATTGTAACAGATTGTTTTATGGCCGTTTGTGTGCTTCATTGTTGTGTGTGTTTGTTTTCAACCCACACTGTCTCTTCATGTTCCAGCAGTGCTCTGGTGTGCAGATGAGGTGAAGGAAAAAAAAAGTATGGTTGTACATGTGCATTTTTTTATATGAGAGTGTGGGTCTGTTTGTGGATGATAATGTGTGTATGGAAGAGAAAGTCTGTTCATGCTGCTTTTTGTTGTTGTTGTTTTTGTTTTTTTGTTGTTGTTTTATCTTCCACTTTCATTTCGAATTCATTTTTCACTTGAATTAATTTTGTATGTATTACACTTGACCACCATCATGGAAAGGCTGACTTAGTTTGGGTTTGTGTACACATTGGATTTTGATGTCAATTGTGTGTTGCCAAGTATATGATAAAAAAAAAAAAGAATGTATGATTTTGCAGTTTAAACTGTCAGTTAATAGTTATTAAAAGCAAAAAAAGCTGTGATAACGACAAAAAAAAAAAAAAAAAAAAAAAGAAAGTACAAAATTGTTGTTTAATAATGTTACAGGTTTTGTAAAGTTTATTTCAGTCTTGTTCACTGATATGCCATTCAGATATTTTTTGTGCTTGTTGGTAATGTTTTCTCCCCCTCTTTCTCAAGCTGTTATTCGGTGAAATGTTGCTAACACATGGTTCATACTTATCACAAAGTATCTACAATATTTATGGATTGTATTTTCGGTTGACATTTGCGTACATTTTGGGTAAACCATCTGTATCTCAGTTCAAGTGTGTGTGTGTGTGTGTGTGTTCTGGTGTTCAAAATGTACCAGAGCAAATTACATGAATACAAGAAGTGTTTTTTGTTTGATTGATTGTTTTGTTTTCTTGTTTGTTTGTTGTTTTTTTTGTTTTGTTTATTTTTCAAATGAATAGCTGAAAATGTAGATGTCTGTGGGAAGAGAAAGCTAAATCCAGATGGGTTTCGCTGTCATGAAAAAAAAGTTTGTGTGTTTGAGTATCAGTATCAGTATCAGTAGCTCAAGGAGGCGTCACTGTGTTCAGACAAATCCATATAGGCTACACCACATGTGCTAAGCAAATGCCTAGTCAGGCCTTGAGAAAAAAAAAAAGAAGATAAAAATAAAAATGTGTGTGTGTGGTTGTGTGTGTGTGTTTGTGTGTGTAACACTGTGTCTTATTTGTGGTATGGCGAAAATGGAAAGAAAACATTCAATACTTTTTCATCTGTTACCATTCATAAATGGCAATGCTTCAGTCTTTTTCTTTCTTTTTTTAAATTTTTATTATTTTGTCTGCAAAAGCAGCAAGGACTCTTGTGATTCATTAAAAATTTCATTTTCATTAAATGTGATTAGATCCTTTAAATATAAAACAAAAGAAGGATTTTTGTATCTTCATCTGTTGTAAACCCCATTTATTACTCAAAGGCCTGCATATAAGGGAGATCTGTAGGGAAATTATTACCTCTTTTTTTTTTTTTTTTTTTTTTTTTTTTTTTTTTTTTTTTTTTTTTTTTGTCTGGGAAGTGCAGTGATGGGAAATACTGTCATCCACAAGAAATAAAGCAGTACATTTTGCACAGTACATGAGTGAGTAAGGTATTGATATTCTTGTCTTGTTCATGTTTACATAATAGTCACATTATCATCACTTACGAACTTTAGAATAACTTTTTATTTGTATTAATATTCTGTCTGATTATGTTTACATAATAGTCACATTATCATCACTAACGAACTTTAAAGTAACTTTTTATTTATTCTTTTTTTTTTATGTATTACTGTTGCTTTGGGAATTAAATGTCATGATGATTCATGAATTAACCATGGAGTCACCTTCCTTTTTTATTAATACTTTGTTTTATTTTATTTATTTAATATCATTTTTTGTGCTTTGTGATTCTATTTTATGGTTGGAAAATTTTTGTTTTTTGGGGGGTGAAATGGGAGTTTGGGGAAGCATGGGGATGTGAAGGATGCAAGATGGTAGGAGGGGGTAGGTGGTGCAATATCGCTAAGTGGTGTCTCTTGATCATATTCCATGGGTATAATAGTTCACTGCCTCTGCCAAAACGTCTGGTGAGACCACAAGGGATGAATAAACTCAAGTCGTGTTTGTGTCTGTGAGTCTCACGCCCCCATCCCTCCACCACCTCCACACACACACACACACAATACACACACACACACACACACATGCATGCATGCACACATACAGATGCACACTTTTTTTTTTCTTTTTTTTTTATAGTCATTTTCGTTGTGACAAAAGTTATTTACCGTCACTTGTTTTCCTCCAGTACTAGGTAAAAAAAAAAAAAAAAAAAAAAAAAAAGCCCTAGGTAAACATGCATGTGTATATTCACATGTCTGTACATATCATACAGTATTATATTTGTGCATTTACACATGTATATATAAAACTACCAAAAAAATGAAAATTAAGTATTTTAAGCACCATATAGAATACAAGAGAATCTTGTATAAGCATGATTTAACATACACATTCCAAAGGAAGAGGAATTGGTTATCCAAAAAAGAAAAAGAAAAAAAAATGTACTTCAGGTCTTGTAGTAAACCAGTAGAATCATCTCAAACATATATAGCGCTTCACATACGGGTCGGGCAGGGTGATGGAAGTGCACCACGAATGATGAAGACGTCAGTGAGTCTAGAGATGAGAGCACAGCCCAAAGGCTGATGCACAAATAACAGATGATAAATCTGGTCCCCTCTTTTTTGCAGGATTGACTCTTCTGGTTGAGGTTCGCATCATGTAACACATGGAGATGTCGAGAGTCATCAGCGGCACAGTGTCCTTGTTCTTGACAGAGTTCCCATGGAGTCTTGCATGTCTAGAAAAAGACCATTTCCAGGGACAGAAAAGTCATGGAAAACAATATGTTACCTTGTTAGGCCTGGAAGAAAAGTCTTGGAATTTTCATGATACATTTCACCACACCTAGAGTGTTGAAGGATAGTTTGTTTTCACACGCACTCGCACAAAAGAAAAGAAAAGAAAAAAAAAAAGCTTTTGAAATGATGATTAAATAAATACAAAGATCCCTTACTTTTTCAACAATAGTGTTTGAGCACCCTACGCTCCACCCCCTCCGCGCTCTTTCTCTCACAACCTTTCACTTTGTGCGGTAATTCTGTTGTGTGTTTGTGCGCCACTTGTATGTTTGAATGTATGTGTGATTTTGTTTTGTGGCCTTGGAAAATTTAATGCAAGGTTTGTGGGAAAAGTACGGAAAAGGTGTACGGAATTTTGTTCACTCTCAGACTTAAGGGAACCCAGTAAAGATTTGAACGCCCTTGTCTCGTTCATGGCTGTCATGCCTGGCCTGTTATTGGCCAATCGTTGCATTGTTTTGTGTCGCTGATTGACTGATAAATCTTTTTCACTATTTTGTAGCATCTTCACTCATTGTTACCCACCCCTTTGTTGTTAAAAAAATTATTTAAAAAAAAATATATATATAATGATATTCTCATCCATCCAGATATTCAACAGTTCCTGCATCCACACTCATCTGTCAACATGTTCTTGGGTTTAGAGACAAGTGCAAATCCACACAAACTTCGTTACCTTACCACATCAGGTATAAGGGATTAACTCTATAGTTCCTCACAAACACCTATCTTGCCACATCAGTTGATTTGTAGGAATAGACACTTGTTTCTGTTGTTCCACACAAACTCCTGTTTTAACCACATCAGTTATTTTTTTATGTTTTGAGACTTCCACACACACTCTTACCTTGCCATGTCAGTTAATTTGTTGGTAAAGAGACTTGTTCTAAAGCTCTGCACAATCTTTGGTGGTGGGGTGGAGGTGGGTTGTGAGGGGAGTTCGCTGTAAACCACTACAGTAACACATTCATTAGCATACTGAACTCAACGCCTCAAGGTGGTCAGAGTGGTTGGGCTGGATGCAGTGGTGTGGTTTTTGTCCTCTTGAAGGTTGGCTTGACGGCAGGCAGCAGTTTTATCGTCATTACCTGTGCAGTGTTAATTAATCAGCGTGTGTAAACTGTGTCATTTCCTCACCTGGAAGTGTGTAATGCAGCTCAGCAGCCTGCAGGAAAGAAGGCTTGGTGCATCCTGGTAGTGGCAATAGCGATGCTAGCAGCGCTTTGTTTGCTTAGTGTTAAGATTCTACCCCCCCACCCCCCTCCCCCAAAAGTCTTTGGTGAATTAGCATGGACTTGGGAGGAAAATTCTTAATGCTGAAGCAGAATTAGCGCCAATGAGATCACTCACGCCACTCAGCTCATGGAAGAAAACTTTGTTGTTATTTTTTTTTACTTTTGTGTTTGTTCCATGTTTAACCAGTGTTTCTGTGTGGGCGACTTGAGGCGTAGCATCAGTTCTGTTATTAAGAAAGCAGAGGTGCCCCCCCATTTGTGTCTGTCGACAGTCTCGAGTGTCTCCTTATAGGCGAAATAATGGATGAGTTTGTTTGTTGTTCGAGTTTGAGCCATTGATTTGTGGTTGTATCTGATATGGCCCTGTGGGCTGTAAACAACAATGATGATGATAATAATGATAAAGTTTTATCTGCTCATTGTATGCTTTACACTTGAACTGATGGCTTGCGCGTGTTCCTGCTTTGAGCGCTGTCTGTCAATGAACACACAAGGGGGGTGTGGGATTGAGGGAGTGGGGATGTGTGGGGAGGGGGAGGAAGGTCTCTGCCTTGTTAGAGAGTCTGCAAGCAATGCAGGATGGAAGAAATTTGCTCATGGTGTGGGTGTTGTCAGGCAGTGAGAGCTGTGGTGTTGAATGTGAAGACAGCGGGATTTGAATACAGTTTGTGTGTGTGTGTGTGTGTGTGTGTGTGTGTGTGTGCTCATGGCTTGAATGTGGGGAAACCCCGTTTGTAATGCTGTGGGTGTTTTGTCCACACTTGGATGGTCAGTAATGTTCAAGAATGCCACAAACCCATAGGTGGGAGATGACTTTTTTTTCTTTTTTCTTTTTGAAGACATTACTATTAGAATTACTTTTATTGTTTATGAATTGTTGTTATTAATATTCTTATTATTTTCAGAAACCTTTTTTTTTTTTTAATGTTCATTGCTGTTTGAAAATGCCAGCATGCACTCTGTGAAGTGTGGAGACAAAAGAATTGTCTGAAAATATGAAGACAAAAGATTGTCAGTCTGAAAGAGATGTGAAGAGGAATTGACTGAAGGCAAGGATTTTGTTGGCTGGTCTGTAAATTTAAAGTGAAATATTTGTCAGTCAGAAAGTGTGAAGACAAAGGATTGCGTGAAGTTACAAGATTTTTTTCGTCCGTCTGTGAAATGTCAAGAGAAAGATTTTGTTGGTCTGAATGTGTGGTGGAGACAAAAGATTTGTTACTTGAACAAGATTGTGCTGTATGATTCTCGCTGTCATTGGAGAAAGAAACAGAATGAAGCAGGATGGGTCAAAGGCAAGTGCTGTTGCTGTGTGTGTGTGTGTGATGACTTGGGTTCTCAAACCTTCGGAAGCATTACAGGAATGTCACTTGGAAGTTTTGGTCTCTTTTTTTTTTCTCTTTTTTTCCGTTTCTTTTTTCAGTTAATGTATAATATTGCATTTCGTAAAAAAGGGAATAAACAAAATGAAAATGCAAAATATGTGTGGTGTGACTCCAACGTTGAAACAAATGTGAGTGAAAAAGTGGGTGTATGGCTGTGTAGATACATAGGAATTTGGATGAGCAACATGGGGGTCAAATCTAACATGAGGCATTGGAAGAAAACAAACATCACACACATACACACACACTCTCTCTCTCGGAAATGAATATGGAAGAAAGCACTGCAAACTGCTTTGTGAATGCTCAGTATCTAAACTGAACGTCAAACCCCTCATCTTGGATCATATTGCTCCACAAAACAGTGCAGATTTACATCTTGAGATATAGCATGAGACGTTAGAGTGTCATTGAAAAAAAAAACGGCCCAAGAGCAATCATGAAGTCACTCCATGACACAGAGTTTTGTTTCAGACTCTGTTGCTAGCATTTTGTTTTAAACTGTTTACAGAGGATGTTATGTCTGTTTTTAGACTTTCAGTTACGCGAGTCAATACCAGATAGCAGTGTGCAGCAAAACCAATCTTACACAGTAGATTTGGTGTTGTATACTGTACCATGTCAAACTTATGCGTTCGAGGCTGACATGGTAAGTATATTTAACCAAACTTGGAGAATAATACAAACTCCTCATTTTGGTGTCATATACTGCACCATGTCAAACTTGAATGCATCAGTTTGACATGGTACAGTATATGACACCAAATTGGGAGTATGATATAAGACAAACTCCTCTTATCTAAACTCTCTCGGCATTGGATCGCCCAACTGATAATCGTGAGATGAATGAGAGGTTTCTCACACATGGAGTGAATGCCCAACCACTATACTATTTGGTGAAACTAAGGCATTGGGCTTTCATGAAGGGTAGAATACCTAGTAAATGGCCATCACCAACGTTTGGGTGAAAATTATGCAAAAAGGGGTGGGTGATGATAAGGTTAGTTTACAGAACATAGAAAACATGCTGTTGATTATCCAATAGGAGTTGGTGATATGGAGGTAATGACACAGAAACATAGATAATAAAAAAAATAAAAACAACCCAAGCCCTTCAAAACACAAGTAAACACCACAAAGTAAATAATCCATATCTGTCTTTTCCCTCACTGTGTGTCTGTGTGTTTCAGTTGGATTTTTTTTCTTCTTCTTCTTCTTCTTTAGATCTGTGAATGCATATCATTCCAAATATTGCCAAACACTTGGAGATTTTTAGAAAGTGATTTTAATTACTTTGAGATTTTTGGACAAAGCTATAATTTAATGCAATGTTATTGTTATTATTATCACTGTGATTAGTTTTAGTGGTAGTATCATTACTATTCAAAAATGAAAGCAGAACAGTAACAGATAAATAAATAAGTAATTGAAAAAGAAACTGGTGAAGTATTTACAAAAGCAGGAGCAACCAATATTACAACTTTATTGTCAGTGAGCACTAGAATGTAATTGACTGGTAAGATACAGACTGGCACGCAGCACATTACCAGACTCTGTATCTCTCTCTCTCTCTCTCTCTCACACACACACACACACACACACTTTATACCCACTTTTCCTTTTGATTTCAAGTGGCAGCCATATTGGTTCCCTCAAAAGTTGACATCGATATGATGATCAAGAAGCCAGGTACATTAATACACGCACTTTGATAACAATTTGTTGCCGTCAAATATATCTATAAATTTTGTCAATTCAATCCAGCGTCTAGAATTTTAAAATTCACAAATGTTTGGGTTTTTTTTAATTAATTCGTTGATAACAGGTATTTTCCTTGACAGCGGAAGTGGTTGTTTAGGAAGCCAGGAATGGCGGACGAAAAGTGTTGTTGAGTCTCCAAAGGCGCAATGAAGCTTCGTTGATATTTCGGTTTCTGGGCCCAATATTATCACAGGTGGCGAACAGTTATGGCGACGGTCAGCGAGCAGCCGATGGCCGCCTTTGGTGCTTTTGAAAGACAGCTGAAAACTTTGTGTATCAAGGAATTCCCATGCGGGTTGGGAGACTGGGTAATTGTCGTTTTGTTTACCGCCTTTTAACTGCACCACTTTCATCGTGTAATTTGCCTCGTGTGTGCTTTTTATAGCCAGTAAGATTACGGTTCGTTGTTTCTGAGCAAGAATCAGAGAGGCTGTGATGTGTGATTAGTCAGTATATGTGTATGTGTGTCTATGTCAGACTTTCTAGCTCTGTCACTGTCAGTTTCTCTGTCACCCACTCCCCCCCCCCCTCACTTCTACACCCATCCCCCCTATTCTCCTCTCATCTTCCTTTTTAGTTCTCCAATACATTTACATTCAAGCTGTCATGTGTATAGCAAACTGTCAACATGCACACACACACACACACACACACACACACACACACACACACACACACACACACACACACACACATTTCTACACAGTCACTCACTACCACCACCATCACCATAAATAACAAAAAACAACAATACAATCTACCATGCACTGAACCTACAGCAAAGCCTTTCACAGCTGGCTGCATTAATAGTCTGAAATATGCCAAATGTGAATGATTATTGAGACAACTGCTGTCCTGACTATCTGGGCTAGAATTTGACAGTAGTGGAGAGTGCCTTGCCCAAGTTTCATCCCCACTCTCTTGGCCAAGAGGACTTTAGGACAGCTGGCATCAGGATGGCCTCCAAACGTTAGCTAGCCCCCAAGACTGCAGCACTGAGAACAGTGCGATTTTTGCCTCCAAGTTCAAGAGTCACAGTCCTTCACAAAAGACTAAGCTATAAAAGAAATCCCATTGCAGTAGAGATATCATTGACCATATAGCTGTCGCTTTGCTTTTAGCCCAACTGTAAGCTTGTGTCAATCTCTGATATAAGCTGAGCCTAGAGCCATCTATCAATCTATCTGGATCTAGATATAAATATATATAGATAGATATTGATATATCTTGATATATAGATATCCACTCTATATATATATGTATGTGTGTTGTGCTGGCTATAGAGACTGACATAATGGAGGTAATATTGGTGCATGGATAATCTGTTCTTTTTCTGTTCCTCAGAGAGAGCCAGATGCCAAGCTGCAGAAACCCAAAAAGATTTACCTGAGATCGATATCTGGAAGAATCCCTAAACCCCCACTTGACTTAAATGTTTCAAAAGGTAAAAACTGTGTGGAACAGGGTTTGTTGTTGTTGTTTTTGTTGTTGTTGTCTATTTTTGTTTATGGTTGTCATTGTGTTCCATTGTTTCCATTTCTTTGTTGGTTGTTGTTTTTTCTTTATTCTCTCCTTCAGCTGTGTCTTTTTCTTGCACCCCAGAATAGGGGCTGTTTCTTTTTCTGTATATTTTGATGATGAATGAATGATAATTGGAGTGATGCTGCTTCTGCTAAGCGGGTCCTTCTAGATTTGGGACTGCGTGACAATGCTGCACTCTCATGATAAATCCTGGCATCATCCAGGCCTGAGAGATACAGACACCTGCAGTGCTGGTCAGGAAATTTTATATTGTATTGTTTTACTCTTTTTGTCACAACAGATTTCTCTGTGAGAAATTTGGGCTGCTCTCCCCCGGGGAAGTGTCACTACACTGAGAGCACCACCCATTAAAAAAAAAAAAAAATTCTGCCAGCAATTTTATTTGTTTTCTGTCAAAGTGAATTTTTTGTACAGAATTTTGCCAGGGACAACCCTTTTTTTTTTTTTTGCCATGGGTTCTTTTACATGTGTTAAATGCATGCCACACACGGAACCTCGGTTTATCATTCCATCAAAATGACTAGCATCCAGACCATCACTCACAGTCAAGTGGAGGGGGGAGAAAATACTGGTAACTCTGGCAATATTCCCAAAGAAGGCGCATCCATGAAGTGGGTTACTCATGACTGCCTGGTCCCAATCGTCATATTTGAGCCCACAGCACACTCAGCTCTGGGTGGGACTTTGCCACGGGCTGAAAATGCGCCATCAGAGATGGGGCTTGAACCTACGTCCTCCCAGTCATCAGTCTGTGGCTGATTCCTGTCACTGATATTTACCTTGCTTCTCTGGGCTTTATCAAGTATCACCAGTGCTTTTGTTTGGGTTGGGTGCAGACTGGGGGTGTATACATTTTTTTTCTGAAAGGCTGGACTGTCATCCACACAATATTTCAGTGTGGGATGTCCATGAAGGTTGCATACCTTGTGTTACTTCTCAGCATGGGCAAGAGAGGTGTTCTCAAACCAGGTGATGGATTTTTGTGTATCTCTGTTCAAGTTGAGCGATGGGGAGGTGGGGAGGAGAGTGAGTGGGAGGGGATTGGAGCACATTTGTATTTGTATTTATATTTCTTTTTATCACAACAGATTTCTTTGTGTGAAATTCAGGCTGCTCTCCCCAGGGAGAGCGCATCGCTACACTACAGCGCCACCCTTTTTTTTCGGGGGGCGGGGGGGGGGGGGGGGGGGGGGTATTTTTTCCTGCGTGCAGTTTTTTTTCTTTGTTTTTCCTATCGAAGTGGATTTTTCTACAGAATTTTGCCAGGAACAACCCTTTCGTTGCCATGGGTTCTTTTACATGCGCTAAGTGCATGCTGCACATGGGGCCTCGGTTTATCTTTTCATCCGAATGTAGTAGCGTCCAGACCACCACTCAAGGTCCAGTGGACGGGGAGAAAATATCGGCGGCTGATCCGTGATTAGAACCAGTGCGATCAGATTCTCTCGTTTCCTAGGTGGACGCGTTACGTCTAGGCCATCACTTCATGGGTGTGGTGGGTGTTGTTAAGAGGGCCAGGGAGGGAGGGGAATCATGTGAATATGTTGCATATATCTGTTTGAAAATGAATGGTTTTTATGCTGTGCATATCCATTGAAAACATTTGTTTTTCATGCCTGTTTCACGTTCGTACGCTTGCATTTACGTGTGATTTTCAGTGTATGTGAATGAGCGGACCAAGAATTTCTTCTGTGACGGACTGATAAAGTGATATTGTATTGTAATGTATTGTGTTGTGTTGTGTTGTGTTGTGTTGTATTTTATGTTGTATTGTCTTGTGTTGTATTTTGTTGTGTTGTGTTGTGATTTGCTGTATTGTGTTGTATTGCATTGCATTGTATTGTATTGCACTGTATTGTATTGCATTGTATTGCATTGTATTGTATTGTATTGCATTGTATTGCATTGTATTGCAATACATGGCAATGCATTGTATTGTACTGTATTGCATTGTATTGTATTGCAATACATGACATTATATTGTAGTGTATTGGATTGTATGTATGATATCGTATTGTATCATATCGTAACATATTGAATTGTATGGTATGTATCATATTGTATTGCATGGTCTTGTATTGCATTGTATGTATCATATCATATCATATCAAATCATATCATATCGCACCACATTGCATTGATTTCTATCTCAACACAGAGCCAGGCCCGCAGACTGAACGGACAGAAGCACTGCAGGAACTGGTGAACTCCAAGCTGTCTCCCTGGCACCTGGACTACAGCTGGAGCGACGAAGCCAAGGAGCTGAGGGAGATCGCAGTCAAATCCCCCTGGCTCATCGACAACCAGTTTGTGCTCAACCACTTCCGCACGCTGAAGATTGTGGACAAAGGGGTGGGTTGTTATAATAATAATAATAATAATAATGGTACTTATATAGCGCTGAATCTTGTGCACAGACAAATCTAAGTGCTTTCGCACCAGTCATTCTCACGCACGCATAACTCTAAAACTGGAGAAACTAAAGACAAGGAAGAGGCAGGGAAGGGAGGCTATTTTGGGAAGAGGTGGGTTTTAAGGCCAGACTTGAAAGAGCTGAGTGTGGAGACTTGCCGAAGCGAAAGAGGAAGTTCATTCCAATTGCAAGGTCCAGAAACAGAGAAAGAACGGCGGCCAACAGTCGAGAGTTTGAACCTGGGTATGCGTAAGTGGAGTGGATCCGAGGCTGATCGTAGTGAGCGAGATGGAGTGTAGAGGTGAAGGCAGCCACAGAGATAGGAAGGGGCTGATTTGTGAATGTGATTGTTGAGGGAGAAGGAGATGTTTCTTGTCTTTGTTCTTACTTTCAGCGTATCTGTCGCTTTCTCTGTCTCTCTCTCTCTGTGTCTAGTCTCTGTCTCTTTGTCTCTCTGTGTCTCTTTCCTATACTCAGCTGATGTGTGTGAATGTTCTAACAAGGAAGAAATACTTGTGTGGAAACATTTCCTGCACAAAAGAGCGTATTTTGACACAGACGTACTTCTGATAATGAGGTCTCAAAACACATCTGTACAAATGTGCTTTCTTGGATGTCAAGGGTGTGTGTGTGTATGTGTGTGTGTGTATGTATTTGTGTGTGTGTGTATTTGTGTGTGTGTATTTGTGTGTGTGCGTGTGTGCGTGTGTGCGTGCGTGTGTGCATTTAACAAAATACTGATACAATGCCAAACAATACATATCAATGAATATCGCTCTGCTGCACAATAACCCTATTTTGTTGTGTGTTTCTCTCTCTCTCTCTCTCTCTCTCTCTCTAATTTTTCAGGTGACGGAAGTAGACGAGAGACTGTTACAGCTCCAGAATCTGACAGAGCTGACCCTGACCGCCAATTTTATCCACAGCGTCAACTCCAAACATTTACCTGCCTCGCTACAGGTGACTCAGTGTCTGTGATGACTTGAGGGGAGATTGAGGGGACAGGGGGAGGGGTGAGGGAAGGGGAAGTGGGGAGTGGGAGGCTGAGTAGGGGACAGGGGGAGGGGTGGGGGGAAGGGGTGTGGGAGGCTGAGTAGGGGACAGGGGGAGGGGTGGGGGGAAGTGGGGAGTAGGGAGGCTGAGTAGGGGACAGGGGGAGGGGTGGGGGGAAGGGGAAGGGGGGTGGGAGGCTGAGTAGGGGACAGGGGGAGGGGTGGGGGGAAGGGGGGTGGGAGGCTGAGTAGGGGACAGGGGGAGGGGTGGGGGGAAAGGGGGGTGGGAGACTGAGTAGGGGACAGGGGGAGGGGTGAGGGGAAGGGGGAGTAGGGAGGCTGAGTAGGGGACAGGGGGAGGGGTGGGGGGAAGGGGGGTGGGAGGCTGAGTAGGGGACAGGGGGAGGGAAGGGGGGTGGGAGGCTGAGTAGGGGACAGGGGGAGGGAAGGGGTGTGGGAGGCTGAGTAGGGGACAGGGGGGGTGGAAGGGGAAGGGGGGGGGAGGCTGAGTAGGGGACAGGGGGAGGGGTGGGGGGAAGTGGGGTGTGGGAGGCTGAGTGTGTGAGGGCAGCTGTCAGTTGTCTCTACCCAGGTAGACAGGTGTTAACAGTGCTGATGATGACGAATTTTACTGATGAAAATCAGTTTACCTGTCACGGGTCTCACAATGCTGATGATGACGAATTTTACTGATGAAAATCAGTTTACCTGTCACAGGTCTCACAATGCTGATGATGACGAATTTTACTGATGAAAATCAGTTTACCTGTCACAGGTCTCACAATGCTGATGATGACAAAATCAACTGACGAAAATCAGTTTACCTGTAAAAGGTATTACAATACTGGTAATGATGACAAAATTCACTGAAGAAAACCTGTTTACCTGTGACAGGTGTTACAATGTTGGTGATGATAAAATAAAGCAACAAAAATCTGTTTGCCTGTGACAGGTGTTACAAATGCTGGTGATGATAGAATTTACTGACAAAAACCTGTGTACCTGCGACAGATGTACAATTCTGGTGATAATGAAATTAACTGACGAACACCTGTTTACCTGCGACAGATGTAACAATTCTGGTGATGATGAAATTAACTGACGAACACCTGTTTACCTGTGACAGATGTTACAATTCTGGTGATGATGAAATTAACTGACAAAAACCTGTGTACCTGCGACAGATGTAACAATTCTGGTGATGATGAAATTAACTGACGAACACCTGTTTACCTGCGACAGATGTTACAATTCTGGTGATGATGAAATTAACTGACGAACACCTGCTTACCTGTGACAGGTGTTACAATTCTGGTGATGATGAAATTAACTGACGAACACCTGCTTACCTGTGACAGGTGTTACAATTCTGGTGATGATGAAATTAACTGACAAACACCTGTGTACCTGCGACAGATGTAACAATTCTGGTGATGATGAAATAAACTGACAAAAACCTGTGTACCTACGACAGATGTTACAATTCTGGTGATGATGAAATTAACTGACAAAAACCTGTGTACCTGCGACAGATGTAACAATTCTGGTGATGATGAAATTAACTGACGAACACCTGTGTACCTGTGACAGATGTAACAATTCTGGTGATGATGAAATTAACTGACGAACACCTGTTTACCTGCGACAGATGTAACAATTCTGGTGATGATGAAATTAACTGACGAACACCTGTGTACCTGCGACAGATGTAACAATTCTGGTGATGATGAAATTAACTGACAAACACCTGCTTACCTGTGACAGGTGTTACAATGCCGGCGATGATAAAATCATGCAAGTAACGAAAACCTATTTACCTGTGACAGGTGATTCAATGCTGATGACAAAAATTCACTAAATGAAAACCTCTTGACTACCTGTGACAGGTGCTGGAGCTGTGTGCCAACGAGATCAGCGACATCTCGGCGCTGTGCGTGCGGCCACCTCTCCTGTTGCACCTGGGTCTGGGCTACAACCGCGTCTCCTTCGTCCACGACTACATCACTGGGGACTACTGGTCGGTTTTCCTCCTTTAAGTCTTCTAGTTTTCTTGTTTTCAGTTTCACTTTCACTTTCACTTTCAAGGAGGCGTCAAAGCGTGCGGATTGATTGATCATCCATGTGCGTTACGACACAGCTGCTTTGTATAAACACACACACACATGCACGTGTGCACACGCACACATGGACGCACACAAGCACACACACATATGTACGCACACGCGTACATGCGCATGCGTGCACACACAGAGGCACACACACACACATACACACAGATGCAAGCACACACGTATGCACGTGCACACACACACACACACACACACATACAGAAAAAAAAAAGAAAAAAGGAGCAGGGATTCCTGGTGGGTTTTTCAGTTTCAGTTTCCATTTCAAGCGGGCATCAAAGCATGTGTACTGATCCGTTATGTCACACCACACTGCTTTAAACAAACAACAAAGCGAAAAAATTCTTTTAAGAAAAGGGAGTCAGGTTGAAAGTCCAACGACCAGCACATCAGCCGAGTGGTTAAAGTGTTAGACTTTCAATCTGAAGGTCCCAGGTTGGAATCTTGTTAACGGCGCCTGGTGGGTTAAAGGGTGGAGATTTTTCCTGATCTCCCAGGTCAGCATTAACTCACTCAGTACGGCCAGCCCTCTCTTCTCCTCGACACAGACCCCTCGGATGTCCAGTGGGTGTCTGAATGACCCAACCTTAGCTTCCGTCGTCAGAATTGTGGTATTCTTTGTCAACATTCACGTCTTCAGTATAAGAGCCTTCCGCTTGCAATATTTTGATGGTGGTAATTGGGGTGAAACACTGTTAACGTCGCCTCTTTCGCCGTTCGTATGGAGAGAGTTAATGTGCAGACCTTACTAGTGCCTGAACCCCTTTCAAGCAGAAGATCAAAATACGCACATGATACCGTAATCCACGTCAGCGTGTGGTGGGTAATGGAAACAAGAACACATACCCAGCATGCACACCACTTGAAAAGGGAGTATGGCTGCCTACACAGCGGGGTAAAAACAGTCATACACGTAAATCTAAAAGCCCCACTCGTGTACATATGAGTGAACGTGGGAGCTGCAGCCCATGAACGAAGAAGGAGAAGAAGAGAGTCCAGTGCTTTACCCACTTGGCTGTTGTGTCCAACAAGCGTGGTGTGTGTGTGTGTGTGTGTGTGTGTGTGTGTGGTGTGTGTGTGTGTGTGTGTGTGTGTGTGTGTGTGTGTGTGTGAGACAGGCCGGCCCTGCTGTCCCTGGACCTGAGCAACAACAACCTGACCGACCTGCTGGACATCGTGCGCAAGGTGTCCACCCTCCCCAAACTGCGCAACCTCATCCTGCTGGGGAACCCCCTCTCCGTACGTCCTTTGATGATGATGATGATGATGATAGTGATAGTAATAATAATAGTGATGATGATGATGATGATGATGATGATAATAGTAATAGTAATAATAATAGTGATGATGATGATGATGATAATAGTGATAGTAATAATAATAGTGATGATGATGATGATGATAGTGATAGTAATAATAATAGTGATGATGATGATGATGATGATAGTGATAGTAATAATAATAGTGATGATGATGATGATGATAGTGATAGTAATAATAATAGTGATGATGATGATAGTGATAGTAATAATAATAGTGATGATGATGATGATGATGATGATAATAGTAATAGTAATAATAATAGTGATGATGATGATGATGATAATAGTGATAGTAATAATAATAGTGATGATGATGATGATGATGATAAAAATGATGGTGATGATAATAATGATTACAATAATAGTACATGGTACTTATATGATGATGATAATAATGATTATACTACTATTACTAGTAATAATGATGATGATGATAATGATCATGATAATAATAACAATAATGATAATAATAATAATAATTGTAATTGTAGTAATGATGATAATAATGATTATCTTGATAATAATGATGATGATAATCACAGTAATAGTATATAGTATTTATATGATGATAATGATGATGGTGATAATAATAATAATGATGATAATGCTATTACTGATCATAGTGAGGATGATAATTATGATAATGGTAATAATGCTAATGATGTAATAGTAATGATAATAATGATTTAAAAAACCTGTGCAGCCATGTCTCTGCTGGGAAAACCTCTGTCCGTATGTTTTTTAATTTAATGATAATAGTAATAATAATGATAAGATAAGATAAGATAAGAATAACTTTATTATCTCCAACTGGAGAAATTTGGTCAGGTGCATTATCACAACATAGACAAGTAAACAACATGGGGACCATAGCTGTAAAAGTCAAACAACAGCTTTTACGAATATTATGAAGATACAAATGTAAAAAATATCACATAC
>NC_134887.1:29500369-29535369 GCF_041734735.1 Babylonia areolata | reverse complement strand
GGGTGAGAGGCTGGTGTTGTGTCATGCAGTCAGGTGACCAGTGTGAAGGAGGCTGCCCCCCCCCCTCCCCCCTCCGCCATCACCCACCTGGCTTCCTACCTTTTGTTTGAGAACCAGTTACTCAACTCTCAAGACTACACACACACTACACACACTACACACAAACACACACAAACACGTGACACACATACACACACACACACACACACACACACACACACACACGCACACACGTGACACACACACACACACACACACGTGACACACACACTACACACACACTCTTTCTTTCTTAGTGCTGCAGCCTTGGGGTGTGGGGGTGGGGGTGGGGGCTAACTAGCCAGCTTTTAGGAGGACCGTCCCAGCAGCTGACTGTCCTGAAGCCCTCTTGGCCCAGAGAGTGAAGGGGGCAGGGCGGTGGGGGGTGACATGGGGGCAAAAGACACGCTCCACAAAAAATCAACATTCCAGCCCAGATAGTTGGGACAGCAGTTGCCTCCTGTCCTGGATGATCTCCTGTTGTGATGGTGGTGATAGTCTGGACCGGGCCACCTGGACAGAACAGGACAGGACTGTCTTATACACACACCACATGTGACCTGTTTGATTATTATTATATTAGGTGGGTCAGCGGTGTATATATATATATATATATATATATATATATATACCTTGTTCCTACCTACCCCTCCCCCCCAAACCCTCACCCCCTCCACCACCACCACCACCCTCTCTCCCACCTTCTTTGTGCTGGCTGTAGACCTGAGCTCTCGGCATTGTGGGGAAGGGGGGGTGGGAGGAGGAGGAGGAGGAGGAGAGAGGCCAGTGTTGTGTCATGCAGTCAGGTGATCAGTGTGTGTGTGTGTGGAGTGGGGGTGGGGTCAGTTGGGACAGCAGTGTGGAGCGATGGCCTTGAGGTAACGCGTTCGCCTACTAGGAAGCGAGAGAATCTGAGCGCGCTAGTTCCAATCACGGCTCAGCCGCCGATATTTTCTCCCCCTCCACTAGACCTTAAGTGGTGGTCTGGACGCTAGTCATTCGGATGAGACGATAAACTGAGGTCCCGTGTGCAACATGCACTTAGCGCACGTAAAAGAACCCACGGCAACGAAAGGGTTGTTCCTGGCAAAATTCTGTAGAAAAGTCCACTTCGATAGGAAAAACAAATAAATCTGCACGCAGGAAAAAAAACAACAAAAAAAACATGCACTTAGCGCACATTAAAAAAAAAACCCACGGCAACGAAAGGGTTGTTTCTGGCACGTGTCCTGTTTGGTTGCTATTATATCAGCTGGGTCAGCAGTAGATATATATATATATATATATATATATATATATATATATATATATATATATATATATATATATATATACTTTGTTCCTACCTACCCCTCCCCCCAAACCTTCACACTCACCCCCTCCACCACCACCACCACCACCACCCTCTCTCCCACCTGGGGGCATGGGGGTTGGGGGTGGGAGGGGGAGGATAGAGGCCAGTGTTGTGTCATGCTGTCAGGTGATCAGTGTGTGTGTGTGTGTGTGTGTGTGGAGGGGGGTGGGGTTGGGAGATGGGGGCGGGGGGACTGGCCCATCTGCCTCCCTGGCTGCCTTTGTTTGAGAACCAGTTACTCAGACCTTCAAGTCTGGGCTACTGTTGTCCACACACACACACACACACACACACACACACACACACACACACACAGGTTTGGAAGTTCACTGTTTGACAGGCACTAAGCAACAACAAACAAGCGAATATGCTGAAGCTGAGTAACTGAAGAAAGAAATGTAGAGTTAGAATGTGATCTCAGGGGCACATGCACACATACACACACACAGATCACACTGCTCACACACACACACACACACACACACACACACTACACACACACACACACACAGGGAACAGGGAGTGGGGGGGTGGGGGGGGGGAGGGTGAGAGGCCAGTGTTGTGTCATGCAGTCAGGTGACCAGTGTGGAGAAGGCTACACCCCACCCCCACACCCCCACACCTTCTTTGTGTCAGGCTGTAGAGGTGAGTCAGTGTCATTGTGTGGGGGTCAGAGGGGACTAGGGTGGGTGTGGGGGGTTGGGGGGGGGGGGAGAGAGGCCAGTGTTGTGTCATGCAGGCAGGTGACCAGTGTGGAGGATGCTGCCCCCCCACCCCCACCACCACCCCCACCCCCACCCACCCCCACCTCCCTTCCTACTTTTCTTTGTTTGGGAAACCAGTTACTCGATTCTCAGAGACTGGGTTATTGTTGTCCACACACACACAGGGTCACATATCCATTGTATGACATGAGAAAAAAACCCACAACAACAACAACACACCAACAACTGAAATAAGCAGAAGCTGAGTAAGTTAGAAAGTATGTGAATTAGAATATAATTCTACAGACACAGTCACGCACACACACACACACACACACACACACACACATATATATATATATATATATATATATATATATATATACATACATACACGCTACACACACACACACACACACACACACACACACACTCACACACACTACACACACACAAACACACACACACTACACACACACACACACACTACACAAACACACACACATATGTAAACACCCCCCCACACACACACACACACACACACACATGCACACACTACACATGCACACGCTACACACACACACACTATACACAAACACACACACACACACTACACACACACACTATACACACACACACACACACACACACACACACACACACACACACACACACACACACACACACAACACACACACATATAGGTCAGCAGTGTTGATCCTCTCTCTCTGCCACCTTCATTGTGCTGTCTGTGAGGGGTGAGTCCTTGTCATTGTGAGGTGGGGGGGGGGGGGTGTGGGTGCGTAGAGGGAGGGGGAGGAGAGTAGTGTTGCCTTATACAGTCCAGTGACCAGTGGAGGGGTGTCCCTGAATCTTTAACGTGCGTAATTGATCTTCTGCTTGCGTTTACACACGAAGGGGTTCAGGCTATGGCAGGTCTGCACATGTGTTGACCTGGGTGATCGGAAAAAATCTCCACCCTTTACCGAACCAGGCGCCGTTACCAGATTCGAACCCGGGACCCTCAGATTGAAAGTCCAACGCTTTAACCACTCGGCTATTGCGCCCGTCATCCCAAGAACAAGTCATAAAGATTCACTCCAAAAGCAGATAGTCACTTGACATGAAGCACTTGACCGTTAGGTGTGTTATGCCACCTCACCTCACCTCAGGCCCGTAACTAAGTAGTCGTTGGGGGAAGCCTGAGGACCGCAGACGCAACCTCCCTTCTCCATCTGTCTCTGTTGGCAGCCGCTGGCAGCAGCTCACGTGTGTGGAGTCCGGTCCATTGTTTGACGTACTCATACCATTTCTTCTGCTATCTTCCTCTTCTTCTCCCACCCTCGATGGTGCCTTGCATGATTGTTTTGGACAAGCTGGTGTGTCGAGTGTTGTGTCCAAACCATATCAGTTTGCGTCTCTTCATATACATGTACGGAGCAGAATTGAGAACCTTGCTGGACCTCAGGAACCTCTCCTTTCAACTGTGTTATGCCAGGAGGTAGCTGAACTCAAACTGTGTGTATCAGACACTTACATCAACACACCTGACATAAATCAATTGACCTGAAGGGCATTATGCCAACAGGTAACTAGTTAAACTCAACCCATATGTATCAGATGTTTACAACTACACACTTGACGTAAAGCAATTGACCTGAAGGGCATTATGCCAACAGGTAACTAGTTAAACTCAACCCATATGTATCAGATGTTTACAACTACACACTTGACGGAAAGTAATTGACCTGAAGGGCATTATGCCAACAGGTAACTAGTTAAACTCAACCCATATGTATCAGATGTTTACAACTACACACTTGACGGAAAGCACTTGACCTGAAGGGCATTATGCCAACAGGTAACTAGTTAAACTCAACCCATATGTATCAGATGTTTACAACTACACACTTGACGTAAAGCAATTGACCTGAAGGGCATTATGCCAACAGGTAACTAGTTAAACTCAACCCATATGTATCAGATGTTTGCAACTACACACTCGGCGTAAAGCACTTGACCTTAAAGGTCGTTTTGCCAACAGGTATCAAACTCAACCCCTATGTATCAGATACTCACATGACAATGTCAAAAGTGAACTAGAGTCACTCACATGATCACTGCCACCAACCCTTACCCCCCCCCCCCCCCCCCCCCCCTTCCCCCCCCCCCCCCCACACACACACACACACACACTTCATGCATAGAGCCACACAACAAAACTCCCCCACACATAGTGAAGTCATTTCTGCTTTATATCTATCTATTATGATCAATGTGCAATATAGCAGGCTGTGCTCATGATTATATTCAAAACAATGTTTCATAATTCTTTCTGTTTTTACATTAAGACTACTAGTTATTACCTGCAGTGTGTGGATGAATGTATGAAATGGTGTATGTGATATTTTTACATTTGTGTCTTCGTTATATTCGTAACAGCTGTTGTAGACTTTTACGGTTATGGTCCCCATGTTGTTTACTTGTCTATGTTGTGATAATGCACCTGACCAAATTTCTCTAGTTGAGATAATAAAGTTATTCTTATCTTATCTTATCTTCCGTTAAGAAACATGCATCTTGCAAATTTGTTGGATAGATAGGTAAATAAATGAATGATAAATACACAAATGAATAAAGAAATGAATATTATGAACAATAAAATGTGGCACAAAATTGTGAGATAGATAGATTGGAAAATGAATGAACGATAGATACACAAATGAATAAGGAAGCAAACATTATCAATAAAAAATAATTAATAAATAAATAAATATATGTCAATAAATAATTAAGTAGATGATTCATTAGTTGAATTAATAAGTAAAAAAAGAAAACAGTTAGGAATGAATAGATAAATGAAATAAACAAACAAGTGAAGCAATTGATAAGCTGATGAAACCAGCAGATAAACAAAATGACCTCATCTCAAAAGCAGCCAGTAAGATATGACGTCATTGTAACGGTCACACAGCTTCAGGTACATACATGCACAGAGCAAAAACTGACATCTGTCTGTCCACTGAACAGTGTTGACCAGTGGAGTGGCTAAAGGGAGGGAAGCGGGATGTATAACCAGGTTGACTGCCACGGCTTTTGGGTTCAGTCACAGGTCAAGTTTCATCTCAATACTATTTCATCAGCCAACACCAGTTCTTACAGGATGTGTGTGTGGGGGGGGGGGGGGGGGGGGGGTGCGTGCATGTGCATGTGTGAATCAGAATCAGAATTAATTTTAATGTCAATTAAACCTGAACAAGGTTTATAAGACACGCATGCCAAGTTACATGAAACCACGCACACAAAAAAGCAAAACAAAATAGGTAAATATTGAAAAAGAGATTGAATCACTCCTGCACACTATGGCGTTTTTTGGCAGCAGTTTATTGACAAATTTCCCAAACAGTCCCACAAATTTGTCTTCCAACATTAGCTGACTGGGTTTAATAATACTTGGAAGGTATTTTTTGAATTTTTTGTATGAATTCTATTCTAATTTCTTTGTATAATTTGTAGTCATCTAAGAAATGATATTCATCCTCTACTCTGTGTGTGTGGTGTGTGTGTGTGTGTGTGTGTGTGTGTGAGAGTGTGTGTGTGTGTGTGTGTGAGAGAGTGTGTGTGTGTGTGTGTGTGTGTGTGTGTGTGTGTGTGTGTGTGTGTGCAGCTGAGTTCAGGGCATGTTTTAACATCACTGATGTTATCTTGAGCACACATACTCATTTCAGCATATCTAAGAGTTGGGCAGCTGGAGTTTACTGCTGTTGTTATGTTATTATTGTAGAGTTTATTGCTGGTGATAACGCTTGACTTCAAACCGTTGTTTCACCTCTCTGGAGTGTATACAGTCATCCTTTCTTTTTATCGAGAGTTGATAACTGGCGTTTACTCTCCTTCTTGCCTACCGCTACTAATAATATGTATAAGGCGCAAAAAGTTGATGAAGTCAGCTATAAACGTACATAAATAAATGAATAAATAAATAAATTAATAATAATTATAATATAAAAAAGTAGTTATTTTTTTATGTATTTATCAATTATTTATTCACCTTTTTTTTTCTCTCTCAAGGCCTGACTAAGCGCGTTGGGTTACGCTGCTGGTCAGGCATCTGCTTGGCAGATGTGGTGTAGCGTATATGGATTTGTCCGAACGCAGTGACGCCTCCTTGAGCTACTGAAACTGAAACTGAAACTGAAACTCCTTCTTCCCTGAATCTGGAGGCAATAGCTGGAGTTTACTTTTCTTCATCTGGAGTCGGTGGCTGGAGTTTTATTTATTACCCTTCTGATCTTACATCATTGTGAAACAAAGCAAAGTATATTGTATTGTATTGTACTGTACTGTACTGTACTGTACTGTTCTGTTCTGTACCCTACTGTACTGTACTGTGCTGTGCTGCGCTGCATTGCATGGCACAGCTTTGTATTGCATTGTTTTGCATTGCGTTGTGGTACTGTTTTGTTTTGTATTGTATTATGTTGCATTATATTGCATTGTATTGTTTTACATTGTATTGTTTTGCATTACATTGCACTGTTTTGCATTTTTTGCATTGCATTGCATTATATTGCATTGCATTGCATTGTATTGTATTACTTTTTGTCTTAACAGTTGTCTCTGTGTAAAATATGGACTGCTATATTCAGGGAAAGTGGGTTGTCATAGTGCAGCACCATCCCCCCGCGCCCCCCCACACACACACGCTTCTTTTTTTTTTGTCTGTTTTGGTCTGCAAATGTATTTGAATTATTATCAATGTAGATTTTCCTACAGACAGAATTTTGCCAGGGACAGCCCTTTTTTTTTTTTTTTTGCAGTAGATTCTTGCATGTGCGCAGAGAGTATGCTGCACACAGGACTTCAGCATAATGTATCATCAGCATACCATATTTTGAAGTTTGTATTTGTATTTCTCTTCTTTTTGTCTCAAACAGATTTCTCTGTGTGAAATTCAGGCTGCTCTCCCCTGGGAGAGCGTGTCACTACACTGAGAGTGCCACCCATTTTTTAAATATTTTTTCCTGCGTGCAGTTTTTACTTGTTTTTCCTATTGAAGTGGATTTTTCTGTTGAATTTTGCCAGGGACAACCCTTTTGTTGCCATGGGTTCTTTTCCGTGTGCTAAGTGCTTGCTGCACAAGGGACCTCGGTTTATCGTCTCATCTGAATAACTAGCGTCCAGACCACCACTCAAGGTATAGTGGAGGGGGAGAAAATATCGGCGGCTGAGCCGTGGTTTGAACCAGCGTGCTCAGGTTGTCTCACTTCCTAGTAGGCAGATGCATTACCTCTAGGCCATCACTCCATATTGTATCACCATTGTATTGTATCATATTGTATCATCTGAATGACTGGTACCCAGACCACCACTCAAGGTCCAGTGGAAGGGGAGGGGGTGGGGGAGTAGAAAAAACAACAACAAAAAAACAACAACCCAGTCTGCTTATGGCATGCAAAGGATCAAACACGCTGTCTTCTTCTTCTGCGTTCACTCGTATGCACACGAGTGGGCTTTTACGTGTATTACCATTTTTACCCTGCCATGTAGGCAGCCATACTCCGGGTGTGCATGCTGCGTATGTATGTTCTTGTTTCCATAACCCACCGAACGCTGACATGGATTACAGGATCTTTAATGTGCGTATTTGATCTTCTGCTTGCATATACACACGAAGGGGGTTCAGGCACTAGCAGGTCTGCACATAATTATGTTGACCTGGGAGATCGTAAAAATCTCCACCCTTTACCCACCAGGCGCCGTCACCGTGATTCGAACCCGGGACCCTCAGATTGACAGTCCAACGCTTTAACCACTCAGCTATTGCGCCCGTCAAACACGCTGTCCATGTCAGTGTTTGGTGGGTTACGAAAACAAGAAGGCAGCTTCCCTCCATTTTTGGGGGGACGTAAGCTCACTTGTGCATACAAGTGAACGTGAGAGTCACAGCCCTTGAAGAGAAAAACACAAAACAATAAGAGCTTGAAATGGCCCCTTTGCAGGTTGGCTGGGGCTGTAAGCAACTACTTATTTATCAATACTTTTTATTTCTAATGTAGTATCCTTTATTTCTTTCTTATGCAAGTTTGGTGCATATGTGGGTGTATGTGTGAATGTGTGTCTCCATGTTTTACATTTATTTGCTTATTTATCATCATTGTTGTCTTTTTTATTTATTTATTTATTTATTTATTATTACTACTTTTTATGTTATATTTATTTATGTACGCTTATAGTTGACTTCATCAAGTTTTTGCGCCTTATACATATTATTAGTAGTGGTAGTAGTTGGGTTTTTTTTATTTTATGTATTTATCTATTATTTATTCACCCCTTATTTATTTATTTATTTATTATTTTTCTCAAGGCCTCTGACTAAGTGCGTTGGGTTACGCTGCTGGTCAGGCATCTGCTTGGCAGATGTGGTGTAGCGTATATGGATTTGTCCGAACGCAGTGACGCCTCCTTGAGCTACTGAAACTGAAACTGTAAGCAACCTGATTTGATTTGTTGTTTTTTTGTTGTTTTTTTCTTTTCAGAATACATTCTAGACGAAGCGAAGGTGGGTCTGGAGGTGACGTACCTGAAGGGGGTGCCACAACCTGATGAACTCAAGGTCTGTTGTTTTTTGTTACTCTCTGTGGTGACTTTTTATCGTGCTATGGTGACTTTTTACCATGATGGGGGTCACTTTTTACTTTGCTGTGGTCACTTTTTATCTATCTGTAGTAGCGTTTTGACTTCTGTGGTGAGTTTTTTTTCATTTCATGATGTTTTTGTTGTTTTTTGTTGTTTTTTTTAACCTTTCTTTCGTAACTTTAATCTTTCTGTTGTAATGTCTACATTTCAATTTCTGTGGCAGCTTTTACCTTTCTTGGTAATTTTTTTTTTTTTTTTTTTACTTTCTGTGGTAAATTTACCTGTCTGTAGTAGTTTTAACTTTTCTGTGGTATCTTTTACATTCCATCCTAACTTTTACCTTTCATAGTAACTTTTACCTTTCTGCGATAGCATAAACATTTTATATGGCGTTTTTGGGCTTTCAAGATATAATTTATATCTTTCATGGTAGCTTTTACCTTCATGAAGTAACTTTTACTTTTCATCATTACAGTTACCTTTTTTGTTTCTTTTTTTTGTGGGGGTAACTTTTATAGTATTTCATGGTAACTGTTACCTTCCTGTGGTAATGTTTAACATTCTGTGGCAATGTTTTACCTTGATGTGGTAACTTTTATGACATTTCATGGTAACTTCTATCTTTCTGTGGTGACTTACATTTCATGGTCACATTTACCTTTCTGTGGTAATGTTTACCTTGATGGGGTAACTTTTACGACATTTCATGGTAACTTCTATCTTTCTGTGGTAACATTTACAACATTTCATGGTAACTTCTACCTTTCTGTGGTAACATTTACAACATTTCATGGTAACTTCTACCTTTCTGTGGTAACATTTACAACATTTCATGGTAACTTCTACCTTTCTGTGGTAACATTTACAACATTTCATGGTAACTTCTACCTTTCTGTGGTGACATTTACAACATTTCATGGTAACTTCTACCTTTCTGTGGTGACTTACATTTCATTGTGATATTTACCTTTCTGTGGTAACTTTTACAACATTTCTTGGTAACTTTTATCTTTTTATGGTAAATTTTACAAAAAATTCATGGTACCATTTACCTTTCTGCAGTAACTTTTGCTACATTTTATGGTAATTTCTACCTTTCTGTAGTAACTTGTATTTTTGCTTGGTAATTTTTATCTTTTCTGTAGTAACTCTTACAGAGGACAACGCTCTCGTTGCCGTGGGTTCTTTTTCAGTGTGCAAAGTGCATGCTGCACATTTTGACCTTGGTTCATCGTCTTATCCGAACTACTTAGACGCTCAGTTTGATTTTCCAGTCAAACTTGGGAGAAAGGGCGAGGGCGGGATTCGAACCCACACCCTCATGGACTCAGTATTGGCATGCTGCCACCTTCCTCCTGAACCACAAAGAAAGGGAGCTACAGTATTAGTGGGTGTGTCCCCGTGTAATCTGGAGGGAAAACAGTGTATTTTGTGCATTTTTTTTTTATAATTCTTTTTTATCAACGTGGCATAGAAGTTTTCCAAGGTTGTAAACTCCCGTGGGGTTGAATGGGTTAAGTGCATGCGTGGTTGCGTTTGGGGCTTGGAACGCCTGTAGGGAGGGCAGCAACAGCAACAGTTGCGGCTCTGTGTTGCATTCCTTCACCTAGTGCAGGGTCTTGTGAGTTTCATTTTTTTTTTTATATATATATCAGAATCCGGGGTAATTCCACTGTGTGCTTGACAGTCAGTCTTGTCCTCACTGTGACCATCTGAACACCAGAGGGGTCAACTACTGCCCCAATATCTGGGTTAGAATTTTGATTATAGCAGAGAGTGTCTTGCCCAAGTCACATCCCCACTTTCTCGGCCAAGAGGGTTTTAGGACAGTCGGTGTTGGGATGGTTCCCAAAAGGCCAACTAGCCCTCAAGGCTGCAGATCTAGTAAGAGCCAGTGCAAATCTTGCCTCCTAGTTTGAGGGTCATAGTCCATCATAAATTACTAAACTTTAACTCTCTCCACACGAACGGCGAAAGAGACGACGTTAACAGCATTTCACCCCAACTACAACCATCAAAATATTACAAGCGGAAGGCTCTTACACTGAAGAGGTGAATGTTGACAAAGAATACCACAATTCTGACAACGGAAGCTAAAGGTTGGGTCATAGAGACACCCACTGGACATCCGAGGGGTCTGTGTAGAGGAGAAGAGAGGACTGGCCGTACTGAGTGAGTTAAATGAACTCCCATCACTGCTGGGAGAAGCCATTGATCATAGAGCTCTCATTTTGCTGTCGGCTTTACTGTAAGCTTATGTCAATCTTTGATGTAAGCCTCTGTATTATAAATGTATTCACAAATCCGCCCCTTATTATCTTTTTGGCTGCCTTCACCTCATCTCACTCTCTACAATCGGCTTTGTATCCACTCTGTTCATGCATACCCAGATCCAAACACTCCACTGTCAGCTGCCGTTCTTTATGTCTCTGGACCTTGCATGTGGAATGAACTTCCTCTTCTGCTTCGTCAGGTCTCCGCACTCAGCTCTTTCAAGTCTGGCCTTAAAATCCACCTCTTCCCAAGATTGGCTTCCTTCCCTGCCTCTTCCTTGTTTTTCAGTTTTTTTTACCCAGTTTAGAGTTAAGCATGCGTGTGACTCACTTGGGTGTGGGAGCGCTTCGATTTGTCTCTGCACAAGATTTAGCACTCTATAAATATTAATTATTAGTATTATTATTATTATCAAGCTGAGCATTAAGAGCCTGCTAGGCAGCAGATAATGACCCCAGGTTTTTGGGTTGGGTTTTTTTTTCGTTTTTTTTGTTGTGGATTTGAACCCCAGCACCCAGAGGACCAGCCGGAGTACCCCGTTGTGGAGCGCAACTACTACGTGCGCTTCATGTTCCCGGCGGACCTGAGCGGCCACAGCAGCCGCCTGAACACCCTGGGCCATGGGGAGGACTTTGAGGACCTGCCCACACTGCCTGATGCTGAGGAGCACCACGACATGGCCTCCGATGTGGTGAGGGGGAGTGGTGTTTTTGTTTTGTGTTTTTTGTTATTGGTGGGTGTTTTGTTTTTTTGACTAACACCCCACCGTGACATGGCCTCCGATGTGGTGAGGGGGAGTGGCGTTTGTTTTTTTGTTTTTGTTACTGGTGGTTGTTTTGGTGGGTTTTTTTTACTAACACCCCACCATGACATGGCCTCCGATGTGGTGAGGGGGTGTGGTGTTGTTTTTTTTGTTATTTTTTTGTTACTGGTGGTTGTTTTGGGTTTTTTTACTAACACCCCACCACGACATGGCCTCCGATGTGGTGAGGGGGTGTGGTGATTTTTTGTTTTGTTTTTGGTTACTGGTGGTGGTTGTTTTTTTTTTATTAGCACCCCACCACGACATGGCCTCCGATGTGATGAGGGGGAGTGGTGGTTTTTTTGTGTGTTTTTTGTTATTGGTGTTTGTTTTGTTTTTTTTACTAGCACCCCACCACGCCATGGCCTCCGATGTGGTGAGGGGGAGTGGTGGGTTTTTTTGTATTTTTTGTTACTGGTGGTTGTTTTGTTGTTGTTTTTTTGACTGACACTCAAAACCATATTTTCCGATCCAGAATCTTAAGAGATTACAATAACAGTAACTATGTTTAAGTCAAGAAAGATAATGAATGGCAGGAGTGGTGGGGTTTTTTTTGTTTTGTTTTGTTTGTTATTGGTGGCTGTTTTGTTTCTTTTACTCACACTCAACCATATTTTCTGATCCAGAATCTTAAGAAATTACAATAACAGTGACTATGTTCAAGTCAAGAAAGACAATGAATGGCAGGAGGAGTGATGTTTGTCATCGTTGAAAATGTGTGTCTGACAGGGGGGTTGGGGGGAGGGGATGTGTGTGTGAATGGGTTGTGGGGGTTGTGTATGTATGTGCGTGTGTGTGTGTGTGTGTGTTGGGGGTAGGGGGGAGAGCAAGTGAGTGTGTGCGTGTGTGTGTGGTTGTGGGAGGAGCGTGTGTGTATGTGCGTATGTGTGCTGGGTGGGCAAGTGTGTGTGTGTGTGTGTGTGTGTGTGTGTGTGTGCATGTCAGTGTTTTAATCAATATGTGTGTGTGTGTGTGTGTGTGTGTGTGTCCATTTGAGTATATGTGTGTGTGTGTATGTTTCGTGCATGTGTGTGTATGTGTGTGTGTGTGTGTGTGTGTGTGCATGTGCATTTGTTTATGTGTGTGTGTCAATATATACATATATTTGTGTGCGTATGTGTGTGTGTCTGTGTGTGTGTTTGTGTGTGAGCACTGGCATTTGTTCATGTGTGTGTGTCTTTGTATGCATGTTTTTTTGTTTTTTGTTGTTGTTTTTTTTTGTTGTGTGTGTGTGTGTGTGTGTGTGTATGCATTCATGTATGTCTCTATACATGCATGTCCAAGCAGCAGTCAGCCAGGCTGGAGGGGTCCCAGCAGTCGGGGAGCCACACGGAGAAGAACGTCATCTTCAGCCAACCGCCGGAGACCAAGGTCATGGACCCCCTCACCCTGCCCCTCATCGAGGAGGCTGGTGAGTCTCCAGCGCCACACACACACACACACACACACACACACACACACACACACACACACACACACACACACACACACACACGCACACACACACACACACACACACACACACACACACACTCACACACACACACACACACTCACACTTACACACACACACACACAAACACACACACACACACACACACACTCTGCACACACACACTCTGCACACACACACACACACACACACACACACACACACACACACACACACACACACACACTCACACTTACACACGCACACACACACAAACACACACACACACTCTGCACACACACACTCTGCACACACACACACACACACACACACACACACACACACACACACTGAGAGAGAGAAAGGTCAAGGTTAAAAGTCCCGTATTCTGTGCCGTGCATACTGAGAGAGAATGGATGAAGTTAAAGGTTTAAGGTCCTGTGTTTGGTGCCTCGCGCACGGAGACTGAGAGAGAAAGGTCAAAGTTGGAGGTTGAAGGTACCATGATTGTTGTTGTGCACGCTGGGAGAGAAAGGTGACAGTTACAGGGTAAAGGTCCCATATTTGGTGCCATGCGCACTGAGAGAGAAAAGTCAAAGTAAAAAGGTTAAAGGTTGCATATTTGGTGCCTCATACTCTGAGAAAGGTCAAATTCAAAGGTTAAAGGTCCCATGAAATTCTGACCTTTCACCTTTTTTTACCCCCCACCACCTCCCTCCCTCCCCCCACCCACCCACCCACCCCCTTCACTTCCCCCAGAGGAGCCACCAAGGTCAGCGAGCGCCATGGAGTCACAGGCGGGTCTGGGTCATGAAGAGGACAAGGTCAAGGACGGAGACGCTGCTCTGGAGGTGTCGGCGGAAGGTGAAACCAAGCCGGCCATTCCCTTGGCGCCGATCACGTCCGTCAGCAAGCCATGGGCGGAGGAAATCGAGCTGGACTGGAAGGTGGACGTGTCGAGGTTTGACCTCACGGCTCTGAGAGACTTCTTCAAACAGGGCATGGATTTCTCCGTCGTTGAGGAGATGGTGAGTGTGTTGGGGTTTTGAGAGGTGGGGTGGGGGGGGTGGATTGTTGGAGACAGCTGGGATTTAGGGTGAGGCATGGTCGGAGGAAATGGAACGGACATGACAAGGTTTGATCTGACGGTTTAAAGAGACTTCTTCAAACAGGGCACGGATTTCATTTCTCTATCGTTGAAGAGATGGTGAGTATGTTAGGGTGGGAGGGGGGGTGGAGGGGGGATCGGGCGGGGAGGGGGTGGGGATGGAACGGACATGACAAGATTTGATCTGACGGTTTAAAGAGACTTCTTCAAACAGGGCATGGATTTGATTTCTCTGTCGTTGAGGAGATGGTATGTTAGGGTGGGAGAGGGGGTGGAAGGGGAATCGGGCGGGGGGGGGGGGAATGGAACGGACATGACAAGATTTGATCTGACGGTTTAAAGAGACTTCTTCAAACAGGGCATTGATTTCTCCATCGTTGAGAAGAATGATGGTGATCGCGTTAGGGTTTGTGATGGGGGGCTGAGTTAGAGCTGTGAATTTGGGGTGAGGCGTGGGCGTAGGAAATTGAACGTACATGACAAGATTTGATCTGATGGTCTACACAGACTTCTCCAAAAAAGGCATGGATTTCTTTGTCTTTTAGGAGATGGTGAGTGTGTTAGGTTGGTGGGGTGGAAGACAACTGGGATTTGGGGTGAGGCATTAGTCAAGGAAATTTGACCTCACAGCTCTGAGAGACTTCTTCAAACAGGGCATGGATTTCTCTGTCGTTGAGGAGATGGTGAGTGTGTTGGGGTTTTGAGAGGTGGGGTGGGGGGGGGGGATTGTTGGAGACAACTGGGATTTAGGGTGAGGCATGGGCGAAGGAAATGGAATGAACATGACAACGTTTGATCTGACGGTTTAACTCTCTCCATACGAACGGCGAAAGGGACAACGTTAACAGCGTTTCACCCCAATTACCATCATCAAAATATTGCAAGCGGAAGGCTCTTATACTGAAGAGGTGAATGTTGACAGTGAATACCACAATTCTGACGACGGAAGCTAAAGGTTGGGTCATTCAGACACCCACTGGACATCCGAGGGGTCTGTGTAGAGGAGAAGAGAGGACTGGCCGTACTGAGTGAGTTAAAGAGACTTCTTCAAACAGGGCATTGATTTGATTTCTCTATCGTTGAGGAGAATGATGGTGATCGTGTTAGGGTTTGTGTGGGGGGTGGGGGGAAGGGCTGGGGGGAAGGGGTGGGGGGGGGGTTCGAGACAACTGTGATTTAGGGTGAGGCATGGGTGGAGGAAATGGGGAATGGCATGACAAGGTTTAACATCATGGTTTAAAGAGACTTCTTCAAACAGGGCATGGATTTCAACATCTTTGAGGAGATAGTGAGTGTGTGTTGGGGTTTGTGGTGGGGGTGGGGGTTGGGGGGCGGATTGTTGGAGAGATCTGGGAGTTGGGGTAAACTGTGGGCAGAGGAAATTGAACGGATGTGACAAGGTTTGATCTGACAGCACAAAGAGACTTCTTCACACGGGACATGGATGGATCTCTTGTCATTGTTGAGGAGATGGTGAGTGTTTTAGGGGTAGGGGTAGCAGACTCGTGGGGGTGTCGAGTGAGGGGGACAAGGGTGGGTTTTTTTTGTTTTTTGTTGTTGTTGGGTTTTTTTTTTGTTTTTTTTGTTCTTTTGAGACTTTTTGGAGAGTACTGCCTGAGGATTGTAGCTGTCTCTTTCACTCGTTTGAGTGCATGCACATAAGCATGTGCACACACACATGTGTGCATGTGCACTCCACACACACAAACACACACACATACGTACACACACACGCACATATACACACATTCATGCGCGCACATACACACACATGCACACATGCACTTACTCACTTACATACACACAAACACACACGCACACACGCACAAAACAGACACAAGCACAGCCTCTCTCTCTTTCTCTGTCTCTCTGTCTCTGACCCTGTCTCAGTCTCTATCTGTGCATCTGTCTGTCTGTCTGTCTGTCTGTCTCTCTCTCTCTCCTTCCTTTAAAGGTTGCTTTGTCTTTGTTCTCAGGTCCAATGACATAACGCAAGTTGAACACATCACTACACAAACACAACACAAAGAAAACACGAACACAACACACCACAAAGACTGACTGGTGTTGCAGGTCCTGTGTTACCCGATGGAGGAAGAGGAAAATGTGGACACGCCCACTGGCTCCAAGAAAAGCAAGGACGGCTCAAAGGACAAGAAGGATGCCAAGGGCAAGGTAGGTCATAGGGGTCAAGGTCGTGTCACGACCTTGACACTCTTTGCCCTTGGGATCCCTCTCGTTCCCCTGACTGTCCCTGTTGGCATTTCCCTGTCTTTGAGTATGGCTGCACTCATGCGCACAGTGATTCAGGTGCACCTGAACCTTAGTAACTTGGTGCACCTGCACTTTGTGCACAGTGTTGGGAGTTTTGCTGTACTTTGTATGCACTTTGGATTTTGCTGTGTTGGTATATTATCTTGATTGGTTTTATATCAGATTTGATTTGCTGTGTTATATATTATCTGGCTCAGTTTAGATGAGATCTGACTTGCTGTGTCATATATTATCAGAATGGTTTTACATGATATTTGAATGGCTGTGTCATATATTATCACAATGCTTTTCCATGAGGTTTGAATTGCTGTGTCATATATTATATGATTTGTTTTATAGGACTGTTGCCATGAAACCAAAATTGAATTATAGCTTGTTGTGTGCTGTGTGTTTTGCTTTTTATATTATTCCCATTGTTTCTAGTAATATAAATAATAATAATAATAATAATTCATAACTTTAATATGGCGCGATATCCAGTACTAATGCTGCTCAAAGCGCCTTACATCATCAAGCCAGATGAGAACAGATAAGAACATAACATAAAACATATATATATATATGTACACACACACACACATATATATATATATATATGTGTGTGTGTGTGTGTGTGTGTGTGTGTGTGTGTGTTATTTTTCATTTGACTGCTTGATACATTCCTATATTACATGCATTCTCAGTATTGTTTTCTTGTGTACTAAGTGTGTGTCTGTGTGTTTGAGCATATGTCTGGAATGAGTGTTTCTGTGAATGTGTGACGCTTCAATATATATTTGTCGGTGAGTGTAAGAAGTTGAAAGAGAATGAGAGAGGGAGAGGGAGTGAGTATGTGATATAGGTGCATACGTTTCTAATGTGTGTGAGAGAGAGAATGAGAAGAAGGAAGAGAAAGAGAGAGAGAGAGAGAGAGAGAGCATCTTGGTGTTACTGTGTGTGTGTGTGTGTGTGTGTGCGCGCGCGCGAGCGCATGCACGCACATGTGTGTGTGTGTGTCTGTGTTAAATGTATATTTTTCCAATTAACCATTTTTGAGCGCTCTTTTTTTTTCTTTAGCAATAATGTGAAACTTTTTCATGTGTGTACTACATATTTAGTGCATGCTAATGCGTGCATGTGTATGTGTATGTGTGTATGTATAAGTATGAACTTGTGATGAATGCCTACTTTTTCCCCCTGCTGACCATTTTGGAGGGCTCTTTTCCACATATAAAGTGTAACGTAACGTGTTTGTTTTTTTTCCAGTGTGTTCAACAAATACAGTGTGTGCTAATGTGTGGGTGTGTATTCCCGTGCACATCCATCGCACACTTCACTCTATGTTGCATACAGCTGATTTTTTTTCCAAAGACATTTTCTTTTTGTGTGTGCTTTGTGTATATCATGCATAACAGTTTTCTCTGTGTGTGTGTATGTGTGTGTGTGTATGTGTGTGATTTTCCATTCAGCATAGTGACTCTTCCGCCAAGAATGAGAAAAGAGCCGGCAGTGGTAAAGACAAGCACAAGCCCAAAGTGAGAGGCGTTGGTTATGAAGAGTTCAAAAACTTGCCTTGGTGAAGGGCATTAGAAACCCTTTTTCTGTCTGCTCTAACTTTCTAAGATTCATAATTCGCATTTTAACAGCTTTTTTCAAAAAAAAAAAAAAGAAAAAAAAAAGAAGAAGCTAGAATCATGGTGCTGTATGCATGCGGGTTGCTTTTGCGAATGCTTGTTGCTTCTACTGACATGAGGCTTATAGCCTCCAACGCTTTGCTGAGACTGTCATATTACTGGATGGTGCATGGATAGTTCTTTACCCCTTTCTCTCTTTCTCTCTTTTCTTCTCTCTCCCTCTGTCTCTCTCTGTTTCTCTCTCTGTCTCCCTCCTCTCTCTCTCTGTATGTAAAAAAAATTTGTAGGCTATATATGTATATGTTTAGAGCTACACACACACACACACACACACACACACACACACACACACACACATTATTTGTACATATTTAGAGCTACACACACACACACACACACACACACACACACACACACACACACACACAGATGTATTTACATCTATGAACAATAATTTTGATGATATTTTTTTCATTTGTAAATTTACTTCTTCTTTTTTTTCTTCTCTCTTTTAGATATCATCTTGTTATCAACACATAATGTATGATGTGTATCAGCTTCTTTATATCGGCATGATATTAACACCTTTATATTGGTTTGATATTAACATGGATTCTTTTTGATAGGCAACTTGCCTAGTTTTTATCACCTTTGTGCGTTCAAATGTGATCGCTCCCCATCTCAGAACTAGCTGTCATCCTGAAATGTTGGACCTTGAATATGTAATGACTGATTTCCAATGTTAATTGTTTTGTTTACTTGTCCATTTCAAAATCTTTTAACTCACTCAGTACGGCCAGTCCTCTCTTCTCCTCTACACAGACCCCTCGGATGTCCAGTGGGTGTCTGAATGACCCAACCTTTAGCTTCCGTCGTCAGAATTGTGGTATTCTTTGTCAACATTCACCTCTTCAGTATAAGAGCGTTCCGCTTGCAATATTTTGATGATGGTAATTGGGATGAAACGCTGTTAACGTCGTCTCTTTCGCCGTTCGTATGGAGAGAGTTAATATTTGTTTTTTTTTCACGGGCAAAATCTGATGTGAGAAACATCACTTATCCTTTTTAGCATGTGGTGTGTGTGTGTGTGTGTGTGTGTGTGTGTGCGTGCGTGTATGCATGCGTGAGAGAGATGAATATGTTTGCTGTTCTTAATGTCCACAACAGGACAAAAAAGACTCCCATGATAAGGGGAAAAACAAGGGACACAAAGTGAGTGACGGTGGTGGTTGTTGAAGTTCAGAACTGCTTTGTGGAACGGAATTTTAGAAAAGTGCATTTCGTCTGCTCTAATTTCGGATTCTTGTGCATTGACTTGAAAAGTTCAAAATATTTCCAGTTTTTGCATGTCTGTTGCTTTGCAAATGTTGTTTGCTTTAACCTTTGTTTTGTTGTGTGTTTTTTCTTATTGAGGACAAGTAAATAGATATTGGTGTTCTCAATATATATATTATATAGATAGATATATAGATATATGCATGTTACACATCTATTTTATTTTCTCCTCCTTCCGGTACTTTCTTGTGGAATGTCTTTTTACCAGAAAATCAACAAAACTAGTATTCTGCAGAATCTGATCCAGTCAGTCTCACCAGCTGTCATTTCCAGGTCATCGTCTTTTCAGCCATGCTCAAACCAAGGACCGAACGCTGTTCAGTCTTGACAGCTGTCATTTCCAGGTCATCGTCTTTTCAGCCATGCTCAAACCAAGGACCGAACGCTGTTCAGTCTTGACAGCTGTCATTTCCAGGTCATCGTCTTTTCAGCCATGCTCAAACCAAGGACCGAACGCTGTTCAGTCTTGACAGGCGCGCTGGCCGAATGGTTGCAGCACTGTGTACGAGGGTCATTCAATAAATAAGGTGAATTTTTCGGTATAAGGACTTCTAATACAGATAGAAGCTTACTTCTTTTTTTTTCTTTTTTTTTTTCAACGTAGTCTCCCAGCACTGTCACACACTTTTCCCATCTGTGCACAAGCTTCCGTATTCCCACAGCGTAAAAATCTTTGGACTGATGTCTCAGCCAGTCGCTCACAACACTTTTGACTTCATCGTCACTTTCAAACTTCGTGCCTCTCGTGAACGCTTTCAAGGGACCAAACAGGTGAAAGTCGGCTGAAACATGTGGCACCATACACAGTTGACATTCTCCTATGAATTTCAACTGGTTTGCACCCTTCAGCAACCAAAAACTTGATAACTGACCGCTGTTCAATCCTGGAGCATGCTTCTTGGTCGGCCATCTTTGTTAATCGCCAAAACTCTCAAAGTTTTTTTTAATCTGCAAAACAAATTAAATCCATGTGAAAAAGAAGTAAAACAAAACAAAAAAAAAGAAAATAAAGTAAGCTTCTATCTGTATTAGAAGTCCTTATACCGAAAATTCACCTTATTTATTGAATGACCCTCGTATATGCATACAAAAATTGAAGTACAAGACCCTGTAATCCTCATCATTGTTCGATGGATTATGGAAAGAGGAAAATGCACAGCATGCACCAACCACAACAGATTCATCAGCATACAGACATTGGTTGTGAAACGGAAGAACAACAGAATCTTCCAAAGATGTCAATGTGGCTGTGACATTTGCCTGTTATGTATCACAGACTTCACCACTTTTAAATTTTATCAGTGTGAGATAATAAAGCGATGGCTGTCGTTTGTTCAGGTGGTAGTTGAACCACGTGCCGCCCTTTTGGAGGGAATCAAGATAGAAACTGAGCATACGATTGAAATCTGGTCTTTTTATTGACCAAGTTTTTTTTTAGTTTTTTTTTTTTTAGAAAGACGCCCTGAATGGTCAGTTCTTTTTCTGGCATGTTGTTCATTGAGGGAGATCCACCACAGTTCCCATACCATTCGTGCACATCTGATAGAATTGTACCTCTTCGTTATGACTTGTTGAAATCTGAGCAACTTACTCAAATCTTGTATTTTCTGCTGCACACAGGCGGTTCATGGTCAGTCATGTGCTTCTGGCTAGAAAAGAGGTCCTGACTTTTTTTCTTTTCTTTTTTTGTAGGAGGGCATGGCACATTGTCAGTTTTCCATTTGTTAGTTTTTTTTAAAAGATTCCTTTTTTAGCTGCAGTGTGTTTTTTTAGAGTAATAAAAACCCATGACATGAGTCAGAATGAAGAATGAGAATATGAAACGTATATTAAAAATTAAAAAGTTGATTTTTTTTTTTCGTTGAACACTGTATTTACCTAGTTAGAAAATTGAAATCTTATCTGCTCTGTTTATGGAACACAAAGCGTCCATACTTCGGACTTACATAGAAGTTGAGTGGTTTATTGAAATGCTGTCTAGTGTCTTTTAAGTGAACACAGTATGTCCCTGTCATGACTTAGACGTTTTCGCAGCTTATTGAAATCTTGTCATATGTTTGTAGTGAACGTGGTTTATTGAAATGCTGTCTAGTGTCTGTTTAGTGAACACAGTATGTCCCTGTCATGACTTAGACGTTTTCGCAGCTTATTGAAATCTTGTCATATGTTTGTAGTGAACACTGTCATATAACCCTTGTCAGCGACCTAGATAGAAGCTGAGCATGTTACTGAAATCTTGTCTTACATCATTTTATTGACCTAGATAGAAGCTGAGCATGTTACTGAAATCTTGTCTTACATCATTTTATTGACCTAGATAGAAGCTGAGCATGTTACTGAAATCTTGTCTTACATCATTTTATTGACCTAGATAGAAGCTGAGCATGTTACTGAAATCTTGTCTTACATCATTTTATTGACCTAGATAGAAGCTGAGCATGTTACTGAAATCTTGTCTTACATCATTTTATTGACCTAGATAGAAGCTGAGCATGTTACTGAAATCTTGTCTTACATCATTTTAACTAACCTAGATAGAAGCTGAGCATGTTACTGAAATCTTGTCTTACATCATTTTATTGACCTAGATAGAAGCTGAGCATGTTACTGAAATCTTGTCTTACATCATTTTATTGAACACAGCATGCCCCGTCACTGTGACCTGGGCAGGTGTTTAGCAGTTTATTGAAATCCTGTCATCTCTTTTTAGTGAACACTATACGACCCTTGCCAATGACCTACATTCAAGCTGAGTATGTTATTGAAGTCTTATGTGTTTATATTGAACATTGTATTACCCTTGTCGATGACCCTTGTAGAATCTGTCGCATCATATTATAATTTTGTCATAAATCATATCTATTTACTGAAACACTGTATGTATGTCGCATCATATTATAATTTTGTCATAAATCATATGTATTCACTGAATCACTGTATGTATGTCGCATCATATTATAATTTTATCATAAATCATATCTATTCACTGAAACACTGTATGTATGTCGCATCATATTATAATTTTATCATAAATCATATCTATTCACTGAAACACTGTATGTATGTCGCATCATATTATAATTTTATCATAAATCATATCTATTCACTGAAACACTGTATGTATGTCGCATCATATTATAATTTTATCATAAATCATATCTATTTACTGAAACACTGTATGTCCCTTGTCAACAAACTTAAATTGAAGCTGAGTGTGTTGTTGTTGAAGTCTTGTCATATCGTTTTTATTGAACATTGTAGTACTCTCGTTGATGACCCAGACAAACTGAGCATGCAGCTTTTTATAAATTTTGAATATGTGTTTCCTTCCAAATCCAGCCATTTCCCTTCTTATTCTTTGTACGATTTGGTTGTGGGTAAAGCTCCCATAGCCTTTTACAGACATCAGGGGCAGTGAATTCATATCCACTGTGTCCAGGGCTGGGCATGGAAAGGCAGTGAATTCATACCCACTGTGTCCAGGGCTCAGCAAGGGAAGGCAGTGAATTCATACCCACAGTGTCCAGGGCTCGGCAAGGGAAAGGAAGGCAGTGAATTCATATCCACTGTGTCCAGGGCTCAGCAAGGGAAGGCAGTGAATTCATACCCACTGTGTCCAGGGCTCAGCAAGGGAAGGCAGTGAATTCATACCCACTGTGTCCAGGGCTCAGCAAGGGAAGGCAGTGAATTCATACCCACTGTGTCCAGGGCTCAGCAAGGGAAGGCAGTGAATTCATACCCACTGTGTCCAGGGCTCAGCAAGGGAAGGCAGTGAATTCATACCCACTGTGTCCAGGACTCAGCGAGGGAAGGCAGTGAATTCATATCCACTGTGTCCAGGACTTGGCACAGGAAGGCAGTGATTTCATATCCACTGTGTTCAGGGCTGGGCACAGGAAGGCAGTGAATTCACATCCACAGTGTCCAGGGCTCGGCAAGAGAAGGCAGTGAATTCATATCCACTGTGTCCAGGGCTGGGCACAGGAAGGCAGTGATTTCATATCCACTGTGTCCAGGGCTCGGCAACGGAAGGCTGTGAATTCATATCCACTGTGTCCAGGGCTGGGCACAGGAAGGCAGTGAATTCATATCCACTGTGTCTAGGGCTGGGCACAGGAAGGCAGTGAATTCATATCCACTGAGTCCAGGGCTTGGCACAGGAAGGCAGTGAATTCATATCCACTGTGTCCAGGGCTGGGCAAGGGAAGGCAGTGAATTCATATCCACTGTGTCCAGGGCTGGGCAAGGGAAGGCAGTGAATTCATATCCACAGTGTCCAGGGCTTGGCACAGGAAGGCAGTGAATTCATATCCACTGTGTCCAGGGCTTGGCACAGGAAGGCAGTGAATTCATATCCACATTGTCCAGGGCTCGGCATGGGAAGGCAGGGCCCAATCCTCTCCTTCTAACATTTTCACCTTCCCCAACCGAAGTCAGGTACCCGTTCAGACCTGGGTGGAGTGAGGAAAATCAGAGTGCTTTTTCCTAAGGACACAACGCTGTGTTGAAACGGGGTCTCGAACCCCTGATCACTGGTGAACACTGGATCGGAAATCCTGTGGTGTGAGCTGATTGAGAGGATGGAAGTGAAGGTGACAGCTGGTGTGATTGATCCGAACAAAACTTCTGCAGGGTACATTTGGTTTGGTGATTTCATGTTCTTGTGTGTATCTTGATAGAGTCAAGACATGTAGTCCTGTTGTTGGTCATTTGGGTGTTGTTGTTTGTTTGTTTTTTTCTTGTTATTTTTCGTGTTCTGTTGGCATGATGCTTAACTCCTGGTAGGTCACTGTAGCAAGCATTCATATCATACTGCATGGTGAATGGGTGGTTTTCTCTTTCTTTTGAGCTGTATATGCGTGCATAAACGCACATGTTTGTGCACATGTGCATAGTCTGTACACACACACACACACACACACACACACACACACACACGCACACACACACACACACACACACACTTAGCGTTTTATTGAGATGGACTGGCATTATATTTACATGGATTCTTTTTATGGATCATACTGTATCACCTCTGTGCATTTAAACTGAAATGCTTCCCTTTTTAGAAGGTGTTGTGAAATACAAGTGCTTGAATGTAATGACTGTTTATTTTTTCCGTTAAATTCCTTTTAATTTTCTGTTGTTTCGCAGGCAAAGTCTGATGTGTGAAACATCACTGTGTGTGTGTGTGTGTGTGTGTGTGCACAAGTGGCATAATGGATACTGAGATACAGATTTTGTTGTTACTATTGTTGTCATTTTTACAGTTTCGATACTTGGAGCTGTAATGTGCATGTGCAAGGTAAAAATAATGTACAGTATTTGAACTGATTAACTTGGCAAGTGTTTACCTGGCGGAAGTATTGGAGAACAGAGGATGAATGAATCCATCAGTCGCTTCTCCTGTTCCTTTACTTGCTTGCAGGAGGCATCATATACTTGCCCAGTTACGACTGTTTCATCAGTCAGTTTTAACCCTTTCACTGCCAGTCAATTTAGAGCACAAAATTCCCCTGTGGTATAAACACAGTGGCAAAGAATACCTGGGGATTCCCCCTGCGATGTATAGAAAATACGGCCTATCCTACCACCGAACATTAAGAGCAGTAGGTTCATGGATACCAGATCAATGATTTGTCACCTTTCAGTGACATGGTTCCTCTACCACGCCTGTGCATAGTAAATGCGAGCATGGCGGTGAAAGGGTTAAGGACAGAGCCTACACATGCCCACTTACTACAAGGGAAACATTCTCCTTCAAGAATGCAAGTCGTTCTCCAATAACTCTCCAAGGATTACTTTTGGTGTGTGCAATCCCCCAAGATCAGTTGTATAAAAATTTTGTACAGCGTTGGGTTGCGCTGCTGGTCAGGCATCTGCTTGGCAGATGTGGTGTAGCGTATATGGATTTGTCCGAACGCAGTGATGCCTCCTTGAGCTACTGAAACTGAAACTGAAACTGTACATTTCCATTATGCATACCTGTTTCCGGAGTCGATGAAGCTTCCTCATTCTTCCTGAAGGAAATTTAACGTCTTAAACTTCACAAGAATTTTACATTGACTGAAACAGACATTGGTGGATTGGTCTGTTTATGTTATTTTCAATATTTTCATCTTTTTTTCTTCTTTTTTTTTTACGTGGAGTAAGTGAGATGTGGGTGAATTTGTCTTTTGATGCTGTCTTGATTGAGACCTTTTAGCATTGTTTTGGGTTATCTTCAACTGGTTTAAAAAAAAAAAGTTACACTTGATCATCCCTGAAATGGCCCCTTTGTGGTCAGCTGTGCTGTTAGCAGCATTATTTGATTTGTGTATAATTATGTGTCCTGTGTGTTACTGTGTGCGAACCTTTCACATACAAACCATAGTGATAGGGAGGGGAGATAATTGGCTGGGCTGTAAGCATGATATGATTTGACTTGATATGTATATGTTCTGTAAATTACTGTGCGCGAACCTTTCACATACAAACCATAATGATTGATTGGGAGGGGAGATAATTGGCTGGGCTGTAAGCATGATATGATTTGACTTGATCTGTGTATGTTCTGTAAATTACTGTGTGCGAACCTTTCACATACAAACCATAGTGATAGGGAGGGGAGATAATTGGCTGGGCTGTAAGCATGATATGATTTGACTTGATCTGCACATGTTCTGTAAATTACTGTGTGCGAGCCTTTCACATACAAACCATAATGATTGATAGGGAGGGGAGATAATTGGCTGGGCTGTAAGCATGATATGATTTGACTTGATCTGCACATGTTCTGTAATTTACTTACTGTGAGCGAACCTTTCACACACACACACACACACACGGAGGGAAGCAAAAATCAGGCCATAAACAAGATGATTTGATTTGATTTGATTTGTACATGTTCTGTACAGTACTGTACAGTTGTATCCAGAACTGAAGACCTCTCTCCTCCTCTTCTGTGTCTCTTCTGTCTCTGGCTGTTGCCTTGCTTTGCTTCTGCCTGTCCCCAGGCTGAGCGATAAACAACAAGGAATTGTACAAGTAATGAGGCCAGGAGACGATATGATTAACAAACAGCAAAGAGTGGTAACTCTCTCCATTATGTATTTGTTCTGCATTGTCCATGTGTTCTGTGTGGCTTGTTCAGGATTAAAGAGGCTATGCCACTGAGTCTTGAATAAAAGCTAATTTGTGTTTGCACATTTCTTTTGTCTTTGCTGCTGTGTGCACATGTCAAATGATTGGTATAAGGACAGGCCCGGCGCTTCCTTTTTTGAGGAAGTGTCTGGGTTTGTTCCAATGTACCTTTTATTTACCTGTGTGCTAGCTGAATCGGTAGCGTAAGCAGCACTGACTTGAAGTTGTGTACCTTGTGTAATGGAGAGAGTTACCACTCTTTGCTGCTTGTTAAACAAGGAATTGGTTTGGTTTGATTTGATTTGCACATGTCTTGTGCATTATTGTGTGATGACTTATTTTCAAAGTATTATCTAATTCATTATCGACTGGATATTGCCCTAATGTCAAGTGCATATGCTTCAGTAATGTGACATTTAATTATGCATATGATTTTTGGCTGTGATTTGATGAAGCCTTACCTGCAAAAAAAAAAAAAGTGTTTCATCACACTGTGACTGTGAACGTTGATGTTTTTGACATTTCGCATTCTTTTACCAGTTGTTTAGCTTGATAGTTCAGCGACTTCCTTTTTACAAAGTCCATTAAGTAATTTTCTGTAATTGTACTTAAGTTTTTATTCTAAAAGATTCCACCCCCCATTTACCCAGTTCCCCCCCCCCCAGCTCCCCCCCCCCCCCCTCCAAACTCACCATTCATTCCCCTCCCCCTCCTCTCCTACACGATAACATTCAAATGTGACAGGCGCAATCGCTGAGTGGTTACAGTGTTGGACTTTCAATCTGAGGGTCCCAGGTTCAAATCTTGGTAACGGCGCCTAGTAGGTAAAGGGTGGAGATTATTTATGTGCAGACCTGCTTGTGCCTGAAGCCCCTTCGTGTGTTTACGCAAGCAGAAGATGAAATATGCACATTAAAGATCCTGTAATCCATGTCAGCGTTTGGTGGGTTATAGAAACAAGAACATACCCAGCATGCACCCCCCCCTCCCCGAAAACAGAGTAAGGCTGCCTACACGACGGGGTAAAAATGGTCTTACTTGTAAAAGCCCTCTCGTGTACATATGAGTGAACATAAGAGTTGCAGCCCATGAACAAAGAAGAAGAAGAAGAGAAAAAAATCGATATAGGAACAAAATGTCTACAATCACCAATATGTGTGACGGGACATTAAAACAAAATTCATCGTCATCATCATGGTATGTGGGTAACCTTTTGACTCACACAGCCAGCCGTGTGTGCACAGGGGGGAAAGGACGAGAAGGGCAAGAAGAAGAAGAAGGGGGAGCCCGAGCAGGAGCTGCGCCGCGAGCCCCCCCAGGTGACCACGCTGGCCACCTTCCACATCCCCCTGGCCGAGTTCCTGGAGGGCGAGTTCGACTTCAAGTCCATCTTCACCCAGGGGGGCGTCGAGATCGCCCCCTCCACCGCCAGGAGTGAGTCGGCCGACCTTAAGAAGGTCAGAGGTTCAGTCTACTTTTTTTTTTCTATTTTTTTTTTATAATCTTTTTCTAGTAGGAGGGAATATGTGTTGGATGGAACAGCCAGTTGAGGATGACTGGGTTTGTCCATTTTAAGGGGTAGGGTGGAGGGTTGGATTAGAAGGGTAAGACCTGTTGAGGATGATTAGAGTTAGTCCATTTTAAGGGGTAGGGGTGGAGGGTTGGATTAGAAGGGTGAGATAATAAAACGACCCGTCGAGAATGACTGGGTTTGTCTGTTATAAGGGGTAGGGGTGGAGGGGTGGATCAGAAGGGTTATACCAAACAACCTGTCGAGGATGAGAGGATTAGTCCATTCTACAGGTGAGAGGGGTGGATGGTTGGATTAGAAGGGTACGACGTGTTGAGGATGACAGGACTAGTCCATTTTATGGGGGAGGGGTGGAGGGTTGGATTAGAAGGGTGAGACCGAATGATCTGTCGAGGATGACAGGGTTAATCCATTTCATTGGAGAGGGGTGCAGGGTTGGATCAGAAGGGCGTGGTGAGAGAAGAGGAGAAGAATTCGGCTGACCCGGGAAGGTGTGGTTGAAAAGTTAACCGCATTTATGTTTGATTCAGGAATGGTTAATCCGATACATGGACAGAGCATTTAACAGATTGTGTAAAATGATAATCAAAAGGCGGTTTCTGATTGGTTCACAACACTCTTGCCAGTTCATATGAATACATATGTGTCAGAGCAAGATCCCCGCAAAATAGACCTTGAGTGGTGGTCTGGGTGCTAGTCATTTGGATGAGACGATAAACCGAGGTCCCGTGTGCAGCATGCACTTAGCGCACGTAAAAGAACCCATGGCAACAAAAGAGTTGTTCCTGGCAAAATTCTGTAAAAAAAAAGCACTTCGATAGGAAAAACAAATAAAACTGCACGCAGGAAAAAAAAACAACCAAAAAAATGGGTGGCGCCGTAGTGTAGCGACACGCTCTCCCTGGGGAGAGCAGCCCGAATTCCACACAGAGAAATCTGTTGTGATAGAAAGAAAAAGAAAAAAAGAAAGAAAATAAATCATTTATTTAAAATAGAAAAAAAAAAAAAAAAAAGACAGGAAAATCGTGATGTCAGCCCCTTTACATTGGTGACTGGGTGACTGATGCCCACACTCCCATCCCACGGTTTGTACAGCTGGAGGAGAAAGAGTCAAAAGAGAAACACAAGAAAGGAAAGAAAGGAAAGAACGAGAAGAAAGAAAAGAAGCACAGTAAGGTAGCCACAATATCTTCTTTCACATTTTTATTTTGTTCCAGTAAATTTTTTTTTTCTGCATGCCTTCGATGATTTACATACCAGTTTTTTTGTTTGTTTGTTGTTTTTTTAATTTACTTTTTTTTTCTTCTTTTTTTGTCACTGCATTTCTTTAATTTGGGGATGAGTGCATGTTCAAGAGGATGTGAAAGTACATTTTTGAAATGATGAGTAACGTGTTTTCTAGGGTTTTGGAAAAAAAATTTCTAGGTTGGTAGCCAAGAATTCATTGTTGAATAGACAATAACAACAGATTTGATCACTAAAACTTAAAAAAAAGAAAAAGAAAAGAAAAAAAGACAATTCAGTTCCTCCAGATTTTTTTTTTTTGTTGAAAGCATTACAGTGATACCAATATCATTTCCATTGGCTTTAGCAAGAATGTTCTCATTTCATCAGTTCTACAAGAAAAAAAAAGAATTTCAAAGCATGGCAGTTCAGTTGTAACAGTATCAGTTCCTTAGAAGCTTCAGTTCCAAGAACCTTCTCATCTCATTAATTTCTCCAGACAAAAAAACAACAAAAAAAAAAAAAAAAAAAAAAGGTTTCAAAGCATTACAGTGGTGACAGTTTCAGTTCCACTTGAATAAGCAAGAACCTTCTCATCTCAGTTTGAAAAAAAAAAAAAAATCCTCCGAGATACATACACATACTGAGTTTTATAGCATACGCCATTGATCGATTTTATCCACTTTTCAGATGATTTCCAATTTCAGCACAAGTTATTTGTTTTTTAGATAAGTTTGGTAAATCGTGAGCAAGCCAACAAAAAAAATAGAGAAACAAAGAACATTGTTCTACTGAGACCAAAAAAAAATATACAAAAAGATTGGTACGTCTTCCATTGAATTGTCTTTCAATAGAATCCTCAGAATTCCCCTAAATGCCTGCAGCTCCACAGAAAGTGTTCAACAGAATTTCATTTTTGTTCTCATTCCGGTTCTACAACAGTTGTCGCATGTGCTATATTTCAGTCATTCGCCTTTTATGTATCTTTCATTTTATTAGATGATAACATATCTACTTATTTATTTACTTTATTGATTTTTCATTTCATTTTATGGTGATATTTATTTATTTATCATTTTATTCTATTTTCATGTTTTACACAAACCTGGGGTTTATCAAATTACGCTATAATGTATCTACTTATTTATTTTGTTTATTTTTTATTTTTCATGTTCATGCTTTATACAAACCTGGGGTTAATTTTATTACGTTATAATGTATCTACTTCACTGTTTTATTTTGTTTATTCATTTTTCTTCCATTTTATGTTCATGTTTTATACAAACTTTGGGTAGGGTCTCAAGGCCTTACAAGCGTGTCGGGTTTCAGGAAAGGTCCGGTATTTGCTTAAAAAAAAAAAATCATTTCTAAAGTAAGTGAGGTGGACCATATATGAACCAGTCCGCATGCTTTGACACTTAAATTTCTTTTCTTGAAACCGAGACCTACATTGTGATGAAAGGGTTAAACTGCTCTTGAATTCAGTTGTGTGTCTGTCAGAGTCCTTTGCATTTCAAAAAATGTTGGTGAACTGTTAAAAAAAGAAGAGAAAAAAGAATCATTTCTAAAGCAGATGAGGTGAACCAGTTTCAGTTTCAGTAGCTCAAGGAGGTGTCACTGCGTTCGGTCAAATCCATATATGCTACACCACATCTGCCAAGCAGATGCCTGACCAGCAGCGTAACCCAGTGCGCTTAGTCAGGCTTTGAGAGAGAAAAAAAAAGGTGAATAAATAATAGATAAATACATAAAAAAAAACAATAACTACTACTACTAATAATATGTATAAGGTGCAAAAACTTGATGAAGTCAACTATAAGTGTACATAAATAAATAAATAATAATTTATATATATATAAAAACAAATTTTAAAAAAAACATACATAGACCAGTCTGTATGCCTTGACACATTCTTGTCTTGAAACTGAAACCGAGACCACATTGTGATGAAAGGGTTAAACACCACATTGTGATGAAAGAGTTAAACACCACATAGTGATGAAAGGGTTAAACACCACATTGTGGTGAAAGGGTTAAACAGCACATTGTGGTGATGAAAGGGTTGAACACCACATTGTAATGAAAGGGTTGAACACCACATTGTGATGAAAGGGTTAAACACCACATTGTGGTGAAAGGGTTGAACAGCACATTGTGATGAAAGGGTTAAACACCACATTGTGGTGAAAGGGTTGAACACCACATTGTGGTGATGAAAGGGTTAAACACCACATTGTGGTGATGAAAGGGTTAAACACCACATTGTGATGAAAGGGTTGAACAGCACATTGTGGTGATGAAAGGGTTAAACACCACATTGTGGTGATGAAAGGGTTAAACACCACATTGTGATGAAAGGGTTAAACACCACATTGTGATGAAAGGGTTGAACAGCACATTGTGGTGATGAAAGGGTTGAACACCACATTGTGGTGAAAGGGTTGAACACCACATTGTGATGAAAGAGTTGAACACCACATTGTGATAAAAGAGTTAAACACTACATTGTGATGAAAGAGTTAAACACCACATTGTGATGAAAGGGTTAAACACCACATTGTGATGAAAGTGGAGTGATGGCCTAGAGGTAACGCGTCCGCCTAGGAAGCCAGAGAATCTGAGCGCGCTGGTTCGAATCACGGCTCAGCCGCCGATATTTTCTCCCCCTCCACTAGACCTTGAGTGGTGGTCTGGACGCTAGTCATTCGGATGAGACGATAAACCGAGGTCCCGTGTGCAGCACGCGCTTAGCGCACGTAAAAGAACCCACAGCAACAAAAGGGTTGTTCCTGGCAAAATTATGTAGAAAAATCCACATCAATAGGAAAAAAAAAAAACAAATAAAACTGCACGCAGGAAAAATACCCAAAAAAAATGGGTGGCGCTGTAGTATAGCGACGCGCTCTCCCTGGGGAGAGCAGCCCGAATTTCACACAGAGAAATCTGTTGTGATGATAAAAAGAAATACAAAACACAAATACAAACTACAAACTGCTCTTGAATTCTGTTGTGTTCTGTCAGAGTCCTTTGCATGAAAAATAAATAAATAAATAAATAAATAAATAAATGTCGGTGAACTGTTTACTTTCTTTATTTCTCAGAGGAAGAAGTCCAGCAGAGTATGTGGGTGTTTTTTTTTTTAATTTTATTTATTTATTTATATATTTGACCTGCCGCTGCTTTGCGCGCTTGGTGGCAGTGCTGGTGTGGTGTGAACGTTTGCCTGAGTGTTGGTGCCAGGCTGACGGCTGATCATTCCCTGAACGTTGGATGTTGCTGATCCCAGCTGCTTGTGTCTTGTCTGTCTGTCGGTCGGTCAATTACTTGTCTGGGTTTTTTTTTTTTTTTTTTTTTTTTTGGTTTTGTTGTTGTTGTTGTTTCTTGGTTTTAGTGTTTGGTGGTTTGTTTGTAAGTTGTTGTTTTTCTTGTATTTTGAAGCTGATTCATTAGTCTTGTTATTTTTTTTTTTTTTTTTTTTAATAGAAATTATTAGTCTGATGAAATTGTTATTTATTTATTTATTTATTATTATTATTGTTATTATTATTATTATTATTTGCTGTTTATGAAAGCTACATCATTTGTTTTTATTGTTTATTTGTTTTTCTTTTCCTAGAATTAAAAAAAAAGTAATTTTCTGAACACCATTACTATATCTTTAAAAAAACCATTTTTTAAGGATAATGCCTCATTAAAGATAAATAAATAAAATTTTAAAAATGTATAAAGTTTTGTGGTGTCAACACAAGATGAATTTATCATTTTCATTGAATGTGTATTATGGAAATCTATATCAAATTAAGGTTGTAGAAAAATTGTCATAGTTTTCAACAGTACAGATAATGATGATAACAGTAATGATGATGATGATGATAATGATAATGATGAATCATGGTTAAGAAATCAAATCATTCAACAGTCCATAACAAGTAAAACTGATGCAGTGAAGAAACAGAATCTATTATAAGTTTTTGGACAGTTCTAAATCAAATGATACAAGATGAATTAACCGACATGGACCAGGCACACAAGCATTCGCAACAAGTGAGATGAACGCAGTTACGAAATCAAAGCCAGTGTCAGTTCTCAACAGTTTAAATCAAACACATACAGAATAAATTAACCGATTGGACTTGACATTCAAGCTTTCACAACAACTAAAATTAATGCAGTTAAGAAATTAAAGCCATAATCAGTTTTCCAGATTTGAAATCGTACCAGATAGATTGACAGTTGAAATTAATGCACCTAGGGAAGGAAAGCCATTTTCAGTTTTTTTGTTGTTGTTTTTTTAAACATTTGAAATCATACCAATAGATAAACTGACAGATTGGAGAAAAAGTGCAAGCATTGATGACAAGTGGAGAAAAAAAAATAATGCAGGCCACACTGTCAGTATCAAGAATATCAAAGATTATCAACACCTTTAAATCAAATTGTTGAGTGTTATGTGTCCCTGTAATAGCTGTTCCTTTCCCGGTCTGCCAGTGGTGTTGCTGTGTTGTGTGTGTGTTGGGGTTTGTTGTTTTTTTTTGCTGCTGTTTCTGTCATCGGATAGTTTGGTGCTGTGGTGATTTTGGTGGATAGGCTGGGTGATTCATTTTGTTGAGGAATGTGGTGGCAGGTATTGATTAAGGTGTGTGTGTGTGTGTGTGTGTGTGTGTGTGCGTGTGAGTGTGTGTGTGTGTGCGTGCGTGTGCGCAAGCTCTCGCACATGGGCAAACACACACACAAACACACATCCACACGCACACGCACACACACAGTCATGCACACATATACAAACACATCACACACACAAGTATGCACACACACACACACACACACACACACACACACACATTGCTGTCTTTACTGCATTTATTTCTATGATCACAGTTCATCTACATTTTGCAGTGAACTCATGAAAATTATAGAAACACTTTCGAAACCAAAGATTTTTGGAACCTGTCCTCAGAAATATTTGAATATTTTAACATTGAAATAGGAATTCCTTACGCAACTTACTTTTTTTTTTTCCTTAGTGGTATTTATTTCTGTTTATCCATAACATGAATTTGATATGTCCATGGGCATCAGCTCCGCAGTTTTTCCCCCCTAACGTCAGCTGATTCCTAATGAGATTTACCAGTCTTGTACTAGTAGTAGTAGTAGTAATGACAGTAAAGAAGAGACAAAACAAGCTGTGAAGCATTTTAACTCACTTAGTACGGCCAGCCGTCTTTTCTCCTCTACACAGACCCCTCGGATGTCCAGTGGGTGTCTGAATGACCCAACATTTAGCTTCCGTCGTCAGAATTGTGGTATTCTTTGTCAACACTCACCTCTTCAGTATAAGAGCCTTCCGCTTGCAATATTTTGATGATGGTAACTGGGGTGAAACACTGTTAACGTTGTCTCTTTCGCCATTGGTATGGAGAGAGTTAAAAGTCCATTATTTCTTTGATAAACTAGCATGATGTAATTTATGATTTGATCAAGGTCATACACTACCAATTTGCCAAGTTTACACTTGTCAAAACTTTAATCAAATTTTAAGATTTTGAGGA
>NC_134887.1:29405369-29495369 GCF_041734735.1 Babylonia areolata | reverse complement strand
CTCTCAAACGATAGACAAGATTGCACCGGCTCTTAGTACTGCAGCCTTGGGGGGCTAGTTGGCCTTTGGGAACCATCCTAACGCCTTCTGTCCTAAAGATGTCTTGGTCGACAGAATGGGAATGTTAACTGTTGCGCAAGGCGTTCTCCACTCTCATCAAATTCCAGTCCGGGTGGTCAGGAAATTAGCTGCCTCCTCTGCTGTCCTGGTTGTCATGGTTGAACACAACAGACCACCATACATGCACAGAACACTTTATCATCTCAGAGGAAATTTATTTGTGCTGATGTCAAAACACTTAAACCATAATGATGATGATAATGGATATTTATTTTGCACATTATCCAGAAATCTGCTCTAGGTGCTTTACAAAACACTTTTGTTTACATAACATATTACATCAAAGTTTTGTGTACACACACCAGAATGTGACTAACTGTCTAAACACACACACACGCACACACACACACATTTCTTAGATACGTGTATCTTATTTCATGATTTGCGAAACCATCTAATTACAAATGTACAGCAGTATGATCATCAGTCAAATGTGATCACTAGAAAAATAAAAAAAATTATATTCTAACTGCAATGACTGTCAAAAAACATTCGCCAACTATGTATTTCATGGCATGTGTATTAGATGACCAGTTATTTCTTTGTTCCTTTTTCTTCTTTGTTGTGTCTTTTAATTCTTCGGGATTTTATGACAATAAATGAAGTCGAGTTGAGTCACACACGCACACAATGCATATATACATACATTTTAGCATAATATGTATATAGCAGCTGCCTTCCATGCATATGCACACATAGGCACACAAACACACACACAAACACACACACAATACACGATCAAACACACAAACCATGCATGAGAATCACAAGAAAGACGTAATATCTACAATAAACGGCCCGAAGGCGGCAAAGACGACAAGAAAGACGTAATAATAGTCATAGAAATGATAATATATTCCTTGTGACCCCGACACCCCACCCCAATATTCCTCACAATATTCCTTGTGACCTCAAAAATATTCCTTGTGACCCCGGTACCTATTTCTAATAAAGACATATTCTGTTCTAATAATAAACTGCTTTGTCTTTCTCTTCCCGGTTTTTTTTTTCTTTCTTTTTTTTTCTCTCTCTCTCTCTCCACAACAAACGTCCCGAAGGCGGCAAAGACGACAAGAAAGACGCCAAGGGGAAGAAGGGAGGGCACCAGCCAGCGCAGCCCGAGGACAGCGACGAGACTCCGCCCCCTCCCCTGCCCCTGGAGGTGCAGGTCGGGGTGCATCTGCACCACTGGACCACGGCCATGGACTCCGTGAAGGAGGTGGAGGAGGAGGAGAAGGCAGTGCCCTCCGAACACTGAGTGAATCCAACTCACCGCACACCGTCAGACAGAGAGGGAGAGAGAGAACAAAAAAAAAAAAAAAAAAAAAAACCAACACAATACTGAATCAGTCAAACCTCCCACACCAACGGGATTCAAGATTCCAGATGGTTTATTCATGTATAGGCTTAGGCCCGTTATGAAGGGGAATGTGAACATTATTTTACAAACAATACATCATGACACTGTGAGCATCAATAAACACAGTCAAACAAAAAATATACCAGCATTACAGTTCAACACCAACCGGAGAGAGAGAGAGAGAGAGAGAAACAAACAAACAAACAACAACAAAAAAACCAACCAGCCATGGACTCTGTGAAGGAGGAGAAAGTACCGGTACCCTCGGAACACTTGAAGCGATCAAACCCACACCCACACACCAACACAGAGAGAGAGAGAAAAACAAACAAACAAACAAACAAAAAACAAAAAACCCACTCCAGAAAACCACATGCTCCACTTTACTAGTTTTTTTTTTCCCTCCTTTTTTTTTTTTTAATCACCCCTCTCTCTACCCACCCCCCAACCCCCCCACTCCCTTTTTTGTGTGTCAACAACAGGAAAGAAAAAAAAACGACAACAAAACAACAACAACAACAACAAAAAACATGCACACACACTGAACATCCCAGAAAACCACATGTTCTCCTCCAGTCCCCCCCCCCCCCCCCCCCCCCCTTTTTTTAACTCCCCTCTCTCTCTCTCTTTCCTCACCTCCCTCCTCACCCCCCACACCCCCTTTTTTTGTTTGTTTTTGTTTTGTCAACACCAACAGGAAAAATAAACAAACAAACAAAAAAACACCACCGCCACCACCAACAACAACAACACACCCACACCCACACACACACACACACACGCACACACACTAAACATCCCGGAAAACCACATGATCCCCTCCAGTTTCTTCCCCTTTTTATTTATCACCCATCACTCTCACCCTCCCCCCCCCCCACCCCACCCCTTTTACCCCCTCTTCACCCTTTTTAAATTAATAAAAAAAATTAAAAAAAAAATGTTTTATATTGTGTTGTTCGTGTAAATGAAGTTTCAGTTTCAAGTTCTGGTTCGAAAGAGGCAACGACAAAAAAAAAAAAAAAATGAATAAGATATAAAAAAAAAAAATTTAAAAAAAATTAAAAAAAGAATAAAAATAATGATAAAAAGCCAACGCTTGGGAACTGATTCTGATATGCTACACCAGATCTGCTTTACAAAAAAAAGAAGGGAGGGTGGGGGGGAGGGGGAATGAAACAAATGAATGAAGGGTAAACAAGAAGAAAAGAAAAAAAGAGAGGATTGTTTTGTTTTGATAGAAGTACGATCAAGGTGTTTTGGTGTGTTTTTTTTTCTCCCTTAAAAAGAAGTGAAACGAGTACTTTTTCTCATGTATTTGTTCTTCAAATTTAAAGAAGTATACTGAATCCAGATCAAGCAGCAAATTGCCCGTGTATGTGTGTGTGTGTGTGTGTGTGTGAGAGAGAGAGAGAGAGAGAGAGCATGTTTACATATTTGCATCAATAAAGAAAACTTTTATGAGTGACAGTTTCCTTTTTTTTGTTTCATAATTCAGTCTATATCCAGCCCCGCTAGAAATGAAAACTACATGAAACTGATTACACATGATCCTGTCACAGAGGACAGTGATTACACATGATCCTGTCACAGAGGACAGTGATTACACATGATCCTGTCACAGAGGACAGTGATTACACTTGATCCTGTCGCAGTGATTACACATGATCCTGTCACAGAGGACAGTGATTACACTTGATCCTGTCACAGAGGACAGTGATTACACTTGATCCTGTCACAGAGGACAGTGATTACACATGATCCTGTCACAGAGGACAGTGATTACACATGATCCTGTCACAGAGGACAGTGATTACACATGATCCTGTCACAGAGGACAGTGATTACACTTGATCCTGTCACAGAGGACAGTGATTACACTTGATCCTGTCACAGAGGACAGTGATTACACATGATCCTGTCACAGAGGGCAGTGATTACACTTGATCCTGTCACAGAGGACAGTGATTACACATGATCCTGTCACAGAGGACAGTGATTACACTTGATCCTGTCACAGAGGACAGTGATTACACATGATCCTGTCACAGAGGACAGTGATTACACATGATCCTGTCACAGAGGACAGTGATTACACTTGATCCTGTCACAGAGGACAGTGATTACACTTGATCCTGTCACAGAGGACAGTGATTACACTTGATCCTGTCACAGAGGACAGTGATTACACATGATCCTGTCACAGAGGACAGTGATTACACTTGATCCTGTCACAGAGGACAATGATTACACATGATCCTGTCACAGAGGACAGTGATTACACATGATCCTGTCACAGAGGACAGTGATTACACTTGATCCTGTCACAGAGGACAGTGATTACACATGATCCTGATCCTGTCACAGAGGACAGTGATTACACATGATCCTGTCACAGAGGACAGTGATTACACATGATCCTGTCACAGAGGACAGTGATTACACATGATCCTGTCACAGAGGACAGTGATTACACATGATCCTGATCCTGTCACAGAGGACAGTGATTACACATGATCCTGTCACAGAGGACAGTGATTACACATGATCCTGATCCTGTCACAGAGGACAGTGATTACACATGATCCTGTCACAGAGGACAGTGATTACACATGATCCTGTCACAGAGGACAGTGATTACACATGATCCTGTCACAGAGGACAGTGATTACACATGATCCTGTCACAGAGGACAGTGATTACACTTGATCCTATCACAGAGGACAGTGATTACACATGATCCTGTCACAGAGGACAGTGATTACACATGATCCTGTCGCAGTGATTACACATGATCCTGTCACAGAGGACAGTGATTACACATGATCCTGTCACAGAGGACAGTGATTACACATGATCCTATTACAGAGGACAGTGATTACACATGGAAAATAACTGAACTGTTAAAAGCATGGGCGTCAGTTTCTGATTTTTATAATACTGAAGTTTGTGGCCTGGTTTTAGGGGCTGCTTTTAAGGAAATGCCTGTATGGAAATATGTATAATCTGCATGATAATGATAATGCGCTTGACAAGAAAGCAAAGGTCCACAGTTTCGGAGACTCATATAGAGACCTGCATTTGTACTTTCCCCCCCCCCCATTCAAGAGACATTGAGTAGTGGTATGGGTGCTAGTCTTTTGGATGAGAAAATGAACCCAGGGTCCTGTGTGCAGCATGCAGTTAGCGCATGTAAAATAACACATGGCAACAAAAGGGTTATCTCTAGCAAAGTTCGGTAGAAAAATCCAGTTTGATAAGAAAACAAATACACTAGAAGGAAGGAAAAAAAAAAAAAGAAAGAAAGAAAGAATTAAGGGTGGCACTGCGCATGGCAATACACTGTCCCCATGGAGAGCAGTTTGAATTTCACACAGAGAAATCTGTTGTGATGAACAAGTAATACAATTTCTAAACAAAACTGGACATGATGACATTATGGGCATGATGCATTGTGTTCCTTTGTGTGTGTGTGTGTGTGTGTGTGGATGGGTGTGTGGGCATGCGATTTGCTTGATATCAGTTATTATGAATCTGTTTCGATATGAACTGTGCCTTTGGAAATGAACTGTGAACATAATGTTTTGTTTTTTTCTAAGCCTTGTGGCCTTACAGAAGCCTCTTTTTTACTACCTTCTGTTGTCAATTAAAACTTAACGGACATTTTGCTGTTTGGAGCTTAAATTACATTCGAGTCTTTTGTGCACTACTATGAAGAAATGCAGCTTTTTTGGGGGGGAGGGGGGGGGGGCTGTAGGAATTGTTTCTATGGAGATTTTTTTTTTTTTTTTTTTTTTTTTTTTTTTTTTTTTTTTTTTGTAGACAAGTGTTCACAGCGCTTTGTATGAAACCCAAAATTTGTTGTGGAGTGGAGAATCCATCACTAAGAAAAAAAAAAAAAAAAAAAAAAGAGAGAGAGAGAGAAAAGTGGTAAAAACGTTCTCAGGTGAGAAATTCACAGGGACACGGATTATATGTATGGTTTCATTACAGGTTAATACCGCATCATCTTTAATTTGATTCTTGTGCCTGAATGATAGCCATACATTTGAGAATGTGAGAAATGCAAGGTTAGGTATTTACAGCACTCGACAGTTTTTGGCAAGTTGAACATGTACAGTGGTTTACTCTTTTGTTGGTGTGCGAGTGATATATTCTGCTGTTTGTGATTTCATCAGTTTTTTTCAGTATATCTGTGATAATTTGTCATGAGCTCTTTCTCCGTCCAGTCAACCTGATGACATGTGAATGTATTTGCTGTTGCCATAGCAGCAACATTTGTTTTGGGAACATGATAGAGGAGTAGCATGGAGATATTTCAGTATTATTTGATTTTTGTCGTTTTAAAATTTTTTCATGTGGGTTGGTCTTACAACAGTAACTTTTTCTTTTTCTTTTTTTTTGGTGGGGGGTGTGGGGGGAGATTTGATATAGGAGCAACATTCGATATTTCAATACTTTTTTTTTGGTATGCTCTTTCTGAAGGAACAAAGTTTGTTTTGGGAATTAACCTAGTAAAGGAGATCATCCAGGTATTCAGATATTTCAAATACCATTTTTTGGTTGTTTTTTTTTATTTTTGTTTTTGTTTTTTTTTTTTTTTGTGGGGTGTGTGGGGAGATTTGATAAAGAAGCAACATTCAGATATTTCAATTTTTTTTTTTTTTGTTGTTGTTGTTGTTTTTTGTATGAATTGCTCTTTCTGAAGGAACCAAGTTTGTTTGGGGAATTAACTTAGTAAAGGAGAATCATCCAGGTAATCAGATATTTCAAATACCATTTTTTGGTAGTTTTTTTTTTTTTTGTTTTTTTTTTAATAAATTATGGATTTGTCTTACCGTAACAGTGACGTCGTTTTGGGAACAACCAGATATTTTGATACTGTTGTTTTTGTTTTTATATGTGGCATACACTGGAAGTTTGCACTTGATTTATATTTTTTGACAGACGTTAACTTATACATAAAAGACTGATGCTTCTGTGAATTCACTTTCAAAAAAATTATCAGCACATTTTTTAAAAAATACTGGAATGGAACTGTCCAAAAAGACTGTTAGATGTAATTGTATAATGTCCAATGTAGCGACTACTGATTGTGTCAAAAGCACAAAAAGTTGTCCATGCATATTATAGAAAATTGACCCAAACAGCTGTTTTCATGTTGCAACAAAGGACGGCTTGAAGTCAACTCTTGGTGATGTACTGTTCACACAAATAAATGATATTCACTTTCTCTGCGTTTCTGTATGTGCGTGGTAGTGACAGAGTGTACAACCGGAGTGGTAATAAATTATAATAATAATGGATACTCATATAGCACACTATCCAGAAATCTGCTCTAGGTGCTTTACAAAAACGCTTTGTTAACATCTATGTTACATACACACACCAAAATATGACTACACACACACACGCACACACACGCACACACTGTGTACATGCATTTTAACAATACATGTGTATCTAACAGCTACCCTAACACATACGCACACATAGGCAGGCACAAACTTACATAAACGCACGCACACACAATACACATTCATATACATGCATGTAGTTAACATAGTCAAGCACAGCTAACGCAAAGGAAGTGGACCTGCCACAATTGAACTTACTGCTGAGGGAAAAGGTGAGTTTTGAGACGAGATTTAAAAGATGCAAGGGAATCAGAATGACGGAGGTTATCAGGGAGCTTGTTCCACGTCTTTGGCGATTGAAAAGAAAACGATGCAGTATGTGTGTCTGTATTCATGCCCCTTGCTTGAGCAGTTTCACCAGAGATGCCTACGAAAGATCCTCAGCATAAAGTGGCAAGACAGGGTCTCCAACCTCCAGGTCCTAGAGAGGAGCAGCCTGCCCAGCATCGAAAGCCTGCTGATCCAGTGCCAGCTACACTGGACAGGACACGTTGTCCGCATGACAGACAGCAGGATCCCAAAGATGCTTTTGCATGGCCAGCTGAAGGAAGGCCACCGCGAACTTGGAGGACCCTGCAAGCGCACGCTTCAAGGACACCCTGAAGACAAATCTCAAAGCCTGTGACATAGACATCACTTCCTGGGAAACTGATGCCCTTGACCGTTCTCGCTGGAGGACGCTGTGCTCTAGTGGTATGAAGACGTTTGAAAACAAGAAAACGCTGGCCATTAAGGAGAAGTGTGAGCAAAGGAAACAGGGCTCAACTTCTGGAGACGTTTTCCCTTGCAACACCTGTGGGAAGTGCTGCACATCCAGAATCGCCCTCTTCTCCCATATGAGGGCACACACCGACAAATAAGCCTGCCTGCCTACTCATCCATCGGTCTGACTGGAGACTCCATCAGTTATGTGTACATACCCCACTTTCACAGTGCATGAATGAATGTGTTAAGTGAGAATTAGGTCTTCCCATTTTTCCCACCCCCTCTCATTCTCACCACCTGGGTGTGCATACATTCACACAATTTAAAAACCCCTTGCAACTAATGAATGATGTAACTTCTGTGAAGGGATTGTCAGTGTTATGTGTCCTTGAAATTTTTTCTACTGTGTAATGCTTCACTGGTTTTTGATGGAAATGGATTACATATTTTTTCGATTCTATGTATTTTTACGAATATCAACTTAAAATTGAATTTGATTACATGCGTCTCCTTGACAAATATAACCTTCACTGCATGGAGAGAAATAAGAAACATTCACACACAAAAAGACCACAGAGCATTCAAATCAACTATATGAAAACTGTAAGCCAGGTTGTTTTTTCTCTTTTAATTTCTGTATACTATTCATTTATCATCCAGTAGAAGGATCAACACATATGTACACAAATACATGTACACATGCATTCAAACACACAAAACACACACACACACACACATGCACGCACGCACACACACACACACACAATGTCCATGCACAAACACACTCACAAAACAAAGTTATGAGGGCCCACACATTCCAACAAAAAATCAAGTTCCTCAGTCTTTAAGATCTCAGATTCCTGTACAGACATATCATGGAAGTAAATTTACAGTTTCATTTTCCTTTTATAAAACACAAGAAATGTAAGTCTCGGGATTTTTTTTTCTTTCAAATACACATGCAGACAACTGTGCACACTGCAGTGTGACAATACGACAACACTAAAAAACGACAACAACAGCCAACCAGGTAATATGTAGACTTCAATAAAAATCAAGGACCAATTCATGAAAGCAGTTTTTTTTCCCTTAATTTTTGTTGTTGATTTTTTTGTACATATAAAAATGTTAAAAACATGAGAGATGATTGAAATAATGCAAGGGACATATAATCTGTGACCACTTCATGAAAGTAGTTTTATTTTCTTAATTTTTGTGGTTCTTTTTTTTTGTACATATAAAAATGTTAAAAACATGCGAGATGATTGAAATAATGCAAAGGGCATATAATTGACCATGGTTTCTCACTGTGGACATAAAACAGTTGTTTCAGGAACATGAGCACCTCGAACAGGTTGGAAAATGTGTTTGAAAAAAAAAAACCTGGCGTTTTTACAATTATTCAAATACGCGGTGCTTGTGATATTGGCTCCGTACAGTGCTGTTTGCCAGAAATTCAGCATCATCTTTCCCCCAAGAAGAAAACTGTGCATGTTCCCCCCGAGTGGTTCTTAACTAATTGTGAACCACGTAGTACAGAACGATTCAGCATGTTTATCTATCTACCATTGCTGCTTATAGCCCAGCTGATCATCAATTCCATACATTTAGAAAAAAATATATAAAAAAAAAAGTTTAAAAAAAATTTTTAAAAATAAAAAAAATTTAAAAAAAGAGGTTAAGAAAAGAAAAGAATCCTTGAACATGCCTCTGATATTCACCATTCCATCAATTTTTCAGCAGAGGATAAAAACGACAACATCGTCAACCACTAACAAAACTAACCAACCTGAACATGGAGATTAATAATACATAATGTGCAAACAAATTTCGATATCATAAGACATACAAAACCAACAAAAGTCTAACCTGAATATAAAACATAATTATATGTAACACATACACATTCTTATATAATAACAGACATACAAAAACCAACAACTGCTAAAATGCAACGTGCACATCCTAGGCGCAAAAAAAAAAAAAGAAAAAAAAAAAAGACATATAAACAGTATTCACCCCAAAACACATTTTCATAGCTTGGTGTGTGTGCCAAAGTACAGAACTGATGTTAATAAGATTTTTTATTTCTTGTAAAAAAAAAAGAAAAAAAAGAAAGAAAAAAAAAAGAAAAGCAAAAAGTGGACAAGCTTTTCATGTACGTGTATGCATTTTCATGCAAGGGTGTGTGTGTTCAGTGTATGTGCATGAACAGACTGATCTGTTTGGGTTGTTTGTTTGTTTTTTAATGAAAAGTTAATAATCAACTTCATGCAACAACAATACCTAAAGACAAAGAAATGCACACATAAAAAAAAAACATCATCAACAACAACCATGGATTTGAACCTGTTTTTGTTTTTCTTTCTTTTTTTTTTCCTCTTGCCCAACATGTACACAACATCAGATCAACTTGGTGCTGCCATAGAAACTGTTCAATGCAGCAATGTGTTTTGTGAATTATCGTAACATCTGGCCCACGATAATTCCAAACACATACACAAACACACACACAAAATTGATGGCAAAAGAACGAAAATGAAAGGGTGATGATGTTTGTGATCAACAATAATAACTGGAAAATGAATGACAATTCCATCAAAAAAACAATATTTGGGGAAAAAAAAAAAATCAACGCATCTTAACTCTGCCATTTACACACAAGAGAAAACCCGACCATACTGTCACCTAGAAACAAAGAGAGTGAGAGAAAAGTGGAAATTTCAAGAGGAGAAACTATTTGTGGCTGAAAGAGTCCCCAGCATCCGCACAGAGGGAGCTTCCTCTACCTGCACCCCCCCCCCCACCCCCCAAAAAAAACCAACAACAACAATGAAACACACCTCAAGTGTCAGTGAACAAACCAGCTGGTTGAGAAATTCTCAACAACATAAAAAAATAATAAAAAAAACAGAAGGAAAAAATATCGGGTATGGATGCAAAGGCCCCTGCATACAATCCCCGTTCATTGACTGCACATGTCGGAAATGGAGAGAAAACTGATGCGTGCTGAATGAAACGGATAGACAGACTGGTGTGGGAGAGGGAGTGGGTGGGTGGGGGGATTGGGGATGGGGGTGAGGGGTCGAAGTCACATGATGACCCAGCGTTAAAGAAAACGTGTTCCAACTTACGCTGGTTTTAACGAGAACTGTGTCACTACATTGTCAAGCTTGTTTGTTTCAAACATCGTTCACTGTTGGTTGTAACGACTTGCTCCATGTATGGTAGTGATACCAGCTTATGATACGGTGATTGTCCCAGATTGTGTGGCCTTTCATGGCCTGCTCTAGTGTTGACCTCAGCTTCTATCCCACTCCACTTCCACTCTTGCGGATGAGCACCTGTCAAGGTCTTCTGTGTCAGCAGATTAATGGGGGGCAGTCGCTGGAAAGACATGACGGCTGTCTCAGCTTTGGAAGGGAAGCTCACTCAAGTCTTGTTCACCAGGAATCAAACCCAGGTTGAAAGACCAACGCTCAAACCGCTCGGTTCGTTGCGCCCCATAGATCTAACTGTGAGCCCTTGTCTAGCTTTGGAAGGGAAGCTCACTCAAGTCTTGTTCAGCAACTGAACGACTGTTGTCACAGTAAGGGTTTTCATAGATGGTGTCTAGCATATGCTGAAATAAAACAGGCATGACTGAACACCACCAAAGTGACTCGGCAGCAGTGCAGGGTCTCCTCTAGAGTGTGGCCCTCTGGCGACGTAACGTTAACGTTGATAGCTCCTTTGGAGTGCCGGTGCTGAGACTGTGGCGGACATCCTGAGACCAGGAATCAAACCCAGGTTGAAAGACCAACGCTCAAACCGCTCGGGACACTGCGCCCCTTAGATCTAACTTTGAGCCCTTGTCTTTGCGTGTCGTGCCCGAAGAACAGCCGATCATGTTATCAACTACACTGTCCAGTTTCCACCTGATCTTTGGACTTGCTCGCCAGTCCGTCACACACATGAGCGATTCTCCTGTGAACCAGTGGAGTCTCTTTCATCGGTCAGAGAGTCTTTATAACACTTACACAGCACCCACCCTCGATCTCTGACCCAGATCTTGGCGCTTTGCAAGCAGAGTCAGTTGCACACAGGTTGCCTAGCTGGGTAGAGCCTACTGACAGATGCCTTTACGTGCTCATCATTCCTTTCCACTGTCATTCAGTCAGGCTTCAGTCACACACACACACACACACACACACACACATATACACACATAAATCAGTGTGAATTTTACTGCAGAATTTTGCCTGGGACAAACTTCCTTGTTGCCGTGAGTTCTTTTATGAAGTATGCTAACTGCAAGGTGCTCAAGGGACCTCGGATTAGCACTTCATCCACATGACTTTCATCCACCTGTCCTTCCCCACTGGAGTCGGAACTCAATCCAGAACCCCTCTCTTCACTATACATCAATAGCCATGACTCTTCAGTGCATGAGGCACAGAACTGCGCTGACTGACTGATGGGCCTGGCGGACTAAAGAGCTAGCTGCAAATTTTGGCCGACGGAGCAAACCGACAGGCTCAGTTTGCACCAGTCTGACATGGTGCACTGTCAGTCTCGTAACTCACGGTGGGGTTGTGGAGGCAGCACTGATGACTCTCCGACAATCTTCCGCCATCTTGCAGTATATGACTGTATGGTGCAGCATACAACACAGTAATTTAGCATTCTCGTTGTCCAAGCAGTGTGTGCGTGTGCTTGCTGGTGTGGGTTCTCTGTGAGCGCACATCCGCTTGTGTGTGTGCATGATTGTGTGCAAGCGTATGTTCTGTTAGCGTATGTGTATGTGTGTATGTAAGGCGTATTTTGTGGGGTTTTTGATGCAATGATTCATATTTGCTATGTGTATCTGTCTTGGTGTATATATGTGTGTATATATATATATTTTTTTTTTCTTCTTTTTTTTTTTTTTTTTATTCCTTCTAATGTTTTCATGTGCTGTTGTAAGCCATTACGCACTACTGAATGCGTATTGTTTCATGGGAGGCGCTTCAAACCCACACTATAGGGTGAGTTCGTGCCATATGAGAACAATGTCTTATCATAATTATCATCATCATCATCATCATCATTCACTGTTGTCACTGTCGGTGATGCTGGGTGTGTCACTCTCTCCCAGTGGTAGTAACAGCCTTCGACGAGTGGAGTTTGACGACCGACTGGCAAAAAAAACAAAAAAGCCCAACAGGTCAGGCTGCTCAGGGGCGGTGGGTCCTGGTTCTGGTGAATTTCAGGCTGCGTGGCTGGTCAGCCAATCCTGCTCAGTCTGCAGTCTACAGGGGCCGGAGGATGCCCTGCGACAGGGCCTGCTCCTGTGAATACACACCACCATCCATCAGCTTTGACACGTCAGAGCCCACACACTGACTGATACGACACTTTCATCGTTATATTAACTCATTCTACTCCAGGTACCAGTTAACTCGTACCATAATTACTTCCCCTGTGGGCCAGGTACGAGTATTTTCATACCAAAACACTGTTTGAATTTTGTTCATTCTTGCTTCGTACATACCCCCGAAAGCGGAGTATGGCTGCCTACATGGTGGGGGTAAAAACGGTCATACACGTAAAAAGCCCACTCACGTATATACGAGTGAACGTGGGAGTTGAAGCCCACGAACGCAGAAGAAGAAGAAGAAGAAGAAGCTTCATACGATTGGCATTCTAAACTGAACTGTTTATGGATTCCACCCAGAAGCACGAAAACATAGCTTTGTTTGACTGACTGAATCAAGAATTCTCCATCAATTTTTACTGTTGTAGTGAACCACCCTGTTTTTTCTGCAGTGGTCTCATGTAGTGCTGGTGCAGGGGAGTTTGAACAGGCATGTAGCTGTGGCGGTAGAATGAGTTAATAGCATCAATAGTTCTCCAACAGGCCTGTCGAAGAGACATGGCACACTCATTGTTACAGCGTCAATAATTCTCCAACAGGCCTGTCAGGGAGACATGGCACACTCATTGTTACAGTGTCAACAGTACTCCAACAGGCCTGTCAGGGAGACATGGCACACTGACTGTTACAGTGTCAACAGTACTCCAACAGGCCTGTCAAGGAGACATGGCACACTCACTGTTACAGTGTCAACAGTACTCCAACAGGCCTGTCAGGGAGACATGGCACACTCATTGTTACAGTGTCAATAGTTCTCCAACAGGCCTGTCATGGAGACATGGCACACTCACTGTTACAGTGTCAATAATTCTCCAACAGGCCTGTCAGGGAGACATGGCACACTCATTGTTACAGTGTCAATAATTCTCCAACAGGCCTGTCAGGGAGACATGGCACACTCATTGTTACAGTGTCAATAATTCTCCAACAGGCCTGTCAGGGAGACATGGCACACTCATTGTTACAGTGTCAATAATTCTCCAACAGGCCTGTCAGGGAGACATGGCACACTCATTGTTACAGTGTCAATAATTCTCCAACAGGCCTGTCAGGGAGACATGGCACACTCATTGTTACAGTGTCAATAATTCTCCAACAGGCCTGTCAGGGAGACATGGCACACTCATTGTTACAGTGTCAATAATTCTCCAACAGGCCTGTCAGGGAGATATGGCACACTCATTGTTACAGTGTCAATAATTCTCCAACAGGCCTGTCAGGGAGACACGGCACACTCACTGTTACAGTGTCAACAGTACTCCAACAGGCCTGTCAGGGAGACATGGCACACTCACTGTTACAGTGTCAACAGTACTCCAACAGGCCTGTCAGGGAGACATGGCACACTCATTGTTACAGTGTCAATAGTTCTCCAACAGGCCTGTCATGGAGACATGGCACACTCACTGTTACAGTGTCAATAATTCTCCAACAGGCCTGTCAGGGAGACATGGCACACTCATTGTTACAGTGTCAATAATTCTCCAACAGGCCTGTCAGGGAGACATGGCACACTCATTGTTACAGTGTCAATAATTCTCCAACAGGCCTGTCAGGGAGACATGGCACACTCATTGTTACAGTGTCAATAATTCTCCAACAGGCCTGTCAGGGAGACATGGCACACTCATTGTTACAGTGTCAATAATTCTCCAACAGGCCTGTCAGGGAGATATGGCACACTCATTGTTACAGTGTCAATAATTCTCCAACAGGCCTGTCAGGGAGACACGGCACACTCACTGTTACAGTGTCAACAGTACTCCAACAGGCCTGTCAGGGAGACATGGCACACTCATTGTTACAGTGTCAATAGTTCTCCAACAGGCCTGTCAGGGAGACATGGCACACTCATTGTTACAGTGTCAATAATTCTCCAACAGGCCTGTCATGGAGATATGGCACACTCATTGTTACAGCGTCAATAATTCTCCAACAGGACCGTCAAGCAGACATGGCACACTCAACGTTATCATACCAGCGTCAATAATTCTCGAATAGGACTGTCAAGGAAACACGGCACACTCAATGTTATTATAACAGTGTCAATAATTCTCGAACAGGACTGTCAAGCAGACATGGCACACTCAATGTTATTATAACAGTGTCAATAATTCTAGAACAGGACTGTCAAGCAGACATGGCACACTCAACGTCATTATAACAGCGTCAATAATTCTCAAATAGGCCTGTCAGGCAGACACAGCACACTCATCATTATCATAACAGCATCAATAATTCTCAATCAGGACTGTCAAGCAGATATGGCACACTCATCATTATCATAACAGCATCAATAATTCTTGAACTGGCCTGTCAAGCCACTAGCGATAATGCTCCAGAGACACAACCCAGAGCACGACTCCACAGTCTCCCGAGACTGAAGGATGCCGAAAGCAACAACTATTATTGCTACTACAAATAAATCTATTCATATAGCACCAAATCGTGTTAAACAAAAAAAAAGAAAAAAAAAGTGTTTTCACAGCCATGCATGCACAACCCTGAAACAAAGTAGTGAAAGACAAAACATAAATACAAGCATATAGAAGGCCAGACAAATGATGTACGGAAAAAGGGAGGATTTAGAGGAGATAGTTTAGAAAGAGGTAGGGTCTAAGGCCAGACAAATGATGTACAGTAAAAAGGGAGGATTTAGAGGAGATAGTTTAGAAAGAGGTAGGGTCTAAGGCCAGACAAATGATGTACGGAAAAAGGGAGGATTTAGAGGAGATAGTTTAGAAAGAGGTAGGGTCTAAGGCCAGACAAATGATGTACAGTAAAAAGGGAGGATTTAGAGGAGATAGTTTAGAAAGAGGTAGGGTCTAAGGCCAGACAAATGATGTATGGAAAAAGGGAGGATTTAGAGGAGATACTTTAGAAAGAGGTAGGGTCTAAGGCCAGACAAATGATGTACAGTAAAAAGGGTGGATTTAGAGGAGATAGTTTAGAAAGAGGTAGGGATTAAGGCCAGACAAATGATGTACAGTAAAAAGGGAGGATCTAGAGGAGATAGTTTAGAAAGAGGTAGGGTATAAGGCCAGACAAATGATGTACAGTAAAAAGGGTGGATTTAGAGGAGATAGTTTAGAAAGAGGTAGGGTCTAAGGCCAGACAAATGATGTATGGAAAAAGGGTGGATTTAGAGGAGATACTTTAGAAAGAGGTAGGGTCTAAGGCCAGACAAATGATGTACAGTAAAAAGGGTGGATCTAGAGGAGATAGTTTAGAAAGAGGTAGGGATTAAGGCCAGACAAATGATGTACAGTAAAAAGGCTGGATTTAGAGGAGATACTTTAGAAAGAGGTAGGGTCTAAGGCCAGACAAATGATGTACAGTAAAAAGGGTGGATTTAGAGGAGATACTTTAGAAAGAGGTAGGGTCTAAGGCCAGACAAATGATGTACAGTAAAAAGGGTGGATTTAGAGGAGATAGTTTAGAAAGAGGTAGGGTTTAAGGCCAGACAAATGATGTACAGTAAAAAGGGAGGATTTAGAGGAGATACTTTAGAAAGAGGTAGGGATTAAGGCCAAATGATGCACAGTAAAAAGGGTGGATTTAGAGGAGATAGTTTAGAAAGAGGTAGGGTCTAAGGCCAGACAAATGATGTACAGTAAAAAGGGTGGATTTAGAGGAGATACTTTAGAAAGAGGTAGGGTTTAAGGCCAGACAAATGATGTACAGTAAAAAGGGAGGATTTAGAGGAGATACTTTAGAAAGAGGTAGGGTCTAATGCCAGACAAATGATGTACAGTAAAAAGGGTGGATTTAGAGGAGATACTTTAGAAAGAGGTAGGGTCTAAGGCCAGACAAATGATGTACAGTAAAAAGGGTGGATTTAGAGGAGATACTTTAGAAAGAGGTAGGGTCTAAGGCCAGACAAATGATGTATGGAAAAAGGGTGGATCTAGAGGAGATACTTTAGAAAGAGGTAGGGTCTAAGGCCAGACAAATGATGTACAGTAAAAAGGGTGGATTTAGAGGAGATAGTTTAGAAAGAGGTAGGGTCTAAGGCCAGACAAAATTATGTACGGAAAAAGGGTGGATTTAGAGGAGATAGTTTAGAAAGAGGTAGGGTCTAAGGCCAGACAAATGATGTACAGTAAAAAGGGTGGATTTAGAGGAGATACTTTAGAAAGAGGTAGGGTCTAAGGCCAGACAAATGATGTACAGTAAAAAGGGTGGATTTAGAGGAGATACTTTAGAAAGAGGTAGGGTCTAAGGCCAGACAAATGATGTACAGTAAAAAGGGTGGATTTAGAGGAGATAGTTTAGAAAGAGGTAGGGTCTAAGGCCAGACAAATGATGTACAGTAAAAAGGGTGGATTTAGAGGAGATACTTTAGAAAGAGGTAGGGCCTAAGGCCAGACAAATGATGTACAGTAAAAAGGGTGGATTTAGAGGAGATAGTTTAGAAAGAGGTAGGGTCTAAGGCCAGACAAATGATGTACAGTAAAAAGGGCAGACTTAGAGGAGATGCTTTAGAAAGAGGTAGGGTCTAAGGCCAGACAAATGATGTACGGAAAAAGGGTGGATTTAGAGGAGATACTTTAGAAAGAGGTAGGGTCTAAGGCCAGACAAATGATGTACAGTAAAAAGGGTGGATTTAGAGGAGATACTTTAGAAAGAGGTAGGGTCTAAGGCCAGACAAATGATGTACGGTAGAAAGGGTGGATTTAGAGGAGATAGTTTAGAAAGAGGTAGGGTCTAAGGCCAGACAAATGATGTACAGTAAAAAGGGTGGATTTAGAGGAGATAGTTTAGAAAGAGGTAGGGTCTAAGGCCAGACACAAAAGAGCCGAGTGAAAGGATCTGATGAAGCGAAACAGTGAGGTCATTCCAAGCGCCAGGTCCAGAGACAAGAGAAAGAGCGGCCTCCGCCAACTGTGGAGTGTCTGAATCTGGGAGACCAGGAAGGTGGATCATATAGAGCGAGATAGGGTGTAAAGGTGAAGCATTCACATTCTGAAGGGGTCACTGAGGATGTAATGAATGTGTGTGTGTGTGTGTGTGTGTGTGTGTGTGTGTGTGTTTGTGTGTGTGTGTACGTGTGTGTGTTTGCGTGTGTGTTTGTGTGCGTGCATGTGTGTTTGGTGTGTGTGTGTACATGTGTGTGTTTGGTGTGTGTATGTGTGTGTGTGTGTGTGTGTGTGTGTGTGTGTGTGTGTGTGTGTACGTGTGTGTGTGTGTGTGTGTGTGTGTGTGTGTGTGCATGTGTGTTTGGTGTGTGTGTACGTGTGTGTGTTTGGTGTGTGTATGTGTGTGTGTGCACATGCACCTTTGTATACACATGAGCATGAGTATACTTTAGCTGTTGTTGTTTTCAACAACCCCCAACTTTTATGTAACACGTAAAAAACCCAACATATTAAACACATAAAAAAAAAACAATCTTCCCTCTCATTTTGACCACCATTATCACCAGCAACAAAAGAAATTCAACATTTTACTTTCCTTTCACACAATCATACACACATGCACACACACAGACACACACACTCACATAGACACACACATTCACAGACACACATACACCCCACACAAAACACAACACACACGCACAAACTTCTTCCTTCTAGGCTGTAACTCTTATGTTCACTCATATGAACACGAGTAGGCTTTTACATGCCTGACTGCTTTTACCCCACCATGTAGGCAGCCATACTCCGTTTTCGGGGGTGTGCATGATGGGTATCTTCTTCTTCTTTCCATAACCCACCAAACGCCGACATGTATAACAGGATCTTTAACATGTGTATTTGATCCTCTGCTTACATACACACACAAAAGGGGTATAGGAACAAGCAGGTCTGCACATATGTTGACCTGGGAGATCGGAAAAAAATCTCCAACCTTAACCCACCAGGCGCTGTTACCGAGATTCGAACCAGGGACCCTCAGACTGAAAGTCCAACGCTTTACCCACTCGGCTACTGTGCCCGTCACACACCCACACACACAAAAACAAATATCGAACAAAAACCAAGCTCACCCCCAAAACACGGAACGTGCGGTCGGCCACATCGTCAAAGAACCCTTTCTCCTTCTGGTACACCGTGCCCTTGACCCCTTGCTTCTTCACCTTGGCCGGCAGGTTGTCCAGCACAAGGTCGCTGACCTTCGACCCGGTCGCCTTGCCGGCCGCTGCGGCTCGAGCCGCCTGACACGCCGGGCCGTCCCCAATGGCTTCTTCCATGAATGTGTAGGTCTGTAAACAGGGAGACAGTAGTGTGCTGGTAACCACTACAGGCTTCTTACTCTCCTGTTTTTCTTGTTTTTCTGAGTTCTGTAAATGTGCATCTTTCTTTCTTTCTGCGTCAAGGAGTTTGCACTTCCCACATTCGCTCATGTCAATGAGCAGGCTTGTATTTTATCGTATTGTATTGTATTGTACTGTAATTGCATTGCATTGCATTGCACTGCACTGTACTGTATTGTATTACCCTTTTGTCACAACTGATTTCTCAGTGTGAAATTCAAGCTGCTATATCCCTAGAGAGAGAGTGCATCACTACAGTGTGAGCGCCACTTTTTTTTCTTTTTCTTTTCTGTCTTAATTTCTCTTTTCTAAAGATAATGAAGCATTGTGTATATTCTGTGATTCCAGTACATTCCTCATGCATCACACACCATGTATTAGTTTCTCTTTCTAAAGATAATGAAGTATCGTGTGTTGTGTGAATGGTAGTGAAAGAGAGGAAACGATATCTCACAGGCACTGAGGGCAGGTCGTCCAAGTCGAAGTGACCGTCCCAGATGGTGACCGCCAGGCTTGCTGCAACCTGCACACACACACACACACACACACACATCACTACTGTCATCACCATGCCTACAGCACACCCATGGGCACATTCACGTCATAATCAATGTGCACACAAACACATACATGCACAGACGCACACACACTCACACACACAAACACTCATACACAAACACACACACACAGACTCATGCACACATTCACGCACGTGCACAAACACACTCACACACACAAACATGCACACACACACACACACACTCACTCACACATACACACACACACACAGACATGCAGGCACACACACAGACACACATATACAAACACACACACAAATGCACATACACACTGCCACCTATATACACACACCACCTCTCTGATCACCATGCCTACAGCATACACATGGACACGTTCACAGCATCATCTGTGTGCACAGACACACACACACACACACACACACACGCAGACACACCCACGCACATATGACACGAACACACTGCCACCTAAACACACATCACCACCATCATCACTGTGTCTGCAGCATACACATTGACACAATCATGTCATCATCTATGTGCATAAACAAACGCATGCACACACACACACACAGAGGCACTCATCCACACACACATAACATGAAGACACTGCCACCTAAGCACACAACACCACCATCATCACCATGCCTACAGCATTCACATAGACCAAGATCATGTCATCGTGTATGTGCAGATACATGCACGGATGCACAAAAGCACGCACACACACACACACAGGCACACACACACACAGAGGCGCACACACACACACACACACACACACACACACAACAGACTCACATGCTTGCTGTTTGGGTCCCAAGGATGACTGCCCACCACCTGCTGAGGGGGCGCGGTCTTCATGTCCTTTACCATCACTGACGGGATGTCCCCTCTCAACAGGGGCACATTGTGGGTCCCTGTGTACACCGAGTTTCTGGACACACACACAACCATCATCATCATCATCATAGTGACGGGCGCAACAGCTGAGTCGTTAAAGCGTTGGACTTTCAATCTGAGGGTCCCGGGTTCGAATCACGGTGACGGCGCCTGGTGGGTAAAGGGTGGGGATTTTTACGATCTCCCAGGTCAACATATGTGCAGACCTGCTAGTGCCTGAACCCCCTTCGTGTGTAAATGCATGCAGAAGATCAAATACGCACGTTAAAGATCCTTTAATCCATGTCAGCATTCGGTGGGTTATGGAAACAAGAACATACCCAGCATGCACACCCCCGAAAGCGGAGTATGGCTGCCTACATGGCGGGGTAAAAACGGTCATGCACGTAAAAGCCCACTCGTGTACATACGAGTGAACGTGGGAGTTGCAGCCCACGAACGTAGAAGAAGAAGAAGAAGAAGATCATCATCATAGTAATAATACTAAGAATACACATGTAAATTATCAATATAACAATACACATATAAATTACCTATATAGCAATGTAACACAATAATAATAATAATAATGCTGCTGCTGCTGCTGATGATGATGCTGATAATAATATTAGTAATAATAACAGTAGTAGTAATAACAGTAGTAATGATAATAATGATGATAATAATAATATTGATGACACTACAACGACTACTATATATCTATATATACAGCACGGTCACATGATAACAATAATACTAACAATAGTAAGAAGAAGAATATATATATATATATGAGCGGAAGAAGCAGGGCTCAACTTCTGGAGACATTTTCCCCTTGCAACACCTGTGGGAAGTGCTGCGCATCCAGAATCAGCATCTTCTCCCATATGAGGACACATACCGACAGATAAGCCTGCCTGCCTACTCATCCGTCAGTCTGACAGGAGACTCCATCATTTTATATATATATTATATATATATATATATATATATATATATATATATATATATATATGTATGTATGTATGTATATGTATTTATATATTTATTTATTTATTTATATACAGCACTGTCACATAATGGTGATACTAATTATAGTAAGAAGAAGAATAAGAATACATAATGTCTATACAGCACTGTCACATAATACTACCATCAATTTTAGTAAGCAAAAGAAGAAGAAGAAGAAGATTCTCTGAAGAAGAAGAAAAATACTTATATCTATACAGCACTGTCACATAATACTACAGCTAATTAGAGTAAAAAGGAGAAGAAAAAGAAGAAGATGATGTTGAAGAAGAAGAATACATGTACCAATACAGCACTGTCACATAGTAATAACGCTAATAATTGTAAGAAGGAGAAGAAGGACAAGAAGAAGAAGAAAAAAAAGGAAAAGAGGAGGAAAAATACATATATCCATACAGCACTATCACATAATAATGATACTAATAAGAGAAAGAAGAAGAATACATATATCTATACAGTGCTGCCACATAATAACAATACTAATTAGAAGAAGAAGAAGAAGAAAATGTATATATTACCTATACAGCACTGTCACGTTACAATGACGATGATGATGATAACAAATGTATCTATACAGCGCTGACACATTACAACAGAATTCTGTATCAAACATCTGCTCTGAAAGGTACACGCAAAAATACATGTGGAAGCACTCATGACCCGTTCCAGCGTATACACATAACTGGGTCGGTCCCAAGGTTGTCATAGCCTAGGGGTGGCAATGGGGACAAGCTCCCATTGTCTATAAAATGCCCCTCACGGCGCGCGTCTCCAACAGCCTCTGACAACTAGGTCCAGCTCCTAGCCTGCTCGTGTGGCTTTGATATAAGCCCGGCAGAACTGCTGCTACTGATAGGAGAAGGGGTGAAGGCGGGTTACCTGGTGCCTGAAAACCAGTGCTTTGGGTAGATGGGGCTCATCAGTCTGGGAAGACAGCTCATCTAAGAGAAGGAAAACTCTGATTTCAAACCTCCGCTGCCTTGCGGCCATACCCACTCATAGGAAAGGCTTCGGGAGTCAACCCTGAGGAAAAATCCGGGCAGATGGAGTCCGTTAGCCTCAGCAGGCAGTCCTTCCAAGAGAAGGAAAACTCCCAAGAGAAAACCCGGCCAACTGTAAACCGTTACCAGAACAGATCACTGAAGACGGCGTCACAGTGGCTTCTCTAAGGGGCGTGATCTAGTCAAAACCGGCTGTGCACGCACTCTACGACACACTGGGTCCAAACACAGCGACACCTCCTTGAGAAATAGAAACTGGAAACTACAGAGATGCCAACCCCTGTCAAGTGTTTGCAGGAACAATCAGGAAACTTGGTAGGAGCACTGACGGGCGCAACAGCCGAGTGGTTAAAGCGTTGGACTGTCAATCTGAGTGTCCCGGGTTCGAATCACGGTCACGGCGCCTGGAGGGTAAAGGGTGGAGATTTTTACGATCTCCAAGGTCAACATATGTGCAGACCTGCTAGTGCCTGAACCCCCTTCGTGAGTATATGCAAGCAGAAGATCAAATACGCACGTTAAAGATCCTGTAATCCATGTCAGCGTTCAGTGGGTTATGGAAACAAGAACAAACCCAGCATGCACACCCCCGAAAACAGAGTATGGCTGCCTACATTGCGGGGTAAAAACGGTCATACACGTAAAAGCCCACTCGTGTGCATACGAGTGAACGCAGAAGAAGAAGAAAAAGGTAGGAACATTCTGAATTTGGTAGGAACACTCGCACTCCGAGCCACATCAGCAAACGTACATTTTATCTACAAGGCATACAAACACTTGGGCCCACCTGCAACACGGTGTAACTGCTATGATTAAGCTGACTGGTCCACTCAATGCTGTTTCAATGTAAACACGCATGCAATTAGCTGAGCATCATCACGCGAGACCAAGGTTCGTAGCAGTGACTGCCCTGTTCTCGTGATCAACAGGTCTAGAGCATCTGGTAATGATACAACAGGAAAGCATGTGACCACGCTATGTAGTCGAAAATGAACTCATCGGAACAAATCTGATGTTGGTGTAACTTCAGAACATACTGCAATCAAGCGTAACAAAATCCGGCGAAATTCTAACAGTTGGCATCTCTGTGAAAGTGCAACCAAAATCTATGACGGCACTGACCCGTCAAAGGAATGGAAACTGAAAACCTGATGGGTGCAACAGCCGAGTGGTTCAAGCATTGACTTTCAATCCGAGGGTTCCGGGTTCGAATCATGGTGACGGCGCCTGGTGGGTAAAGGGTGGTGATTTTTACGATCTCCCAGGTCAACATATGTGCAGACCTGCTAGTGCCTGAACCCCCTTCGTGTGTATTGCAAGCAGAAGATCAAATATGCAATCCTGTAATCCATGTCAGTGTTCGGTGGGTTATGGAAACAAGAATATACCCAGCATACACCCCCCCCACCCCCTCCTGAAAGCAGAGTATGGCTGCCTACATGGCGGGGTAAAAACGGTCATACACGTAAAAGCCCACTCATGTACATACGATTTGCAGCTCACGAACACAGAAGAAGAAACTGAAAACCTGAAAACTTTGACAGCACTGACCCGTCAAACAGAGGCAGCACGGTCCAGCCCAGCACGTTGTCAGCCGTCACGTCCATCTGGTCGCCGTCGGCACCGATGAGGGCACCGGGGAGCTTGTTGTCGGCAGTGGGGCGGTACGCCACAGAGAAGGCCAGCAGTCTCAGCACCAGCACACTGTTGTCATCGTAGAACGGGTACAGGCTCTATGGGGGGGTCGAGGGGGGAGGGGAGGAAGGAGGCGGTCAGAACAGCAAAGTCAACCACCCATCTTCTTGATATGACAACTACTAATACTTAAAATAATGTGCATCTAATGATAACAATATATTAATGATAATAATAATAATAATAATAATGTTATCGTCGTAGAATGGGTACAGACTCTGTGGGGGATGGGAGGAGGTCAGAACAACAACGTCAACCACCCATCTTCTTGATATGACTACTACTGATACTTAAAAGGAAATTTTCTACCTAAAATTACGTTTAAATAACATACTTACCGTGACCCAACTAGTGCAGACTCCGGCAGGGGTCTGACATTCCTGTCCTGTGCAAACTACTATCCGCCTATGCGGAGAAAACGAAACTACGGCCGATAACCTCCCGGAAGTAGGTAACCTCCCCTTTGTCCCGCTGGCTACTAATACTTAAAATAATGTGCATCTAATGATAACAATATAATGATGATAATAATAATAATAATAATGTTATAGTCGTAGAATGGGTACAAGGCGTGGGGTGTGGGGGGAGGAGGGAATCAGAACAACAATGTCAGCCACCCATCTTCTGCTTCATAACAACCATGTACGTATGTATGAAGGCACCATGGCGAGATTGTTTTAACCCTTTGAGCCCTGACCACCGCTTTACTGGTGGTAGAGAAAAATGACATAATGCCTAGCCACCGGTTGAGCGGTGCGTAAGCACTTGTGTCGTGTTTTGCTATTGGTTGACTTATATTGAAGAGCCAATCAGAAAAACCGTAATATTCTGACGTCAGCGAACGTAGTACCAACATGGCCGCACCTTTTCACTGTGTTTTCACTGTGCATGTGCTTTGGATAAAAAAGATCAATTTCAATATAAGTCAACCAATAGCAAAACACAACACAAGTGTTTACGCACCGCTCAACCGGTGGCTAGGCATTATGTCATTTTTCTCTACCACCAGTAGGGCACTCCTTTTATATCTGCCGTGACACATTAAATACCAATTATTTGCAAATTTTGTCTCAGGAGCTCGGGCAGAAGGGTTAAAATTGCTCAGGAACTCAGGGCTCAAAGGGTTAAGCATTGGACTTCTGATCCAGTATTCAGCAGCGGTCAGTGTTCGAGGCCACGTTTCAGCATGGTGCTGTACCTTTGGGAGTGGCACTTTACTCTGAATTTCTTCACTCCACCCAGGTGTGAAAGGGTATCTGAGTTCGACAGGCGATGGCTGAAACAGCAGAAGGAGAGGGGACTCGGTCCTGCCTTTCAAATGCCAGACCTATGCACAATGAATAGAAATTCAATGCCCTGATAGCCATAAAAAAAGCGGATAGTAGTTTGCACAGGACAGGAATGTCAGACCCCTGCCGGAGTCTGCACTAGTTGGGTCACGGTTAAGTATGTGTAATTAAAAAAAAACTTTGGGACCTTTGACATTTGTATAGTGCCCTTTTTCTCAAAAGGCTCACAGTGTTTCACATGAAAAGAAAAGTTACAAATTCCATGAACCAATAACAACTCTCTCTTTCTCCCCATCACCCCCCCCCCCATCTCTCAAACAAGGAAAGTGGCAGTATAATTAAGACTCTTATCAGCAACAGAGGGGATTTGGAATGAGCGGTGTGGGAGCAATGCCACTGAAATAGAGCAGATGGTGGGGCAGCAAATTAAAAAAATAAAATGAAATAAAAATTAAAATTAAAATTAAAAAAACTCCCATCCACGTGAGAGTCCACCAACCTGCGGCCCCCCAGCGAAGGAAGGAGCGGTCAGCAGTGACTCCCCCTGGAGCTGTGTGACGAACACAGGGTCGTTCTTCCCCGACCCGTCATCCAGTGCCGTCATGCTGCTGGTTGGGCCCCCCACCGACACTTGGGCCACGCACATCACGTACTTCTCCTCTGTGATATGACACACACACAAGCATGCACATAAAGAGACACAAAACACACACACACACACACACATACCTTGTGTGTGCATGCATAAATACACACATACACCACATGCACACACATACACACACTCACAACCAGATCAAACACACCACACACACACACACACACACCATGTGTGTGCATGCATAAATACACACATACACCACATGCACACACATACACACACTCACAACCAGATCAAACACACCACACACACACACACACACACACACACACACGCACATACCATGTGTATGCATGCATAAATACACACATATACCACATGCACACACACACAAACACAGAAACACACACACACAAACACACACCACATGCTCAGACACGCACACACACACAAACATGCACACACATTATGACAGTTATCTTCACAACTTATAACACTTATAACATATCAAAACAATTAAAACACATCATTCATTAGAAAATCATTTCTTTTGTCATAACACACTGAAAATATTGACTTTCATCTCTAAAGATTTGGACAATCACTGAGTTAAAAACCTTAATCTATTGTCCTCCCTTTTTCATATATCATATCACAATATGTAGACAGTAACACCAGGCAGCTGCTGGCACCAAGCCATAATGAAGGGTGCTAGAGTAGTGCACTGACAATTGTCAATTAAAAAATTTTTTTTTAAGTATAGCAGCTGTGTATACCATGTGCTTTGACACCTCCTTGAAACTGAAACTGCTCATCTTCCGTGAGTATATTTCATCTGCATATTACATTTTCTTTTAACTCACTCAGTACGGCCAGTCCTCTCTTCTCCTCTACACAGACCCCTCGGATGTCCAGTGGGCGTCTGAATGACCCAACCTTCAGCTTCCGTCGTCAGAATTGTGGTATTCTTTGTCAACATTCACGTCTTCAGTATAAGAGCTTTCCGCTTGCAATATTTTGATGATGGTAATTGGGGTGAAATGCAGTTAACATCGTCTCTTTTGCCGTTTGTATGGAGAGAGTTAAAACTCCATTTGAAAGGCTTTTTCAGCCTGCAAAGCCTATCAAAGCTGATTTTTCTACAGAATTCTGCCATGGACAACTGTTTTGTTCCTGTGGGTAATATCTGTTATGAGCGCTAGGTCTATGCTACACACAAACAAACGGGACCTCGGTTTATCATCTCATCTGAACAACTAGCATCCAGACCACCTTTAAAGGTTCACTGGGGGTGGGGGTGGGGGTGGGGGGGCAGAAAATACAGACAAAAGCCTGATTCAAACCTGTGCACTCAGATTCTCTTGCCTCCTAGGCAGATGCTCTACCACTAGGCCACCACTCCACTCCAGAAGAAAGTGGAATGACGATGATGAATGATATATAGTGCCTATCCTTGATAGGCGACTATGCTCTAAGCGCTTTAAAAACTCAGTGTCATTTGCACAACAGGCTGCCCACCTTGGTACAGCCGACTGATGGTTGCCATTGACGCTCATCATTCATTTCTTGTGTCATTCAGGCACACACACATTGACACTCAGACAGACATGTAACATTTTACATGTATGACCGTTTTGTTTATTTACCCCACCATGTAGGCAGCCATACTCCGTTTTCAGGGGTGTGCATGCTGGGCCCGGTATGTTCTTGTTTCCAAAACCCACCCAACACTGACATGGATTACAGTATCTTTAATGTGCGTATTTGAACCTTCTGAGTGCATATACACATCTTTAAAGGGGGGTTCAGGCACTAGCAGGTCTACACATATATTGACCTGGGAGATCGGAAAAAAACTCAATCCTTTACCCACCAGGCGCCGTTACCAAGATTTCAAACCCGGGACACTCAGATTTAAAGTCCAACACTTAACCACTCAACCCGGGACCCTCAGACTGAAAGTCCAACACTTTAACAATTTGGCTACTGCACCCGTCACAAGTGGAAAAGAGCTGTCTCTCTCACTCACTCACCAGGCAGGCTGAAGGCCTGGTCCACCTTCACTCGCAGACCGGTGCGGAGGCGGTAGCGCACGCTGCGCACCAGGCTGAGGTTGTCGGCTGGCTTGGAGGGCGCCAGCTGCGTCTTGATGTCCAGGCGCTGCTGCAGCCAGTCTGTCAGGATGGCGTCCCCCGTGCCTGGAACATGGACATTACCACTGTGGGACACAGACATGACAGATATCACCAGTCTGACACAGACATCACCACACCCCCGAAAACAGAGTATGGCTGCTCACATGACAGGGTAAGAAAGGTCAAACATGCAAAAGCCCACTCGTGTACATACGAGTGAATGTGGGAGTTGCAGCCCACAAATGAAGAAGATGAAAAGATGAAGACATCACAACAGCGTGACACATGCCTCAAAGGCATCATCAGTGTATGACACACACCTCAACAGTTTGACACAGACATCACTGTGTGACAAAGACCTCACACACCTCACCACTGAGTGACACACACCTCATCACAGTACAACACAGACATCACTGTGTGACAAAGACCTCACACACCTCACCACTGTGTGACACACACCTCATCACAGTGTGACACAGACATCACTGTGTGACAAAGACCTCACACACCTCACCACTGAGTGACACACACCTCACAGACATCACACAGTGTGAACAGATCACACAGATATCATCTATGTGACTGGTGGCACTAAAACGTTCATAAAAAGTCAGATACCCCCCCCCCCATGTGAGAAGACATGCAACAGATTCATTCAAATCATGATATCTCTACTGTGAACAGACAAAAAAACAAAAAAAACAACAAAAAAAAGCGATTAATTTAAACACAAGTATCATCAATGGAAACAGATACACACTAACACAGGCACACACACAAGCATACACAAACACACACACACATACACAAGCATACACAAAGAGAGACACACACACACAAGCATGAACACACACACACACACACACACACACACACTCACACACACACAACCACACACACAATCAGACCAGCATAACCACACACCAAAACCACAGACCACACACCAAGGGGAGACAACAAACTGACCGGTGCTGGATCCCTCCACGGCCTGAAGACGCAGAATCATGTCTCGCTCCGTCTGGGGGTAGCGTATGTGATCTGCGTAGCTGGTGAAGATTCGCTGCTCGGACTCTGTTGGCCGACAGGACGACGACTCGTAGTAACCCGAGGCGTAACTGGGGGCAGGGACAACATCCTGCAAAAACCAGCAGGTTTTTTTTTTTTTTTTTTTTTTTTTCGTCTTTTGTTCTTTTCTTGAATAACTTTTCACATTTTAACCACACCAATATCACTAGTCATTCTGTTTGGGACTTTAAAAAAAACACTATTTTTTATGCAGTAAAAAAAAACACAACATTTTATGATTTACTGCACTTATTCTATGTGACTTCATTTTTCGATAATTAATATCAAAGCAAACTGGGCAAGCTTTTTTTTTTTGTTTTTGCTTTATACTTTTATATATATTTTACTGTACTTATTTCATGAACTTTGTTTTGTTTTTTTGTTATCAACATCACTATTCATTCTTCAAAAAAGGTTTGGGTTTTTTTTCTCATGAACTTTTTACATCTTAACATGCTTTATTTTATAAAGTGATTATTTATTTTTTTAACAAAAACATTAATTTATATCTATTTTTTTAACAAAAACATTAATTTAATTATTTCTTTACTTTTTGTTTTTCTTTTGGCGAAGGCAGTTCAAGTTATACAGCACAGCTAATGTGTGTGTATCATATCTGTACCATGTTCATCGTCACTCCTTTTCTGCCCTGACTTCCATGGTGGTTTCAGACCATTCACTGTGACATACTCAGCTCCTTGGGCAGAGAGTGAGGCGCCGTTCCAGCCACTTTCATGTTTTCATGCCTCCCATAGCCTAGCCCCTGCTGATATCTTCTTCTTCTTCTTCTGCGTTCACTCGTATGCACACGAGTGGGCTTTTACGTGTATGACCGTTTTTACCCCGCCATGTAGGCAGCCATACTCCGTTTTCGGGGGTGTGCATGCTGGGTATGTTCTTGTTTCCGTAACCCACCGAACGCTGACATGGATTACAGGATCTTTAACGTGCGTATTTGATCTTCTGCTTGCATATACACATGAAGGGGGTTCAGGCACTAGCAGGTCTGCACATATGTTGACCTGGGAGATCGTAAAAATCTCCACCCTTTACCCACCAGGCGCCGTCACCGTGATTCGAACCTGGGACCCTCAGATTGACAGTCCAACGCTTTAACCACTTGGCTATTGCGCCCGTCCCTGCTGATATCAACCTGCAGGATCTTTAACCCCTTGAGTGCCATAGCACATGGCATGTACATGCATAGTGACGTCACTGATGACATCATCAGAACTCTGGAAAGGCTGAAAATTCACACAATTTATCTATTGTGTCATGATTTGAAACACCACTTTCCACTGTCCCCCCCAACGCTGAAGGTGTTAACAGTAGAATCGGTAACCTGGGCTAAGTTGCATCAGCCATCACAGCAGCACAAAGTTCGACTCTGCGTTAAGACCTGTCCTAGGTCAATATGGAATTAGCGCAGACATTCATGAACAGGCCTGTCAATCCACAACCGACGCTGCGCCAGAAACATCACCCATAGTGCAGATGATGGGACAGCGAAAAAAAAAAGCAACAAAAAAACAACAACAACAGACGTGCAGAGCACAACTCCATAGCCTCCCCAAGACTGAAGAATGCCCCCCTCCTACAGAAAGGAGGAGTTTGTATTTTGCTCCATGTTTGGAGATACATATACTTACCATGTCAAACTGATGCAAACTAGGCCTATCGGTTTGCTCTGCTTGGCCAAATTTCGCGCGGCTAACAGTGAAAAGACGCCCCTCTTTGCACGGTCCGCTCTTAGCCAATCAAACGCCTCTAAAAGCTATAAGCGCTGAATCATTCCTTTGGCCAAGGCTCTCCACGCCATCTTGTCAGGTTTTCGCTCTGTCTCGTCTTACGCTTTTTTTGGCTATTAAGCGTGTTCATTTGGCCTTATTTTGTTGCATGCGGCTTGTCTGTATATTTTTCTTACATTCTGTGTACTCGTTTCGACTCGGCCCCCTCAATTCGTTCGTTTTTTTCTACCTCTGAGTCGATCCTGTCTTTCCTTTCTCTGTTGGGGATCGAATTTTCGCTGGGTGCCTACGCGCAAAATCATTAACCCCAAACCAACTGTCGTAATGCTAAAACTGTTCATGTAACTCAGCCTTGGTGAAGCAAACGTCCATATGTGGAGTGATGGCCCAGAGGTAATGCGTCCGCCTAGAGAATCTGAGCGCGCTGGTTCGAATCACGGCTCAGCCGCTGATATTTTCTCCCCCTCCACTAGACCTTGAGTGGTGGTCTGGGCGCTAGTCATTCAGATGAGACGATAAACTGAGGTCCCGTCCACGGCATGCACTAAGCGCACGTAAAAGAACCCACGGCAACAAAAAAGTTGTTCCTGGCAAAACTCTGAAGAAAAATCCACTTCGATAGGAAAAACAAATAAAACTACATGCAGGAAAAAAAAAAAAGGTTGGCGCTGTTGTATAGTGACACACTTTCCCTGGGGAGAACAGCCAGAATTTCACACATAAAAATCTGCTGTGATAAAAAGAAATACAAATACAAATATAACAACCCACTCTGCGTGCTTTCGAAAAGTAGCTGACCCAGCCAAATATTCCATCTCACAGATGGTCAGCCCTGACCTATATCAACCTACCTCACTGGCCGGCAAGATGCGGACGAGGATGGTGCATGCTGGGATAGCGGGCACCTGGTCCAGGTCGGTGTGCCGGAGGTTGGCGATGCCCTGCTTGACGTTGGGCATTCCGCTGCGCAGTCGCAGCTGGTGCCCTCCCACCCGGAGCACCCCGTCCTGGGAAAAAACACCCCCCCGGGCAAAATTCAGATTAAGACAAGACAAGATTCTTTGTTGTCAAGGGTGACAAATGAGCAATGAACACGTTTTTGTTTGTTGTTGTTGTTTTTACCATCCAGCCCTTACATTAAAAGGGGACAAAAGTGAAAAGAAATTTGTAAATGAAAGGTAAAAAAAAAAAGAAAAGATCAAAACACAATGAAAACACATTCATCAATACAGCCTACTTCTCTAACTTCCCGATCATCACGTCCAATTTACAGAATACAGTACACTTTATCATCTCTGGATAAAAGAAATTAATTCACCACAAATCAGTTTCTCTCCACTCTCCACCACCATCCCCGTTCAGAACAAAGCAAAAGAAAATGTAGGGAAGGTGCGCAGGCCCGCTTTCATCTGATTTTCATCAGGGTTCCCTGGTTATTTTTAGCGAGAGCCGCATGTGCATGTGCATCTCCATTTCCTTTTTTACCAGGTCACCGAAAGGCTAAAATTTTGATGTGAAATCGCTGTTCCGACGAAAAGATTTTGAATATTTTTGTGACTGTTTCTGCAAGGTTATCAGACATATTTGGTTTTATAATTACACCCATCATTTGCTTTAGTATTCTATGTTTACTTTGAGCATGTTTCTTGTCATATATATATGCCATTACGTATTCGAACTGATCCATTTATAAACTCCACCAAAAAGTTGCACGAACAAAAGGAGTGCACACCCAGAGAAGCCAGTCATGCTGGTGGGTTGCGCATGTCCCAAAACCTACTTCTCGCTCTGCAAGCGACGAAAAATCCACGACGATGGCAGGCTGCAATGAAAACACATTCATCAATACAGCCTACTTCATCAGCCCACGACACAAAACCACTTCACTTCAGAAATGGGCGGGCCGTCTCTCACCTTCTTCTTAGCGGTGTCGAAGATCCTGACCAGACAGCTGCCGATGACCACCACCTGCTCGGTGACGATGTCCACGGTGTACACCCTCAGCAGCAGCAGCATGTCCGGGTTAGCCCTCTGCCGGTCCCCGTTCACCGTCAGGCGGAAGCGGAACTCGGGGCAGCGGGCGGGGCTGGTCAGCTCAGGGAGGGCCAGGATGTCCTGCAGGCCCGCCACGTCCCCGCCCTTCAGCACACGCCCCGTCACCTGGACAGCCGTCACAGATATGCCAACCCCTGTCAAGTGTTTGTAGGAACAATCGGGAAATTTGGTAGGAATATTTTGAATTTGGTAGGAACACTCAGACTCACAACCACATCAGCAAACGTACATTTCATCTACAAGGCATACAAACACTTGAGCCTACCTGCAAAGAACGATGTAACTGGTTCAATTAAGCTTATTGGTCCACTCAATGCTGTTTCAGTGCAAACACACACGCAATCAGCTAAGCATCATCATGGGAGACCTAGGTTAGTACTGACTGCCCTGGCCTCGTGATTGATAGGTCTAGAGTGTCTAGGTAATGTTATGACTGGAAAGCATGTGACCATGCTAGTAGTCCAAAATGAACTCATCAGAAATAATTTTGACGTTGGTGTAATGTCTGAACAAACTTCGATCGAGCGTAACAAAATTTGGCGAAATATGAACAGTTGGCATCTCTGCTTGCATACCAACACAAACAACTCCCACAAACCACCACCAACATCAAATACCAGCCCCTAACTCCCACTCTCCCCCTCCCAACCTCTCCCCACGACCCATCCACCCACCCACCTTGACGACGGAGGCGTTGTCAGGGATGTAGCGCACAGCATCCACATACACGTCGAAGGGCTCCCGGCAGGACGTGGGGGCAGGGTTCTGGGCGGCCGCAGAGGGCTGGTGGTCCACAAAGGCATTGGGGTCAGGCTTCGGGGTGGGGCGGAGCGAGGTGCGGGGAGCGGGGCTGGGCTTGCTGCGGTGGGTGGGCGGGGTGGGGGCGTTGATGGACTCTGGCTGAGGCTGTCTGGGAGTGCTGCAAGAGAGACATGTTTTGTGGTGGTGGTGTTTTTTTTAATCATTTTATAAACACTAGGTTTTAACCTCTAGACTGTGTTGCTGATGTACAGCATACGTCATGAAATGTCGCTCACCAATGCTGTATTGACGTACGCTGTATGTTGTCGTGTTACAACGTTCTATGTGTACGTCACGAAATGTTGCTCACCAATGCTGTATTGACGTACGCTGTACGTCATGTTACAACGTTCTATGTTTCGATTCCCTGCATTGCAGAAAATACAGTCTGCTAACCATTAAATTAGCTCCTTTGAGAGCTTTTTATCTCTTGAGTTCCATGAGCTAAAAATATTCACCTCATTATCATATTTATGGTGAAAGTTTTGCAAGTCTGAACGAAGCTCAAGTTGTGTTTGCAAAGCCATGGCTGAATGCAGACAAACCCCAATACTTGAAAAAGTATTGGAAGAAATCTTTCAAGATGCAAATAGTAGAGATGAAGATTGTGGACCGAATGAGATAGAACTGCATGAAGTTGATGCCAATGACCCCAATTTTGACATGGAGGGGGGGTGGGAGGTGGGGTTGCTCGATGAAACTGAAGACAGACAAGCTCAACTGATTCAAGATGCAGGTGGGTGTTTACGAGGTTTGTCAGTTTATTATTTGCTTTCTGTTTGTTGCAACAATGAATATAACTTCATAGTGTGTGTTTTGAATGTGTTAGCTGTGGCAAGTAGTTTCATCAGTCACAGATCACCGTGTGTGTGAGAGAGACAGTGACTGTGCATGTTCTGTGTGTGACCAACACTGCGTGGCTCGCTGGCTGGCTCATTGCTGACAGCGTGTCGCATGCATCTTTCTGGTATTCGATCCTGAGTGCGTATTGGTTTGTTGTGTGTGTGTGTGTGTGTGTGTGTGTGAGTGAGAGAGAGAGAGAGGGGGGGAGGGGGCATGGGGGGAAAGGAGATGATGTTTACAAAACTGAAATCAGAGAATCATATACAGAATTGTATGCCTAAATTACTTTGTAAATGCAACGCTTGTAGAAGTGTGTGTGTGTGTGTGTGTGTGCGTGTGCGTGCTGTAATTTTGTTCTTTATGAGTAAGAGAGAATGAAGGGGGTATACCATCAACCAGTTTCAGCGTGTGTATGTGTTGGGGGGGATCACAACAGTCACAAGAAAGACTGTTCATAACATGGTTGATGTTGTAGCACCTATGTGACGGAATGACAGTAAATTTTTTTTTTTTTTTAATCGCATTTTATGGAATTTTTGTGTCAGATTGACTCATTATTTGAACCTGTGAGTGATAAAATTTTGGTTCATTTTCCTTTCATTTGATATATACTTTTATGCACTTTTCTTCAGTACTTTTTCTCAATCCCCCCCCCACCCCCACCCCACGCCCCCTCTTACCCCCCCCACCCTCTCACCCCCGCCCAGCACTAAAGGCTCACATTCTGGGTGTCTTTTTGGGTGGCTGGGCGGTGGTGGCGGGGGGCACCTGGCGGTCCACAGGGGGAGGGGGAGGGGGGGTCCTCGGTTCGTTGTGAGGATCGAACACCAGCGCTCCCAGCTCCGAGTTGTATCCCAGGTACGCATCTGCACAGGTGCAAAGACAGAGATGTGAGAGATTGAGATAGAGAGGGACACAGAGAGAGATGGGGATAGACACACAAAGAGATAGAGAGACAGAGACAGAGAGAGACAGATAGGGATAGAGAGAGACACAGAGAGAGAGACAGGGATAGACACAGAGATTGAGATTGAGATTGAGATGGTTTATTCATATAGGCCACAGCCCCTTTGAAGGGGGATATACAGTAAAATGCTAAAGTCATACATTCAAAAGTCTTCATGATGTAACATATACATTTCTCCTTTTGAGTGCTTTATACAGATATAGAGCGAACTCCTTGACAGTCTTTTCATTTGTTGATGACATTAACATGATAAGTCTAAACAAGCAAGGGTGTTGACAGTATTTAAGTGGAATCAATTGTTCTCTAAGATCTCTTAATACTGGGCAACACAGCACAAAGTGAACTTCATCTTCTTTAGATTCTTGACACATTGGACAAAACAAATTTTGGGCACATGATTTTCGATATCGATAATAATGCGTACATATTTCAGTAACACCTAATCTAAACCTTGCCAAAGTATATTTCAGATGTCTATCAAGTCTCATTGACAAATAAACTGGCATATTATAAGGTATATGACAAAACATTCGATACAAATCAAATCTGTCGCTATTCTGAATATGAGAGTTCCAATTTTGCCATCTACAATCAATTAATGTTCTACGAAATACATGAATAAAATTACTGATATCTCCGACACTTTGGTTCAACCATACGAAACCAAAACCATACTCACAAAGTTTCATTCTCACATTAGACACCCAATTTCTCTTGCCTCTATTATCTAAATCTAATAGCATTCTATAAGCTTTATGGGGTAATCTGTGCTCTTCCATCTGAGTTATTTTCAGCCAATATTGAATACATTTAACAGTGGAAGTCAAAACTATGGGATATCTGGCTGTTTCTCCATACACTAAATCATTAGGTATTTGTAATGACAATCCGAGCAATTTCTTTAAAGCATATAGGTGTATTTTTTCACAGTATACAGCAGCAGAATCGAGACCCCATATTTCAGCTCCATATAGTACCATAGGTTGAATTTGTGAATCAAATAACTTTAAAAATAAAGTTGCAGAATCGTTGTTTAACAATGATAATTTCTTCATTATACACAATAATGCATTTTTAGCTCTGCTAACGAGATCTTTACAAGCAAAGGCAAAACTTAAACGTGTCGAGAAATATAAACCTAAGTATTTATATATATTGACAACAGGCATTACATCTCCATTGTAAGTCCATCTTTCTCTTGATGCAAGGTACCCTCCCTTTCTAAATACAATTATATTGCTTTTTGCCATATTAACCTTTAATTGTAAAGAAAATGCAGCTCTTTGTAAACTATTTAGTTGAGTCTGTAATCCAATTACCGTTTCCGATATTAAAACAATATCATCAGCTAACAAAAGAATAAAGATTTCAAGAAAATTATCTGTAAACTTTGCACCATGCCTTCCACAACGTATAACTTCAAGAGCCAGCTCATTAATAAATAAAGAGAACAAAACGGGACTACAAACATCACCTTGCTTTACACCAGAAGTGCAATTAATATATTCTGTCAGAGCAGCGCCAGATCTCACTCTTGCCTTAACACACTCATACATACTCACAACACATTTATAAAGTTTTCCATGGATACCATTTTTAAGCAAAATAGGCCACAGCAACGTTCTATTGACGGAATCAAACGCTTTCTCGAAATCAATAAATGCTACATATAATTTCCGATTTAGACAAAACTGTTTTTGAACAAATGCCATTAATGTGAACATGTGATCTATAGTGGAATAGTTTTTCTTGAACCCTGCTTGGAATTCACCTGTAATCACTCACCCATTCTTGCAGTCTCCTGTTAATCACAGCACTGTATAACTTACTACATACATTACACAATGAAATGCCTCTGTAGTTATTTGGGTTGTTTGCGTCACCTTTCTTATACAATGGAAGGACAATAGATTCTGACCAACTTTCGGGATAGATCCCTTTGTCAAATAAAGAATTGAAAAAGTTAACAAGAAAATCTAAAACTACATTAACCTGGCAGGCATTTTTAATCAACTCACCTATAATTCCATCTGGGCCAGAAGCCTTGCGAGATTTTACCTTTCTTAAAGCAAACAGAATCTCTTCTCTTGAAATAGGACGATTTAAATTTTCATCACCATACTCACCTATACTCTCATGTTCACTGTCCCTATTTTCCAGCTGACTATAAGAGTCAACGTTTCGTTCAAGCAACTCCCTAAAGTGCCGAAACCACGTTTCTAAGCTAATGTTATTCACAGGTTGAGTTCTTTTCCTTGAAATTTTGTGCACATAATCCCAGAATTCTTTTTGACTTTTTATAGACTGAAGTAATCCACTTAATAGGCCATCATTGTATTCCTTCTTTTTTCTTTTCAAAAGACGTTTGTATTCTTTCCTAGCTTTACAAAAGGACTCACGTGTTGGTTTGGACAGAGTACGACGGAATCTATTCAATAAATTTCTAACATTCCTTTTAGCAACTTTGCATTCCATGTCATACCAATCGCCTTCTTTTTCTTTCCTGCCAATACTCACCTGTTTCTTCATACATGTTGCTGCTTCTTTCAGGCTACAGTTAAATTCATGCAGTGCTTCATTAATATCTACATCAATTAAATTAATCGCCTTTTGCATACGGTCCTGCATTACATCAGAAAAAATCGCAGCACTAAATATATCAACATACACATCATTCCAAACAATTTTCTCAATCACACGACAGGCATTCATCACATGTGCGCTGTTTGGGTTGTTATTCGGGAAACTAATAAATAATACCAAAGGCATATGGTCTGATTCGATTCTCTCATATACACATAATTCACAGTTATCAGAAAGACTCAAAAATAAATCACATGACATTAAAAAATAGTCATTAACGCTGCTTCCGCTATCAGATATGAACGTGTAGTGACCTTGACGATCACCCTGACACATACCATTTATAATGCACAAATTCAGAGCAGTACACATATTAAGCAATAACTTTCCATAATTGTTCAAAACATTATCTTCCGAATTTCTGTTTACATTCAGTGGACCACTTTTATGTTGAACATCAAATGAAGACATGTTTTCCTCCAAATCACAAGAAATATTCGAAACTCTGCTGTTGAAATCACCACTAAGTAACACAAACACATCATCTTTTACATGAAGCAAACAATCACATAGAAAATTTTCTAATAAAGAAATTCCATTTTCCACATCAAAATAACTATAATAGGGTGAGCTTTCAGGCGGTATGTACACACACACATACATTACATCTCTCATTGTGCCCAACAATGATCTACTGATTATGAAAGCAATGAAAAGATCAGATTCAACATCAACTGTTTTAACGAACGAACAAATTTCATTCTTTACAAGGCAAACAAGGCCACCTGACCGCCTCCCGTGTAACGACAACTTGACTGCAGGTTTACAGTAAACAGTATATTCAGTAAACATAGGCGATTGAAAATATTCAACAAAAGTTTCCACAAAACATACAAAATCAAAACCAGAAACAAAAGAGATAAATTCATTGTCAGATATCTTCGAAATCAATCCATGTACGTTCCAATGAAGAAAAGAAAAAGGCTTCATTTTATTATCAAAGTTATCAAGATTATCACACAAATCATGTACAGTGGATAAAGTGTTTTCATGCTCATTTCCACTTGACCCAACAACCCCTGTGACATTTCTATTTTCAAACACTTCACACACAACTGAGTTTTCCTCCCAGCCCACGGACTTACGGTTTGTTTCACGTGCTGTCAACGCGAGGCACTGGGTCAACACAACCGGTGAAACCGGTGTCACAACAGCGTCAGCGCCCTCCACTGCTACGGACACATTTTCATGTGAATTTTTGGACCGGCCGAGTTCCTATCTCAGTTCCACCAGCGTGTCATCATCACCTACAGTGTAGCGCTTGCCGTCGACCAGCAGGTAGTTGTACACTAAGGTAGCACGCTTGCCGTCACTCTTTGCTTTCTTGAGGTGGGGAGTTAACTTCTTTCTCATGTCTCTAACTCTGGCTGAAAAATCCTCACCCACGAAGATGTTGGTCCCCTGTAATTTGCTCTTGGCTTTAAGAACATCCAGTTTCTGCTTGTAGAAGACACACCGCGCAATTATAGGAGAGTCTGGCTTGGCGCTCAACCTATGCACCCTGTCAAACTCGACATCCTCAGGTAGTTCCAGCTGGTCTGTCAGAAGGTCCTGCAACCTATTTGCACAGTCCGTAGGAGTCTCATTTTCCCTTCGCGACAGGCCGTAGAAGATGAGGTTGTTCCGTTTCGATCTTCCCTCCAGGTCGTCGGTCTTCTTCTCCAGGTCCTCCAGCTTCTGCGTCAGGTCTTGGTTCTGTTGCCGCAGTCTTCCGACCTCCTCCCGTAGACCTTTCATCTCTCCCTGCATGGCGGCGTACTCCTCTCGTAGGACCTGTATGTCCTGCTTCACCTCACCGAACCCCGCGTCCATCCGTGTGGTCAAGAAGTCCATCTTACTCATGAGGTCTGACAAGGTCGGTTCTTTCTCGGGCTGACTGGAGGCGGCGTCACGGGCGTGGCCTGATCTCTCCATACTAGACCGGGAGCTGGCTGATCCTGAGCTGGCCAGTCGGGTCTGCCTCATGTTGTCTCTGCTCTGAGAAGGGTTGGGCCCAGGGTTGCTCTCCACGTCCCCACACTGGAGAAGTAAACTGCCCCAAAACAAATAGGAGAGGAGCAGTCCTAACACAGCACCGTCTGCTCTGCACTTCAACTTCAGAATGGCGACACGCATTGCAACCGTTTGCCTAACTCGTTTCAACATGAAACGTTGGAATATTGGGTTAAAACAGCCACATGCTGCTCTGAAGTCTGTACATCCAGAAGGCATTGCACTTCAGTGAGTCAGTCGCCAAATTTGAAGATTCAGGTAAGTCTTGAATCTGTTGAAATTAGCCGTTGATTGACAGAGCATTTTAAGCGTGACTTTACGTGTGAAACAACAACTCACACCCCCCGATAGACACAGAGAGAGATAGAGAGAGACACAGAGAGAGATAGGGATAGACAGAGAGAGACAGGGATAGACACAGAGAGAGAGATAGAGAGACACAGAGAGAGATAGGGATAGTCACAGAGATAGAGAGAGAGACAGAGACAGAGATAGGGATAGACAGAGAGAGAGATATAGGGATAGACACAGAGAGAGAGACAGAGACAGAGATAGGGACAGACAGAGAGAAAGACACAGACAGAGACAGAGACAGACAGATAGGGATAGATAGAGAGAGAGACAGAGAGAGAGACAGAGAGAGAGAGAGAGAAAGAGAGAGAGAAGAAAGAGACATGTTAAAGCCTGCTGTGGGAAAAAAAAAAAAAGCGCAAGACTAATTTCTCTTGTCAAGCAAGTCTTGCTTGGAAGTGATGATGATAAATTAACAGTGGAAAAGATGCCCAGAGTGTAATGCAAGCAACACAATGATGATGACGCTTGAGCAACATGCAAAGAACCAATCCTCCTCACCTTATTCAAACATCGTCATTCTTTCCGCACAGTTCTCTGGCTAGGTCTACACTGTGGCCAGCCAGTTGCTGACAGCATCCAGCCAGAAATCAATGAAAAGAAATTTTCTTCCTAAAATTACGTTTAAGTAACATACTTACCATGACCCACTAGTGCAGACTCCGGCAGAGGTCTGACATTCCTGTCCTGTGCAAACTACTATATGCCTATGCAGAGAAAACGAAAGTAGCTACGGCCGATAACCTTCCGGAAGTAGGTAACCTCCCCTTTGCCCCCCTGACTAGCGCCCTCTTTTTCCAGGCAGCCATCTCTACTCCTGTTCCTGTGCTCTTCATTCGGCTAAGTTTTTTCATATTTTCTATCTGTCTATCGATTCTCTGGTGTTCTTGTTTTCTGTCCAATTATGTCTTCAGCCAGGTCGCAAAATTATGTGGCTCGATTGGGCGATCGGGCTAAAAGTAAGGCGCGATCGCAATCGATTCGCGGACACTCTGGGCCCTCTACTTCTGACTCTCTCAACAACGCCAACCCACCGTCTCCTCCACTTCCTCCGTTCCCTCCGGTCGACTCCAGACCCCCATGTCATTTTTGCGCTTTCTTGCGATTGATGCTGGCGATAAAACGTTTACACTGGCCACCAGCCATCTCCAGCCAGCTTTCTGATTTGTCTAGTGTAGACAGATGAGACGGATGGCTGGTCCAAAGAGATGGAACTCTTCAATGATACAAGCAGCATGAATCCAAATAATTTTCGTTTCTTTCTTTCGCCTGGAGAGTGCCATAGCTGACAGCAACTGGCTGTATCTGACTGTAGTGTGTTGCCGTGTCAAGCTGACAGCAGCTGGCTGTGTTTGACTGAAGTGTGTTGCCGTGTCAAGCTGACAGCAACTGGCTGTGTCTGACTGAAGTGTGTTGCCGTGTCAAGCTGACAGCAACTGGCTGTATCTGACTGAAGTGTGTTGCTATGTCAGGCTGACAACTGGCTGTGTTTGACTGAAGTATGTTGCCGTGTCAAGCTGACAGCAACTGGCTGTATCTGACTGAAGTGTGTTGCTATGTCAGGCTGACAACTGGCTGTGTTTGACTGAAGTATGTTGCCGTGTCAAGCTGACAGCAACTGGCTGTGTCTGACTGAAGTGTGTTGCTGTGTCAACAGCAACTGGTTGGAATTAGTGTGAATGTAGCCAAACCCTTCAAGAAAAGCACATCATGATCATACAACACAAAACTTCTCCTCCCCACACCCCTGCCAGTCTTTCCATTTCAGCCCATAGCAGACTCAACTCTGTGTAGGAACCGGCCATGGCTTAAAAAAAAAAAACCCTCTGATGGGATGGACTTGAACCATTGTCCTCCCAGTCAGCAGCCCACGATGCTGACCACTTTGCCTTGGTTACAATGCTAAATATCACAGCATGACGATGACAGGTGCAATAGCCGAGAGGTTAAAGCATAGGACTTTCAATCTGTGGGTCCAGGGTTCCAATCCCAGTCACAGCACCTGGTGGGTAAAGGGCGGTGATTTTTCCAATCTCCCAGGTCAAATATAAGTGCAGACCTGCTAGTGCCTGAACCCCCATAGTGTGTATATGCATGCAAAAGATCAAAAAAGGAAATTTTCTATCTAAAATTACGTTTAAATAACATACTTACCGTGACCCACTTATGCAGACTCCGGCAGGGGTCTGAATTCCTGTCCTGTGCAAACTATTATCTGCCTATGCGGAGAAAACGAAAGTAGCTACGGCCGATAACCTCCTGGAAGTAGGTAACCTCCCCTTTGGCCCCCTGACTAGCGCCCTCTTTTTCAGGCAGCCATCATGACTCCTGTTCCTGTGCTCTTCATACGGCTAAGTTTTTTTTCTTATTTTCTGTCTGTCTGTTGATTCTCTGGCGCTCTTGTTTTTTGTCAAATTATGTCTCCAACCAGGTCACATAATTATATCGCTCGATTGGGTGATTGCGCTAAAATTAAGGCATGATCGCAATCGATTAGCTGACACTCTGGGCCCTCTGCTCCTGGCCCTCTCAACAACGCCAACCCGCCGCCTCCTAAACTTCCTTTTCAGATCCAGTAATTCATGTCAGCATTTGATGGGTTATGGAAACAAGAACATACCCCAAAAATAAACAGAGCATGGCTGCCTACATGGCGGGGGTAAAAAAAAGATCACATACATAAAAGCCCACTCGTGTATAAGTGAACATGGGAATGGCAGTCCAAGAATGAAGAAGAAGACAGCATGACAATCTATCCCTCCTGAATTACCTGTCACAAAGAACAAAGAAGAAGGCAGCATGACAATCTATCCCTCCTGAATTACCTGTCACAAAGAACAAAGAAGAAGGCAGCATGACAATCTATCCCTCCTGAATTACCTGTCACAGTCACCGTTCAACCCCTCCCCACAGCCCACTCCTGAACTCTATGAAACAAGTCCAACAATCCCAAACCCACTCAATGTTGTTAACAACAGATCTACAAACATCTTGTTCTTCTTCTTCCTTGTTCATGGGCTGCAACTCCCACGTTCACTCGTATATGCAGCTTCGGTTCAAACATGTGTGTGTGTGTGTGTGTGTGTGTGTGTGTGTGTGTGTGTGTGTGTGCAGAGTGTGCATGTTTAAGTATGCACAAGTTTTTATATTGATATGCACTTGTATGTATCCTAATTTCTACTGTGTCTGTGTATGATTTTTTATTTATGTTCATATCTTGTTATGTACTGTCCCCCCCAATATTCCTTGTGACCCCAGACACATTCTATTCTATTGTATTCTATTCTATATACAAGTGGGCTTTTATGTGTGTGACTGTTTTGTTTTTACCCTGCCATGTCGGCAGCCATACTCTGTTTTTGAGGTTGTGCATGCTGGGTATGTTCCTGTTTCCATAACCCACCGAACACCGACATGGGATATTTAACATGCATATTTGATCTTCTGCGTGCGTTTACACACGAAAGGGGGTTTGGGCACTAGCAGGTTTGTTGATCTCGGAGATTGGAGAAGTCTCCACCCTTTTCCCGAAACCAGGAGTGTTACCGAAATTTGGACCCAGGACCCTCTGATTGAAAGTTGAACCCTTTAACCACTTGGCCATTGCCAATAGACAAAAAGAAATTTTTTTTTTTTTTTAAATCCACGACCACTAACCTTCCTGTCCGTCATAAGGGGTGGGCGGGGCCACGTTGACGATGCTGTCGGGTAGGTCCCCCGGGTGCAGGGCCACCCAGGTCTCGCCCTCCAGCAGCACAAACTTGTCCACTGCCGTCACCCCTTCCGCCCCACCCCGGAACAGCGGCACCCGCGACCACCCCATGGGCAGCAGGTTCACACCTGTGAGCAGGTAAAGTATTGTGTTGTGTTGTGTCGTACTGTGTTGTACTGCACTGTGTTATATTGTATTGCATTGTGGAGTAGTGTATAGCATTGCATTGTATTTTATTGAATTGTATTGCATTGTACTGCATTGCACTATATTGTATTGTATTGCACTGCATTACACTGTATCATATTGCACTACACTGTATTGTATATTGTATTTACACTGTACTGTATTCCACTGTGCTTTATTGCATTGTATTGTATTGTACTGTACAGTACTGTAATGCATTGTATTGTATTGTGATCTACTGTACTGCATTGAACTGAATTGTATTGCACTGTACAGTACTGTAATGCATTGCATTGTATTGTGATCTACTGTACTGCATTGAATTGAATTGTATTGCACTGTACAGTACTGTAATGCATTGTATTGTATTGTGTTCTATTGTACTGCATTGAATTGAATTGTATTGCACTGTACAGTACTGTAATGCATTGCATTGTATTGTGTTCTATTGTACTGCATTGAATTGAATTGTATTGCACTGTATTGTATTGTACTGCATTTACTGTACTGTACTGTACTGTACTGTATACAAGGAGGATGGTGCAGAATGGTTAAGATACTTGCTTGCCAATACAGTGTCAGTGAGGGTCTGGGTTTGAATCCCAGTCTCGTTTTTTCTCCCAAGTTTGACTGGAAAATAAAACTGCAAGCCACACACACTTGTTACTGGTAGTGTTGTGGAGTGGTAGCCTGGAGGTAACGCGTCTGCCTTGGAAGCGAGGGAATCTGAGCGCACTGGTTTGAATCCCATAGTTGCCAGTATTTTTTCCCCCTCCACTAGACCTTGAGTGGTGGTCTGGACGCTAGTCATTAAGATGAGATGATAAACCGAGGTGCCTTTGTGCAGCATGCACTTGGCGCACTGAAAAAGAACCCACGGCAACACAGGTGTTGTCTTCAGGCAAATTATGAGGAAGAAAACCACTCTTGATAGGCACAAAGATATACATAAACACGTGACTAAAGGCCTGACTAAGCATGTTGGGTTACGCTGCTGGTCAGGCATTTGTCCAGCAGATGTGGTGCAGCGTTATGTGGAACCGTCCAAATGCAGCGACGCCAGCTTGAGAAACTGAAACTTGTGTTGTCGTGTTATGTTGTTCGCATTGTGCTGTGTTGCTCTGAAATGTATTTTATACACCCGCCTCTGCCCCACCCTGGCACAGCAGGCCCCCATGACCCATGGCCAGCAGGCTCTTCTTCTTCTTCTTCGTTCATGGGCTGCAACTCCCACGTTCACTCATATGCACACGAGTGGGCTTTTACGTGTATGACCATTTTTACCCCGCCATGTAGGCAGCCATACTCCATTTTCGGGGGTGTACATGCTGGGTATGTTCTTGTTTCCATAACCCACCGAACGCTGACATGGATTACAGGATCTTTAGCGTGCGTATTTGATCTTCTGCTTGCATATACACACGAAGGGGGTTCAGGCACTAGCAGGTCTGCACATGTTGACCTGGGAGATCGTAAAAATCTCCACCCTTCACCCACCAGACGCCGTCACCGTGATTCGAACCTGGGACCCTCAGATTGACAGTCCAACGCTTTAACCACCCGGCTATTGCGCCTGTCTGGCCAGCAGGCTCAAACCTGTAAGCAGGTATGAGTTGGGTTGGGTTGGTTTGCGATGGGTTGAGTTATGACGTGTTGTGTTATGATGTGTTGTTGTGATGTGCTGTTGTAATGTGTTGTTGTGTTGTTGTGATGTGTTGTGTTATGATGTGTTGTTGTGATGTCTTGTTTTGTTTTTGTGTACTATTGTTTTGTGTTTTGCTGTTCAGCTCAGTTCAGTTATTCAAGGAGGCATGACTGCCTTCTGACAAATCCATATACACTACACCGCATCTGCCAAGCAGAGGCCTGACCCAGCAACGCAGCGCAACACGCTTAGTCAGGCCTCGAGTTGTTGTAGTAGTACTTTATTGTTGTGTTGCATTGTGTCGTATCGTGTTGTGTGACGTTGTGTTGGGTTGCATTGTGTTGTGTTATGTTGCACTGTGTTGTGTTGTGTTGTATTACTTTTTTTTTTTTTTGTAACAACAGATTCCTCTGTTTGAAATTCGGGGTGCTCTCCCTTGGGGGGAGCGTGTCACCACAATGCAGCACCATCCTTTTTTTTTTTCTTTTTTTTTTCCTTTGCATACACCTCCCCCCCCAAGCCCCCCCCCCACACACACACACACGCACCCACATACCAGATTACACACCCACACACACACAACCCCTCACAACAACACCCCCCCCCACCCCCCTTACCGGGAGACTTGGACGTCCCAGGCCTCATGTACTCCAGACTAAGGATGGCGAAGGGGGACGCCCCCAGCTCGCTCTCCACATCGTACTGCCCCAGGTCAAAGTTGCCGTACACGTAGCGCTCACCGCGGAAGCTGAAGCGGTAGACCATGTTGCCGTAGGCGTCGCGGTCGGCGGAGAGGAGCGTGGGTGGGTGGGTGGAGATGCGGCTGTTGAGCTGGACGCTGCCGAAGTGGACGCTGCAGCGAAGCTTCAGCCCCTCGGGGTCCAGGGAGGTCAGCCACGGCTCCTGCATGCATGCATCGTTTAGTTATTTATAGTCTGTTCACCTAAGATGATGATATTAGACTGAGAATGCATGCACACACGCTTGTTTCAACTGATGTAGAACACCACTCCATTTGCTTTCAGTGTGTACTTCTTGCGTGTGTGCGTGTGTGTGTGTGTGTGCGTGTGTGTAAGTGTGTGTGTGAGTGTGTGCATGTGTGTGAGTGTGTGTGTGTGTGTGTGTGTGTGTGTGTGTGTGTGTGTGTGTGCGTGTGTGTGTGTACATGTGTGTGAGTGTGTTTGTGTCTGTGTGAGTGTGTGCATGAGAGTGTGTGTGTGTGTGTGTGTGTGTGCATGTGTGTGTGTGTGTGTGTGTGAGTGTGTACATGTGTGTGTGCGCGCGCGTGCGTATGTGAGTCTGTGTGCTTACGTGTGTGTGCATGCACTTACGTTTGTGTGTGTGCTTACCTTTTTTTTTGTAAAGTACCTAGAGCCCCATTTAGAGAACAGGTGCTACATATACATTCACATTATCATCACTTACAGATCTTCGGTCAGTCTGCCCAGCGTCTGTCGGTCAATCCGTCCATCCGTCTTTCTGTCAGTCTATCTATCTTATCTTTTTTCACTCTTTCTTTTAAACCGCACTCCCAAGACGTGACACACCCACCCACCCTCTGTATCATCTCCGCGGGGACGATCAGTTTGGCCTGCAGTCGCTTGACGCCGAATGTCTGCAGTAGTCCCGGTCCCGAGGCCGAGGTGGTGGCCACCGACTGTGCCACGCTCAGACGGGAGCCTGGGGTGCTGCAACAATGCAACGCTTTCACTTTCACTTTCAAGGAGGTTTTTAAAGCGAGCAGACTGATCCACATAAAGGCTACGCTTCATCTGTTTTAAAAATAAAGAAAAAAAGGTAATCATTAAAAAAATATATATATATATATATATATCCATAGAGGAATAGTTTTAGAACTGTACACGTGTATAGTTTTAGAAATTGAATACTAATATCACTTAAAGTGGAAGACATTAAACTAAAGAAGAAGAAGAATTTGAATTTCTAGGATCTTGAGTCCTGGCCAGCATGTTGGGTTTATGCATACACTATGCATCTTCATCTTCTTCTTATTTTATCTTATAATAATTACATAACTGATTAATATGTTTATCTATATGTATAAATGTACATGGGGATACTGTTCTTCTGAGAGAACCCCATGGAACCAAAGCATCACACGAGAAGAACAGAAGCAACGAACGTTGAAGCTTCATGCGAGTGGATTTGAACCACATTTGCGTTAACCACTCTGAACCTAAAGTGGTGAGAGAAAACAAAGTTATAAAACAAGAGAGGCAAGGCCTTCAAGACTCACTTGTGACTGCGAGTAAAACACACAAGCTTTTTATGTATTGAGTATAATTTCAAAATGTAATGTTTAAGATGAGAAAGATCAGTTTAAAGCAAATTAAGTCCCATAGCATTAATTACAGAGTAATTTCCCTTCTTTACTATCTGCACCAAAACGTTTGCAAAATACATAAAACTTCCATGCTTAGCAAAAGAAGTTCCTGTTTGAACAAAAAAATGATAATAATGACTGCTCTTGCTGTTGGGTCAGAATATCAGATCAAAGTGCCAGGTTTGGAGAATACAAAAAATATAAATATAACAGTAAATGCAGTTTGCATATAATTAGGCTTCATTATTTATTTTTTTGTGCCCATCCCAGAGGTGCACTATTGTTTTAAACAAGATGACCGGGTTAAAACATAGACTCGCTTTGTTTACACAAGTGAGTCAAAAAGATCAAAAAAGAAAAGAAAAAAAAAGGGGGCAACTGCAACTGATGTATGTCAACTGAAACAGCAGCAACAACTTTTTCTGCCCAAGATGCTGATGATGCCGATAATGATGACAATGTCATGGGCAGGGGTGACGGACCTTGCAACACTGAAAAATCATTAACTTTGGCAAAACTTCACCAACTCGGACCCTGCAAAGCTCAAAATGTCCAGCAGGAAGTGGTGAAAACGAGGCAGCGACTCTCACAAAAATTTGATTTATGTAAACAACAACGGCTGCGCCCATTGTACGCCCATGTTTAGCGGGCGCAAATAATGGGTGCTTCTGGGTTTGACACCTGAGTTTTTAGCGGTATGGTAGAGTTGAGTTTAACGACCAATCGGCTTTACGCCCTTAAGGTCAAGCTGTTCGTGGCTGTGGTCTTTTTGGGTTTTTTTTTAGCCGGTGCTGTGGGGGAATAAGGGCAAACAGCAGAAGTGCCAATACGGAAATCTACAGTAAGTAAACCCCCCCCTATCCCCCCCCCACCACCGCACCCCCCGCCAATGCAGTGTTTCACGCTGCCCTCAGAATCACAAGACGCTTACCTGGGCCTCTGTCTGTTGAGGAAGGGGATGTCCATGATGTGCTTCCCGTTCTCCACGTGGATCCAGGCCATCTGGATGTCCACGGTGTACAGCTTGCACCCCTCGTTCAGAAACACCTGTCAGCATCCACAGCAATCAAAGAGCGGTACCCCTCTCCATTTACAACAAGGTACACAATTTCAACACGTCAACGCTGCTTATGCTATCGATTCAGCTTGCGCACAGATAATTGGAACCTGCACACATGGTGCACTGGAACAAACCCAAAGACTTCCTAAAAACAAAGAAAGCTCTGGGCTTGTCCTTATACCAATATACTGATTCAGCTAGCACACAGGTAAATAAAAGCTGCATTGGAACAAACCCAAAGACTTCCTAAAAACAAAGAAAGCTCCAGAGTTCTCCTTATATTGCCAATCATTCGACACGTGCAAACACAACAGCAATGACACTAGAAATGTGCAAACATAAATAAGCTTTCATTCAAGACCTGTAAACATAGTTTTCACTTTCTTCATTTCTAACAAACATGCACAGCTATCACCGCTCATTTGGAAATGTGAATATAGGTTGTGATTCAATGTGTGTGTGTGTGTGTGTGTGTGTGAGTTGCTGTTGTTGTCTCTCTCTCTCTCTTTCTTTCTTAAAAATTTCTCATCATTGTATATATACACTGTTACCCTGTTACCGTATCCTCCCCCCCCCTCCTCCCCACCTACAACTTCCGTCCTCGCACCTCCCCTGCCCTCACCCCCCCCACAACCTTCGGCTCTTTATGAAAGAACACCCCACGCCTTCATCAACCCCCACACCCCCCAGCTCCAAACACCGCCCCCTCCCCAATCACTCCCCCTACCCCCCAACCAACAATAACCTTCGACCCTTACAAAAGAAGACCCCACGCCTTCATCAACCCACACCCCATTAAACTCCCCCCTCCCCAATCACTCCCCCTAACCCCCCACCTACAACAACCTTTGACTCATCACGAAGGAACACAACACCCCTCGCCATCACCCCCTCCCGCCCCCCCCTCCTCCCCCACCCCACCTACGACAATCTTCGACTCTTTACGAAAGAACGCCTAGCCCATTTATCACCACACCCCCACCCCCCACCAAACCCCCCACATCCCTTGCCCGTCACAACCCGCCCACCCCAACCCCACCCCACCCACCTCCTTCATCTGGATGTAGTTGCGGGCCTCCATGAAGCGGTGCCGGGACAGCTCCAGCAGGGCCAGACAGACGTTCTGCAGGACGCTGTTCCTCCAGCACTGCATGAAGCACTGGTCCCACACATACATCACGCCCGGCGTGTCCAGCACGCTCACAAAACCCTGCACAACACACACACACACACACACACACACACACACACACACACACAGAGCCACATCAACCCTCATTTGTAACAAACAGTAAGCTAAAGCAGCACACTCACAATACACTGCACAACACACACACACACACAGCCACCAACCCTCACGTGTAACAAATGGTAGGCTAAGACAGCACGCTCACAAAACCCTGCGCACACACACACACACACACACACACCACCCCTCACATGTAACAAACAGTAAGCTAAAGCAGCACACTCACAAAACCCTGCACAAACACACACACACAGCCACCACCCCTCACATGTAACAAACAGTAGGCTAAAGCAGCACACTCACAAAACCCTGCACACACACACACACACACACACACACACACACACAGCCACCAAATCTCACGTATAACAAACAGTTGGCTAAAACAGCACACTCACAAAACCCTGCACAAACACACACACACACAGCCACCACCCCTCACATGTAACAAATGGTAGGCTAAGACAGCACGCTCACAAAACCCTGCGCACATACACACACACACACACACACACACACAGCCACCACCCCTCACATGTAACAAACGGTAAGCGAAAGCAGCACACTCACAATACCCTGCACACACACACACACACACACACACACACACACACACACAGCCACCACCCCTCACGTGTAACAAACGGTAAGCTAAAGCAGCACGCTCACAAAACTCTGCACAACACACACACAGACAGCCACCACTAACCTTCATGTGTAAGAAAAAGTACACAAAAAAGATTTTTTTAAATTTCAATTACAGTTTCAGTTTCTCAAGGAGACGTCACCGTGTTCCGACAAATCGATATACGCTACGACACATCTGCAAGGCGGATGCCTGACCAGCAGCATAACCCAACGCGCTTAGTCAGGCCTTGAGTGCATGCATATAATTATATTTGTGAACCTATCAGAGCGGATTTCTTCTGCTTAATTTTGCCAGGGGACAACACTCTTGGTGCCGTGGGTTCTTTTTCAGTGTGCCAAGTGCATGCTGCACACAGGACCTCCATTTATTATTGTCTCATACGAGTGACTAGACGCTCAGTTTGATTTTCCAGTCAAACTAGGGAGAAAGTGACTAGACGCTCAGTTTGATTTTCCAGTCAAACTAGGGAGAAAGTGACTAGACGCTCAGTTTGACTTTCCAGTCAAACTAGGGAGAAAGTGACTAGACGCTCAGTTTGATTTTCCAGTCAAACTAGGGAGAAAGTGACTAGACGCTCAGTTTGACTTTCCAGTCAAACTAGGCAGAAAGTGACTAGACGCTCACTTTGATTTTCCAGTCAAACTAGGGAGAAAGTGACTAGACGCTCAGTTTGATTTTCCAGTCAAACTAGGCAGAAAGTGACTAGACGCTCACTTTGATTTTCCAGTCAAACTAGGGAGAAAGTGACTAGACGCTCAGTTTGAAAGTGACTAGACGCTCAGTTTAGTGACTAGACGCTCAGTTTGATTTTCCAGTCAAACTCGGGAGAAAGTGACTAGACGCTCACTTTGATTTTCCAGTCAAACTCGGGAGAAAGGGTGAGAGCGGAATTCGAACCCAGACCCTCACAGACTCTCCGTTTTGGCAGCTGAGCATCTTTACCATTCTGCCACCTTCCTCCCACATTTACAATCAATCAATGACAAGTGCCGTTTATACTGTATTGTACTGTATTGTACTTCTCTTTTTATCACAACAGATTTCTCTGTGTGAAATTCGGGCTACTCTCCCCAGGGAGAGCGCGTCGCTACACTTACAGCACCACCCCCTTTTTTTTTCCTGCGTGCAGTTTTATTTGTTTTTCCTATCGAAGTGGATTTTTCTAAAAAATTTTGCCAGGAACAACCCTTTTGTTGCCGTGGGTTCTTTTACGTGCGCTAAGTGCATGCTGCACACAGGACCTCGGTTTATCGTCTCATCCGAATGACTAGCATCCAGACCACCACGCAAGGTCTAGTGGAGGGGGAGAAAATATGGTGGAACAGAAGAAAAAAAGAACAGAGTCATATAAACACAGAAGATTCATGTCAGCTTTCGGTTGGTTATAGAAACAAAAAAGAAACATAAACAGCATGCACACACACCCCAAAAAATGGAGAAGAAAGGCATATGAACACAGAAAATTCAAGCCAAGAGTTTGATGGGTTATGGAAACAAACAAACAAAAAACATACCCAGCACGCACAACTTCCCCCCCCAAAAAAAAATGATAACAAAGACACAGGAACACAGAAACTTCGTAAGAAGACACTAAAAAAATTTTTTTTAAAGTTTAAAAAAAAAGAAGAGCACTTGACAAACAAAACAAATAATCACGGCTCCCATCATTAAGCCTGTCCAATACTCTCTCTCTCTGACCTCTCCGATCCAGCGGCGGAGGAAGATGAGGGGGTCAGCCAGCAGCTGCCATGATGCCGAGTCAGTGCTGCGGGCGGTGCTGTGACCCGTCTGCATCAGCTCCTCTGCCTTCTCCCGCTCCTGGTGGATCATCTGGATCAGGAACTCCTGCTCACACACAGACACACATATGTACATGAATATATATACAAGTACAGATGAATGCACGCATACACACACACACACACATGTACATGTACACATGAATGCATGCGCAAACACACATACGCACATGTACATGTACCCCCTTTGTGTGTATACGCAAGCAGAAGATCAAATACACACGTCAAAGATCCTGTAATCCATGTTAGCGTTCGGTGGGTTATGGAAGCAAGAACATACCCAGCATGCACACCTCCGAAAATGGAGCATGGCTGCCTATATGGCATGGTAGAAACAGTCATACACGTAAAAGCCCACTTGTTTACATACGAGTGAACGTGGGAGTTGCAGCCAATGAACGAAGACGAAGAAGAATAAAATCTGTAGAACGTAGTACCTTGGGACTGCCCTGAACGTTGATGGTGGCGATGTGCTTCAGGTGGTCGTGGAACTCTGGGTCGTCCTCCTGCAGTCGCTGCATGACGCACTCGGCGACGGCGAACACCTGGGGCCAGGTGGGGAAGCAGCTGGCATTCAGCAGGTCCAGGTACATGGCCAGCTCCAACACGTGCTCCCCTGCACATGCACACACACACACACGGAGCACACACACACAGAGCACGCACACACACACACACACACACACACACAGCACACAAACCTCAAGTCAGGTCTGGCCACACATATGCACTTACACACAAAATACATGCTATACACACCACACACAACAACCCCCCCCACCCCCACCCACCACCACCACCACCACCTTCTCCACACCAACATCCATAACACATACATCCAACGCCTTCTACACACACCTCATGTCAATATCGAGGCCACATAGCACACACACACACACACACACACACACACACACAGCACACACCTCACATCAGGTCTGGGTCACATGGTACACACACACACATACACACAATACTCTCCATAAACACCACACATTCATACACACACACAACACCCCCCCTCCTCCACACCCACATCCCCTACACATACATTCAACCCCCTCCTCATGTCAATATCAAGGCCACATGGTACACATACACACACACAAAATACACTCAAAAAACACTACACACACACACACACACACAACACACACAGCCACAAGCCCCCAACCCATCCCCTCCACACATACATACCCACACCCCATAAACACACTCCAACACAACACATACACACACACACCCCACCCTCCCACCGTACCCCATGCCAGTCTCGTGGCCACATAGTACACACACACACACACACACACATACACACACACACACAAAATATGCTCCACAAACACAACACACACACTGACACCAATCCCCTAATACACTCACACACACATACACACCACACATAACACACCCACAACGCACCCACATACAAACATGCACACCAACCCACACCCACAAACATGCACCCACACAACACACCCACATTCCCACTACTAAACCTCGCACCCCCTCCCCCCATCCTCCCCACACACACACATACTCATTAAAGTAACCCAGTCAAGTCATCCCAGAAAATAAACTAGTAGGCATTTTGGGATAGTTTCTTTACATCTGTTGCCAAAAAACGTCGTCGCATGGAGAAGTCGCTGAATTTTCTTGTTCTATTCATTTTTCACCGACCTTTTTTTCTTGGTGTGTGCGTGTGCGCGACTGCTTATGTGTTATCTTATAAACCTTGTCAAGGTTTGACTGACAATTAAAACAGATTCTGATTCCGGATTCTCCCTCACCCTGATCGGCGGCCTGCTGGTCGCGGTCCCTGAAGGCGATCTGCAAGGGGAAGAGCCAGAAGACCAGGTAGGGCTCGTAGCTGCGGTCAAAGACGTACAGCACGTTCAGTGCCCGGGCCGCCTCCTTCACGTGGTTGATGTGCTTGTAAGGGATCATGCTCACCGTCTTGCTGTACGTCTGTTGTGCGACAAAGCAGAATAATCATCATCATCATAATGACGGGCGCAACAGCCGAGTGGTTAAAGGGTTGGACTTTCAATCTGAGGGTCCCCGGTTCGAATCATGGCGAAGGCGCCTGGTGGGTAAAGGGTGGAGATTTTCCTGATCTCCCAGGTGAACATATGTGCAGACTTGCTAGTGCCTGAATCCCCTTCATGTGTATACGCAAGCAGAAGATCAAATACGCATGTTAAAGATCCTGTAATCCATGTCAGCCTTCGGTGGGTTATGGAAACAAGAAAATACCCAACATGCACACCCCTGAAAATGGAGTATGGCTGCCTACATGGCCTGGTTAAAATGGTCATACACTTAAAAGCCCACTCGTGTTCATATGGGTGGACATGGGAGTAGCAGCCCATGAACGAAGAAGAGAAGAATCATAATAATAATAATAATAATAATAATAATAATAATTCATAACTTTTCAGTGGCACGATATCCAGTACTAATGCTGCTCAAAACACCTTGCATCAGCCAGGTAGATATAAACGTAGCATAAAAATATTACAACAGCCCTTTGTTAATGCAATGCATTCACAGTTGAGAATAAAAAGGCATAATCTATCAAACAATATAAAAATATCAAATAAATAATGCTTAGATTAAAATGAAATACATTCAATAAAACACACATTTCATAAACACACACACACATGCACGCGCACGCACCAGCACACACACACACAAGCACACGCCCAGACACATTAAATATCAACATAATGATAACAATAACAATAATAATAATAACAAAAAGTATTCATATAGCACTGATTCATTGTGTAGAGACAAATCAAAAGTGCTGAACACACCACAAGTCAATCACATGCATACGTGACTAAATTACAGAGACGAAAACCACAAAAACTGATTAACATATGTGATTAGAAAGAAGAAGAAAGTGTTGACCTGGAAGAAGCAGCGGGAGGGAACAATGAACAATGAACAAATGTTTTATTGAGGGTAAACTGGATAAGCTGGAAGCTTCTTTACACCATGCCCTCCCTCACACACAAACACACACACCCACACACACGCACAAAAGATGAAAAAGGAAAGAAAAAAAAAAATCGGTACGGACACTCGGTGTAGACAGTAACAACAACAACAACTACAACAGCAAGAGTTAATCACGAAACCAAAAAAAATAGCATGGATTATAACTCACTCTCTCACACACACACACACACACACACACACACGCACGCACGCACGCATGCACCAGCTTACGCACGCATGCATACACGGGCTGATATACACTAATCTTCTGAGCAGGGGCAGGGAGGGGAAGGTGCCCATTTTGGGAAGAGGTGGGTCTCAAACTCTTACATCACCAACGCCGCACTTCAGCACCAGCTAGGTACAGCACTCATGTCACTCAAATGCAACCAGATCATGGGTCTGTTATGTTAATTCTTGGTGGTAGGATAGGACATATTTTCTACACATTACAGGGGAATCCCCAGCTATTCGTTGGTACCATCTTGTCTGTGTTTTTTCTCAGCAATCCAAATCGAATGGCTGTGAAAGGGCTAAGGCCAGACTTGAAAGAGTTGAATGCAGAGGTTTGACGAAACGAAATAGGGAGCTCACTCCAAGTGCAAGGTCCAGAGACAGAGAAAGAACAGCGGCCCACTCTCTGGAGTGTCACGCCACGTGCTACTTGTATGAACACACATGGTCAGTGTGTTGTGTTGTATTGTGTTTTGTTGTACAGTATTGTACTGAACAGTACTGTATTGTAATGCATTGATTATTTTCCCTTTTGTCAAAACAGACTTCTCTGTGTGAAATTCACACTGCTCTCCCCCGGGGAGAGTGTGTTAATATAGTGCAACACTATCCATATTGTTTTTCCTTTTTTCTTCTGTCTGTAAACGTTTTTGGTTGTTTTTTTGCACTGTGCCGTGCCACCCTTTTTTTCTTCTTTTTTTTTCTGTCTGAAACTGTACTTATTTTACTATGTTAGTGGATTTTTTTTTTTTTTTTTTTTTAACAGACCCTTATCACACAAGGCACTGACACTGGGATCGAATCCCAGACCCTTGGATTTGAAGTACAATGCTTCAATCATGCTGCCTTTGCATCCATCATCTACATCATTTTAGTATCATAATTATCAACTTACAATATTTTTTTTTTTTTAAGAACAATGATGGTAATAATAATAATAAAAATAAAAGCATATGAAAAAAAAAACTTCATCATAATTATCACTGGTCATCATTATTACTATCATCATCATTAATCAATACAACAACTGTTGATACTTGCTGTTGTCGGCCATCATCATCTTTACAACCACAACAACTGCTGCAACAGCACTCTGATGGGGTACGTTGTAGGAGCCTAGTCGGCGAAATACACAACGGGAAGGGTGCGGGGGGTGTTGTGTGTTTTGGCTGAGTAGCTATCTACACAGCGCGCATGCTGCTGCCACTGTGGTGATGATGGTGGTCCTGCAACCTTGCCAGTAGTAACAGTTCGACAAATCGTACCAATCAGCACTGACCCGTCAAGAGAACCAACCATTTCAGTACAGACAGGTGGTGCAAAAACAACAATCACCGTACCTCAATGACGGCGTTCTGGATCAGCCCGTTGATCGGGGACAGCGTGGGTTTCTTGATCTTCAGCTCCGTCAGGCCGCGGGTCACTGCCCGGGCGAACCTCTCACGCACAACCTTCTCTGCGTACCTGTGGGCAGCAAGCACACACACACACACACACACACACGCACACACACACACATGAACAACATGTGTGGACTTTTTCACTAAATAAATGTCAATGGATTTTTATTGTCTGCTCTTGTTTTGCTTGGCAGCAACATAACTGTGCCTTTTTCTTAATTGTCAAATACCCCTTGTTCCTGTCCCATTCAGGTCTACTCTGCACGGACAGATTTGTTTGTCATGTTCATGTGTATGCTGCACTTGGCTGTGGGCTGAGAGAATGTGTGGTGTGAGTGACAAGCCTTTGCAGGTACATGTAATTTCCAAACGTATGAATAAAGATGTATTGCACTGAGCTGACAATATTACATTGGGAGGTACATGTAATTACCAGACGAATAAAGATGTATTGCACTAAGCTGACTATATTGCATTGGGAGGTACATGTAATTACCAATCGGATGAATAAAGATGTATTGCACTAAGCTGACTATATTGCATTGGGAGGTACATGTAATTACCAATCAGATGAATAAAGATGTATTGCACTGAGCTGACTATATTGCATTGGGAGGTACATGTAATTACCAATCAGATGAATAAAGATGTATTGCACTGAGCTGACAATATTGCATTGGGAGGTACATGTAATTACCAATCAGATGAATAAAGATGTATTGCACTGAGCTGACTATATTGCATTGGGAGGTACATGTAATTACCAATCAGATGAATAAAGATGTATTGCACTGAGCTGACTATATTGCATTGGGAGGTACATGTAATTACCAATCAGATGAATAAAGATGTATGGCATTGAACTGACGATATTGCATTGGGAGGTACATGTAATTACCAAATGGATGAATAAAGATGTACTGCACTGAACTGAATATATATTGCATACTATTTGCAGTATTGTGCTTTACTGCATTGTTATACTGCACTGTACTGTATTATACTGCACACACTGTACTGTACTGAACTGCACTACACTGCATTGCACTGATATGCGTTGTATTGCGTTGTGTTGTGTTATGTTGTGTTGTTGCTTTGCATTGCATTGCCCTGGTTCAGCTGTCCGTAATGAACACAATCCAACAGCAAACAACACACAGCATACACCTCTGGATCTCATCTGTCTCCGTGTGCTAACACCACAGCCTCCTAACTCACACACACACACACAAGACTCCCACAACAACAACAAAAACATCAACTCACACTTCCTTCATGCGCCTCCTCTCCCCTTTGAGCAGCACGTCCGCCCACATGTAGGCCCGCAGGCTGCCGGGCAGCTGTCGCCCGTGGAGACGGCCCGCCACGTGGTCGAACTTGCGAGGGTCACGCTGGAGGAGGCTGACGACCCCGGCGCCGATGCAGTCGCTCTGGTGACCCCACAGGGGGGGCGGGTCACCCTGCACCGTGTGGACCATGCCTGGGAAAGGGGTTATCGTATGATCCACGGTCACATGGTGATAATTCTGATGCACCAAACACATCTCCACGTCACCCGACATATCATACATACACGTGTACTCACACACACACACACATACACTCTCACACACCAATGCAGTCGCTCTGGTGACCCCATTAGGGGGGTGGGTCCCCCTGCACCATGTGGACCATGCCTGCAGGGGGGAGGGAAGCGAATGTGAATATTTTATTCTTCTTCTTCTTTCTTTGTGGGCTGCAACTCCCATGTTCACTCTTACACGGGGACAGCCTCCTGAAACAGGTACCATTTTTGTAACATGGGGGTAAAAAATTCATTGCTACTTTGCTTTCAAAACCCATCACACACTGTAGATGTACACGAGTGCGTTTTTACTTGCATGACTGTTTTTACCCCGTGTAGGCAGCCATAATCCATTTTCAGGGGTGTGCATGCTGGGTATGTTCTTGTTTCCATAACCCACCGAACGCTGACATGGATTACAGGATCTTTAATGTGCGCATTTGATCTTCCGCTTGCATACACACACAAAGGGGGTTCAGGCACAAGCAGGTCTGCACATATGTTGATGGGGGTGGGGGGTGGATGGGTGGGGGGGTCACCGCATGATCCACGATCACGTGGTGATGATTCTCACACATCAAACACATCTCCTCGCCGCCCGACATATTGTACATGCACATGTGAACATGCACACATGCACACACACACACACACACACACTCTCTCTCTCTCTCTCTCACATGCCAAACACATCTTGTCACCCAACACACACACACCTACACACATACATATATACCTGCAAACACACATACTCTCAGACACCGAACATATCTTGCCACCCAACACACACACATACACACGAACACACTCGCACACACACACACACACATATATATATACCCACAAACACATATACTCTCACACACCAAACACATCTTGTCACCCTACAAACACACACACATACCACACATACATACACATGCATACACACACACACACACACACACACACTAAAGTATCCCTTCACGCAACATACACATGCACACACTGACAACACGTACACACCTGGATACACACATTCACACTCAAACACTCCAGGGAATTCTTGTCAACCAACACCACACACATACCAAATGCATCACTTCACCCAGTTTGAACACAAACACACAGACAACAAGCGCATACACACACTAAACACACTAAAAGAATATTGTCACCAAACGCACACACATTCTCATATGACAAACACATCTCTTCACCTAAAAACACACACACACACACAACACTTTCACACATGAACATGCACAAACTCTAACACCACCACCCCTCCCCCCCACAAAAAAATTACAGACACACACATACACACACACACCTCTCAGCTGAGCAGACGAGGGTTTGGGCACAGAGGAAGTTGAACTGAGCGTGCCCACAGTGCTGACAGCCTTCAGACGACTGGGCGCCGGCACCTTGAAGATGTCCGCATTTTGCTTCCGTTTCTTCGGGTCTCGCAGCTCCTTCTCTTTCTTTTCCTGCGACACAACGAAAACGCAGCTCGCGTCAATGTACTGACGTGCAAATGAGACCAAGAGAGGACTCAAGCGCATTTGACTGAACCATCATAATTCAAGTGTTTGACCAAAACTTCATGCATGTTATTGCCAATCAAAGTTTCCAAGTACTTCTGGCTGTCTCAATTTGATCAAAATGATGTATTTTGCTCCACTATGATCTTCATTCGTGGGCTGCAACTCCCACATTCACTCGTATGTACACGAATGGGCTTTTACGTGTATGACCAGTTTTACCCCGCCATGCAGGCAGCCATACTCCGTTTTTGGGGGTGTACATGCTGGGTATATTCTTGTTTCCATAACCCAACGAACACTTACATGGATTACAGGATCTTTAAATGTGCATATTTGATCTTCTGCTTGTGTATACACATGAAGGGGGTTCAGGCCCAAGCAGGCCTGCATATATGTTGACCTGGGAGACTGGAAAAATCTCCACCCTTTACCCACCAGGCGTCGTTACCAAGATTCGAACCCGGGACCCTAGATTGAAAGTCCAACGCTTTAACCACTTGGCTACAGCGCCTGTCACTCTCTACAAGATCTAAATAATGTATGCTAACTGCAGCCATGATGCAATATGCCGCATCATGATATGTCTTTCCTCTGCCTTTCTTTACCATCACTAACACATACGGACACTCCTTGACCTTTGCCAATGGACAACTACTTGGTCGTCAGTGCATACCACTCCCCTCCCCTATCTTACCAACATGAGCACGCACGCACACCAACTACATGATAATGAAGACATACCACTTCTCTCACCTCCCTTATACAACACTGACACACACAAGGACAACAAGATGCTCTTCCTTACCACGCGAGGGCAAATACATGGTAGTAAAGGTATATCATTTCTCTCCCCTTCCCAACCAAGATTATCACACAAGAGTCAAAGTCATGGTAGTCAAAGCATGACACTCCTCTGCCCTTCCTTACCAACACTAACAAACATGGACAACTACACAGTAATCGAGGCTTACCATTCCTTTTGCATTCTTAACTAACGCTGTCACACATGGGGACAACCACACTGTGATAAGGGCATGACACTCCTCTGCCCTTCCTTACCAACACTAACAAACATGGACAACTACACAGTAATCGAGGCTTACCATTCCTTTTGCATTCTTAACTCTCTCCAGACGAAGGAATGCATGAGCATTCCTACATAAAATGTAATAGCATTTTCAAGAAATAAAAATCCATCACGCGCTGTACACGTGATTTTGTGATTAGCCAAGCAGAGTGCGCTATTCTGGGTCACTCCACAATCGAATGGTATGATTGGTCAGCCTGCCATGTGTGGCCCGTCTCGCACACACGCTGACAAAGTCACTGACGTCTGCTCGCGTGCCAGCCTGTTAGCAAAGCGGGCACTTCTCAAAATGTTGTGAAGCGAACAAGGCAGCGACGGCAATGTTTTAGGGTTGCCGAAGTACTTGAAATGCTACAAACTGAAGGGTCGGACATTGAAGAGGTGGATGATGACGAAGAAGAAAGCGAATTTAATGCAGAAAGCGAGCATGGGTATGGTGATTAGGGGTGAAAAATTGGCAGTATTTTCTACATATGGCAAAACAGTAAAAATAAGATGAGAAATTTGATTTTTTTTTATATGTAATAGCTCAACACATAATAAACCAGTTCTGAAAGTTTCATTTTCTTACTCTGTATTTTGTATTTTTTGTAATTTTTTTCCAAACCCTTACAAATGGGCCGTCTGTGGGGAAAAGCAAGGGAGAAAACTTGTCGCCCTGAGTGAGTTAACTAACGCTGACACACATGGGGACAACCACACTGTGATGAGGGCATGCCATTCCTCTGCCCTTCCTCACCAACGCTAACACACATACTTCTCTGCTCTTCATAGCAATCACCAACACAGAACTAAACGGTAGTCACGACGTACAACTCTTCTCCCCTTCCTAACCAACACAGACACACACATCAGGACAACTACCATCCATGTCCAACAACTCCTCTCCCCTGAGGAGGAAGGTGGCAGGATGGTTAAGACACTCAGCTGCCAAGACAGAGAGTCCATAAGGGTGTGGGTTTGAATCCCGCTCTCACCCTTTCTCCCAAGTTTGACTGGAAAATCAAACTGAGCGTCTAGTCTTTCGGATGAGATGATAAACCGAGGTCCCGTGTTCAGCACGCACTTGGCACACTGAAAAAGAACCCATGGCAACAAGAGTGCTGTCCTCTGGCAAAATTACGTAAAAAAATCATGTAAAAAGAAATCCACTCTGATAGGTACACAAAATATATAAACAAGCACTCAAGGACTGACAAAGCACGTTGGGTTATGCTGCTGTCAGACATCTGCCTAGCAGATGTGGTGTAGCGTATATGGATTTGTCCGAATGCAGTGACACCTCCTTGAGAAACTGAAACTGAAACTCTCCCCTTCCTAACCAACACAAGACAGCCACACACACACACATGAGGATAACTAACTACCAAACACAGAGCCAGGCGGTCTACCTTGAGCGCCCCCTCCTGCTTGAACAGCTCCCTGTCCAGTCCACTGGTGACCACAGTGAAGGTCTGCTGAAGGAAGTCGGCAAACTCCTTGGGCAGGGGGTCCGTCTCACTGCAAGCCACACACGCTTGTTACAGGTAGTGTTGTGGAGTGGTAGCCTAGAGGTAACGAGTCTTCTTCTTCTTCTTCTTCTGCGTTCGTGGGCTGCAACTCCCACGTTCACTCGTATGCACACGAGTGGGCTTTTACGTGTATGACCGTTTTTACCCCGCCATGTAGGCAGCCATACTCTGTTTTCGGGGGTGTGCATGCTGGGTATGTTCTTGTTTCCATAACCCACCGAACGCTGACATGGATTACAGGATCTTTAACGTGCGTATCTGATCTTCTGCTTGCATATACACACGAAGGGGGTTCAGGCACTAGCATGTCTGCACATATGTTGACCTGGGAAATCGTAAAAATCTCCACCCTTTACCCACCAGGCGCCGTCACCGTGATTCAAACCCGGGACCCTCAGATTGACAGTCCAACGCTTTAACCACTCGGCTATTGCGCCCGTCGGTAACGAGTCTGCCTTGGAAGCGAGGGAATTTGAGCACACTGGTTCGAATCCCATAGCTGCCAGTATTTTTTCCCCCTCCACTAGACCTCGAGTGGTGGTCTGGACGCTAGTCATTCAGATGAGACGATAAACTGAGGTCCCATATGCAGCATGCACTTTGCGCATGTAAAAGAACCCATGGCAACAAAAGGGTTGTCCCTGGCAAAATTCTGAAGAAAAATCTACTTTGACAGGAAAACAAATAAAATTGCAGGCAGAAAAAGAAAAGGAAAACAAAAAAAGGTAGCCCTCTCAGTGTAGCGACATGCTCTCCCTGGGAGAGCAGCCCGAATTTCACACAGAGAAATCTGTTGTGACAAGAAAAGAGAAAAACATAGCTGCCTTCAGGGCAGCATAAATGGGCTCACATATGATACATTTATACATATTATCAATGTGAACTGTTTTCAAGCCAGTACAAATATGACGCATAGATAGGCTCATAGTTGTATGCCATATTACACACATGTTATCAAGCAGTATCATCAAACCAGTATAAAAATGCTGCACCAAAGCATGGTCAATCCACTCAAACAAAACCACAAGTAAAAGATGTTCTCTCCCTAAGCATCATATCTGTATCATATAAACTTTGCTTCCTTTAGTTAAGCACCTCATGAAAGCAAGTGTGTATGTTTGCAAACACACACACACACTCTCTCTCTCTCTCTCTCTGCCTCTCTCTCAGACACATACGCAACTGCATCTTGCTCGCTCAGAAACATGCTAAGGATATGTTACTCCATACTCCCTGTAATGCCTGAGAATGATAAATGACTCCCTACAAAGATTTACAGCCCACTTTGAAGATGAATAACTCCCTAGTGAGATACCGTAAGGATACACGACTCCCTAACAAGAAAAACAGCTCCCCAGTAGAGACATCTGACTCCCTAGTAAGATGAATGACTCCATGTGAGGACAACCAACTCCACAGTAAGACGAATGACACCATGGTCAGGATAAATGACTCCCTAGTAAGATCCTAGAAAGATAAATATCCCAGTTAGGTGAACTACTTCATGGTAAGGACGAACAACTCCATGGAAAGGTTAAAGGACTCCCTAGTATGACAAATGAAGCTGAGGTCAAATAAGCACAATCACAGTAAAGATGAATAACTGCATTAAAATAAAAAAAATAAAAAAACATCCATTCTGGAGGAAAATAACTGTAAACGTATAGAGGGCACACAAACAGATTCACAACGACCTTCTGAAGGTTGTGTGGGACCTTCTAGAATTACAGTAAAAAAAGTACTAAGTTGGGCTGTTGTTGTTGTTTTTTTTTATCGGAATCCCTGAATCACTGTAAGGTCAAACAGGCACAACAGCCAAGAGGTTAAAGTGTTGGACTTTCAGTCTGAGGGTCCTGAGTTCGAATCTCAGTAATGGCACCTGACAGGTAAAGGGTGATTTTTAAGGATCTCACATGTCAGCATATGTGCAGACCTGGAAGTGCCTGAACCCCCCTTTGTGTATATATGCATGAAGAAGATCAAACATGCACTTTAAAGATACTGTAATCCATTTCAGCATTCAGTGGGTTACGGAAACAAGAACATACCCAACATGCGCACCCCCGAAAACGGAGTATGCCTGCCTAAATGACAGGGTAAATGAACAAATCAGTCATACACATAAAATTTTACACGTCTGTATGAGTGTGTGTGTAACTGAAACTTGACTGAATGACACAGAAAACGAATGGACAAGCGCCAAAACAGCAGCTGTCAGTCGACTCTACCCAGGTAGGCAGCCTGTTGTGCAAATGACTTCGTGTTTGTAAAGCGCTTGGAGCTCAGTCTCTGACCGAGGACAGGTGCTGTATTAAGTACTCATATCATCATCATCATCATCATCAACCGCTCAGTCCGACTCTCACCTGTCGGGTCCGTTCATGACGGCTTGCATGCCCGTGTCCTTCACGGCTTTGTACATCTGGTTGTTCAGCCAGGACGTGGCCTCTACCTTCAGGCGCTCCAGCTCCTCCCCGCTCATGTGGCTCGGATCCTGTGTCACACAGAAAAGGAACACACGGCGTGCAATATTTGGGAGGGCATGCAGAGGAAATTTTCTACCTAAAAGGAAATTTTCTATCTAAAATTACGTTTAAATAACATACTTACCGTGACCCAACTAGTGCAGACTCCGGCAGGGGTCTGACATTCCTGTCCTGTGCAAACTACTATCCGCCTATGCGGAGAAAACGAAACTACGGCCGATAACCTCCCGGAAGTAGGTAACCTCCCCTTTGTCCCGCTGGCTAGCGCCCTCTTTTGACGTTACGTTTAAGTAACGTACTTACCGTGACCCACTACTGAAGACTCCGGCAGGGGTCTGACATTCCTGTCCTGTGCAAACTACAATCCGCCTATGCGGAGAAAACGAAAGTAGCTACGGCCGATAGTTTCAGTCTCAGTAGCTCAAGGAGGCGTCACTGCATTCGGACAAATCCATATACGCTACACCACATCTGCCAAGCAGATGCCTGACCAGCAGCATAACCCAACGCGCTTAGTCAGGCCTTGAGAAAAAAAGAAAAGAAAAAAGGTGAATAAATAATAGATAAGCGTACATAAATAAATAAATAAATAAATAAATAATAATTATAATATAAAAAAGGTGGTGGTGTGTGTCCATCGAGATTGATGATAACCATCGTTGTCATCCAGCTGGGGGATGGGGGGAGGGTGGTGGTGGGGTGGGGGGGAGGATGCTCATGAATCTATCTGTGAATGCGCAGATGGCTGAATAGTCCAATCTGCGCACGAAATGTTCGCTGACAGTTGGGGCAGACAAAGACAGGCATACCATTGTCAGGGAGCTTGTTTGCCCGTGACTTTCTGGCCTGCCTCTTCTGAACAGCTGCAGCAGTCCTGTTGGCCTTGCACAACTTGGCGCCTTTGTGCACAGCAGCACGCCATTTGTCACGGTCCACTGCAGATTCCTCCCAGGAGTCAGGGTTGATATCAAACGCTTTCAGAGAGACTTTCAGAGTATCTCTGAAGCGCTTCTTCTGACCTCCGTGTGATCTCTTCCCTTGTTGCAGCTCGCCATAGAAAAGCGTTTTGGGCAGCCGATGGTCTGGCATGCGCGCCACGTGTCCAGCCCAGCGAAGCTGGGACTGCATCAGGATGGTGAAGATGCTGGAAAGGGTGGCTTTTGCGAGCACCTCTGTGTCTGGGGTCTTGTCTTGCCACTTGATGTTCAGTAGCTTCCTGAGGCATGTTGTGTGGAAGTGGTTCAGCTTCTTGGCATGTCGTTGGTACACTGTCCAAGTTTCGCAGGCGTACAGTAGTGTGGGGAGAACTACTGCTCTGTAGACCTTTAGCTTGGTCTCAAGACTAATGCCTCTTCTGTTCCAGACATTTGCACTGAGTCTACCAAAAGTTGCGCTTGCTCTTGCAATCCTGACGTTCACTTCATCGTCGATGGTCGCATTTCGTGACAGTGTGCTGCCAAGGTATGTGAACCGCTCCACCGCACTGAGTCTCTGACCGTTGACTGTGATGTTGAGCTCAACGTAGGGTTTCCCTGGGGCTGGCTGATGGAGAACTTCAGTTTTCCTCGTGCTGATGGTAAGGCCGAAGTTCCTGCTGGCAGTGGCAAACTTGTCAATGCTGAGTTGCATGTCAGCTTCAGATCCAGCGTTGAGGGCACAATCATCAGCAAACAAAAAGTCTCTGATGATGTCTGTCATGACCTTCGTTTTTGCTTGAAGCCTTCTGAGGTTAAACAACTTACCATCTGTTCGGTACTTTAGGCCGATTCCAACATCGCCATCTCTGAAGGCATCAGTAAGCATTGCAGAGAACATGAGGCTGAACAGCGTTGGAGCCAGGACGCAGCCTTGCTTGACACCATTTGTGACAGCAAAAGGAGCAGATGTTTCGCCTTTGTCCTGGACTCGAGCCTGCATGCCTTCATGGAATTGGCTGACCAAGGAAATAAATTTCCGAGGGCATCCGTACTTGGCCATGATCTTCCACAGTCCCTCTCTACTCACGGTGTCGAAGGCCTTAGTGAGGTCGACATAGGTGGAGAACAGATCAGCATTTTGCTCCTGACATTTCTCTTGCAGCTGCCTTGCAGCAAACACCATGTCGGTGGTTCCGCGCTCTTTCCGGAATCCACACTGGCTCTCAGGCAAATGACCTTGGTCGTAAAAAGGTAGTAATAATAATAATAATAATAATGATAAATAAATAAATAAATAAATAAGACAACAATCATGATAAATAAGCAAATAAATGTAAAACATGAAGACACACATTCACACATACACCCACACATGCATAACGGCCAGAAGTAGGTTACCTCCCCTTTGCCCCCCTGAGACTAGCGCCCTCTTTTTACAGCAGCCATCATGCCGCTTTTGTGGTGGACTTTTCTTTGATCGTAGAGTGAGAAGTAGGTCATATGACGACATGCGCAGCCCACCACCATGACTGGCTTCTCTGGAACTGCTTTTGTTCAGACAACTTTTCTGCAGCGTTTATAAATGGATCAGCTCGAATATGTGATGGCAGACATATGACGAGAAACACGCTCAAAGTAAACAAAGACTAAAGCTAATAATGTGTGTAATCATAAAACCAAATATAGCTTGTAAACTTGCAAAAAAAAAGTCACCAAAAATGTTCAAAATCCTTTCCTCAGAACAGCAATTTCCACAATAAAATTTTAACGTTTCAGTGACCTGGAAAAAAAAGAAAAGAAAAAGAAAATGGAGACGCGCATGAGCACGCATTTCTCGCTAAAAATAGCCAGGGAACCCAGCCGAAAATCCGACGAAAGCGGGCCTGCACACCCTCCCAAGTACCAGCCTCTGTGGTGAAGTGTGGTTTGTGTCACAGACTGTTGACTGGGAAGACATAGGCTTCATCCTTCTCAGAGTCTTTTTTTTTTTGTTTTTGTTTTTCGCCCTGTGGCCAGCTCCTACTACCTACAGCTGAGTGTGCTATGGGCTAACTGGAACCATGCAGTTGAGGTCATCCACTTCACGGATGCGTTGCTGAGAGTGTTGCTCAAATTTCCCAACCAACACTGCTGGTGTCTGTATCTCTTAGCCTGGCTGACACTGACATACAAATACAGCCTTGTTAAGTAATCCCAAACCTAAATGGATCCCAATAGAAGCGTCTTAATCACCCTCATCATTGATTTATTATCAATATATATATAATTTTTTTTTTTAAATTGTCACAAATTCTGGGGCACCAGAAAAAAAAAACAACTAAAAAAAAACATGTATTCGTTTTTCATTGTTGCTATCAGCCCAGTCAACCACACATGACTATACCAGGACTTAAAACACTGTCAATATTAATCCTTCAGAACTGATCCTGACCATTCTGTCAATTATTTACCAAAGGATTAAGCCAAAAAGTAACCTAAACACTAAAATAATTAAAAATAATGCCCAAAAATATACCTGATAATGGGCATACAAAACGAAAACAAAAATATCTGTGAACAAATCAAAAAGTGCTGTATATGTGTGGGGAGAGGAGAGAGGAAGTTTGTGTGTGTGGGGGGGGGGGGGGAGGGGGTGTGAATGTGTGTGTGTTGGTGTGTTGTGTGTCATGTGTGTGATGCACGTATGGGTGAAAACCAAAATTAAAAAAAAAAAAAAGAAATACTGCACACAAACTGCAAAGAACAAAAAAAAAGCTTACCAAGACCTGCGGATTGCGCTCAATGTGAGCGAGGTAGGTGTCCACAAAGTGTCGCCCCAGCAGATCCAGCAACATCTCCTTGCGCTGAGGATGGGCAAACTGCTTCTCCACGCGAGCTGCCAGTGCCTTGGCCACGTGGCCTTCTAGCTACAAAACACACACACACACACGCACACAGCTCAACATCACCATCTGCCTCACTTACTCAACACTGCGTGTGGAGTGTTGGCTTAGTGGTAATGCGTTCGCCTAGGAAGCAAGAGAATCTGAGCATGCTGGTTCGAATCCCACAGTCGCCAGCATTTTCTCCCAGCTCCACTGGACCTTGAGAGGTGGTCTGAACGTTAGTCATTTGGATGGGACGATAAACCGAGGTCCCATGTGCAGCATGCACTTAGCGCATGAAAAAAAACAAACCAGGGTAACAAAAGGGTTGTTCCTGGCAAAATTTTGTGGAAAAATCCACTTTGATAAGAAAACAAAATAAAATTGCAGGCAAACAAAAAATACAAAAAAATGGGTGGCGCTCTCAGTGTAGCAACGCGCTCTCCCTAGGGAGAGCTGCCCAAATTTCACACAGAGAAATCTGTTGTGACAAAAAGAGTAATACGATACAATACAGTAATATAAAATTGTGGTCGCAGGAACTCTAGACTAACTCCTGAATGTAAATATTGAACGCTGCACTTTCTAATTAAATCTGCTGCACATATACAAAAGCAGGCATATCTTCTGTTTTAACTGGCTAGGTTTTTAGACTAAAAAAAAAAAAAAAAAAAAAGATCCTAGCATCAGACTGAAACTCCTATACAGGATTTTCACTCTTTTTGTGTGTTTGTCCTGGACTTTATTGCTTTTTTTCTTTTTTTTTTCTTTTCTTTTTTTTTTTTTTTTTTTTTTTTTTGTACAGCCCAGGGACCTGCTTGATGAACACACAGTGTACACTTTCCATTGTCAAAGCATCAGAGACACTTGTTCATGTGATACCAGATGCCCTGTCTTTTATTTTCACATCAATGACTGTCATTGCAGAACAAAAAAACAAAGAACAACAAAAACAAACAAAAAAAAAACAACAGGGATTTTGCTGAGACTGACTTTCACAAAATTTTACAATGCAGAATGATACATGACTCCAGAAACTGATATTATAAACTGCTTGGGAGTATATAATCTTGAACATCACTGTTAACCTTGTGCTCAATTCTACTCCCCTGCTCTGATGGGGAGATGCGAGGTTAGGACATTTTGCAGAAGGACTCTTGTTTCAATAGAATTAATACACCCTCCACCCCTAGGCCCCACTACACCACCACCACCACAAGCTTCCTCTTTCCACAAATCTTAATACCCTCTTTCATTTTCTTTCATGTGTTGAAATGCGCGAGTGAAATTGAATGCATGCCTAAGTAAACCACTTTGTAGTGAATGCACAAAAAAACAAATGAGAAGAAAAAGAGTCAATATTGCCTTGAATACACAGCCAGAACCTCCAATGGGGTCACACAGACACACACACATACATGTATACACTCACAAACCAACACACACTCTATACACACACTCACTCACTTTACGCCCTGGGGCGCCAGGCAGTAAAGTAGATCTACTGATAGCAGGAATTCATCCATTTCTCGAAATCTTATTACTCTCTTTCATTTCCTTTCATGTGTTGAAATGAGTGAATACATGCCTGTCTACACCACCTTGTAGTGCATGCACAATAAACAAATGAGAAGAAAAAGAGTTAATATCACTGGCTTGAATACATAGCCAGAACCTCCAATGGGGTTACACACACACACACACACACACACACACATGCACACACACACACACACGCACACACACCCGCACACACACACACACACACACGCAAACCAACACACACATACTCACCTTATGCCATGGGGCGTCAGGCAGTAAGGTCTGCTGATAGCAGGAGTTAATCCAAGGCAGAGAGAAGGGTTGCTGGTCACTGCGATGATAGGCTTCACCCGGCATCTTGTCCTTTTATACTACTCCACAGCAGTTACCAAATTCCTTCGTGTTATATTCCAGCACCACTGAAGCTTACTGTCTTCTTCCCTTGGTGAAGATGAACCACACTAACAGTTTACCACTTTTTCATTTCCCAACCGTGTTTATGCGAATTACATACAACAAAATGCCTCCAATGTTTGCTAAAATACGTTTGCTAAAATACATTTGCTAAAATGAATGTGATCTGAGAGACTTAAGTAACTAATCCACTTTCTGTCATGTATTTCATGAAGTTCACAAAAACGAATGAGGATGCCTTTCCATCATTCTCTGTGAGAGGTCAGTTTGTACACCGATGAATTATTTTATACATGCTTTCTAACTAATTCCTCATAGTTTGTCTTTGTATTGCTTTTCAATGAAAACGATAGTCAGAGCTGAGATCTGGGTAAGCTAAACTTATGGACAACAAGAAAACATCAACTGAGCTGGATGTCTTGCACCAAGAGTTCAATAAATGCAATGGTGAGTTTGTGTGTTGTGAACCTTCCAGAATATTAAAAATACACAAAAAGATAAAACGTCTTGAAGAAAAAAAAAAAGAGTAAACGGGAAGATTTTGTTTAAAAAGGTTTAGTTCAACACCCAGTACAGGAAAAAAACAAGTGCAATTTTGTGCAAAAAAATTAAGACATCAATCACTTTTAACACACAAATATCACAGCTGTCGCTTTAAGTATCACAAAACTGACATGTCACTCATCATAATGTCATCATTGCAAACTCAAAACTGTCACATGGCAGTTCTGTTTCGTTCTCAGAAATGCTCAAGACTTGCAGTTCCACTCCCCGAGGTTGTCGACAAAACAAACAAAAGAAAAAAAACACCAACACATTCTCAATATCTCATAATCCGAAGGTGATTGTCAGTTCCCACCACCAGGCGCACGCACACAAACATCCCCTGTGTCAGAACGATGCAGACACACGCTGAGCACAGCCACGGTCAGAAGACTGATGGAGCCAAGGGTCTCCGGCGTCATGAAACGATGATCTGTAGGTCTGGCGCTTTGTCACCATAGCAGTACTTGATCTTGGGATGGCGGTAGGAGTTTTCGTGCTGAACACTCTGTGACAGCAACATGGGGAAAAAAAAAGTACTTATAACTTCAAGTTTTGGCGTTCTGACATGTATCGAGTTGCATTACGCAAGATCATGCACTACATGACAATGATTCGTAACTATCATCATCATCATTATCATTACTATTATATATGATATACAAAGAGAGAAATACATAAAACTACATAAAAAGTAAAGTCCTCACTTTATGACTAGGCTTTTTGAACAAGTCCAGATTTCTTTGAAAGTTAAACGGATTGTTGGGTGCACACTATAAATAAGATAAAAGGGTTTGATGGTACTGGTTTTAAAAACAGGCCAGAGGAAAGAGAAAAGCTTAAGAGTGAGAATTTGTGTGTGGGCAGAGGGGGCCCGGGGGGGTCAGGTGGATAGGTGGGGTTGGGGGTCATTATTTTTTTTGTGTGTGTGTGTGTGTGTGTGTGTGTGTGTGTGTGTGTGCAGGAAAGACAGACAAAGAATCAGATGAGACAGACAGGCAGACAGACATACAAGCACTATGCAATTAGAAAGCATAACAATGAGACCAGTGAGATATAATTTACTTGATTTTCATACTTCAACTTGAACATAGCTTGAAATGTTCATTATCTTCGGTCTCTATTTCAAACCTTTCGTCTCTATTTCCTCCCATAAATAAAGACTGATATGGTTTTGTTATCCTATTCAATCTGTGGTCACCGGACAGCTAATATCATCTAGATAATTTTCACGTTTTTTCTTCACAGATTTTGATCTGAGAAAAACAATCACAATTTCTTTAGTTTACAAAATTAATCTTTCAACTTTTTTCAAATTATTTCTTCTTTTTTCAAAAAAAGAAAAAGAAAAAAAGAAAAAAAAGAAAGAAAAAAGAACACTATCTCTAAAGGCATACTGTGTGAGTACAAAATCAAGTCTTAATACTGATCATGGGGTACAAACTAAATTCCATTCTATCGTATCAACACTTTTTACACAAGTATCTCTCTGATGTTTCCAGTGAACACCAACATAACCAGCTCTTTCACTTCATTTTCAATCTCTCATCACAGACTTACCTGTGAAGAAGTTCGACATTTGGCCAGACACAGCTCAAACTGGTCCTTCACTTCTGCAGCAAATCTGTCAAACGACTCGACCACAGCCTCCTTCAGCAGGCGTTGTAAAAGAGGTTGCTGATAAAGACAGGGAGACGTATCATTAAAAGTAGTGACAATCATATATAGTATAGTATAGTATAGTATAGTATAGTATAGTATAGTACAGTACAGTACGGTACGGTACGGTATGGTACGGTACAGTACAGTATAGTATAGTATAGTATAGTACGGTACATTGCAGTATGGTACAGTACAGTACAGCGCAGTACAGTACAGTATAGTACAGCATAGCATAGCATACCATAGCATAGTATCATAAAGTATTGAAAAGTATCATATAGTATTGTATAGTATCATATAGTATTAGTATGAGTATGGTATGGTATGGTATGGTATGGTAAGGCATGATATGGCATGGTGTGTAATTGTATTGTATTGTACTGAACTGTATTAAAAGTAGTGACAATCATGTATGGTATGGTATGGTATGGTATGGCATAGTATAGTATAGTACAGACAGTATAGTACAGTACAGTACAGTACAGTACAGTACAGCATAGCATACCATAGCATAGTATCATAAAGTATTGAAAAGTATCATATAGTATTAGTATGAGTATGTTATGGTATGGTATGGTATGGTAAGGCATGATACGGCATGGTGTGTAATTGTATTGTATTGTATTGCATTGTATTGTATTGTATTGTATTGTAATGTGCTGTAATGTATTATATTGTACTGAATTTACTGCACTGTAATGCGTTCCACTGAACTGTATCCCTTTTCACCACGACATATTTCTCGGTGTGAAATTCTGGCTACTCTACCCGTTGACAGCCCGCCACCAGAGTGCATCAGCACTACCACCACCACCCCCCCCCCCCCTCCCCCCCCCCCTTTTTTTTTTTCCTGTTTGCAAGTGTATATATCAGATTTCTTTTACGTCAAAGTGGGACTTTACTACAGAATCATGCCAGGGGCATCCAATTTGTTGCTCTGGCTTCTTTTACATGTACAAAGCGGAAGCTGGACACTGGACTTCAGTTTGATTGTCTCATCCGAAAAAAAAACCAGCAGCCAGACCACCAGTCATGGCCTGGTGGTGGGTGAAGTAAAAATCCCAGTCCGTACATGGTAACTGAACCAGTAGACACTTGCTTCCTAGCTGGCCGTGTAACCGGTAAGCTATCACTTCACATGATTTCTACAAAATTACATCAAAATTACATCACATACAAAATATGCACACGAATGAGCACAAATGATTTTTTTTTTTACCAAACTGTGATTCATGCCAAGTAAGGTGTTTGATTTTAACAAAAGTGTGAGAGAGAGATATGAAGCATGCTAATATTTTAACTAAACCTCAAACTAAGAATTTTTTTCTCCAAAAATACCAAACAACACAACTGCGAAAAAGGTGTAAAATGTAGTTCTAAAATCACATTCATGAACAAACAAACAAATAATGAAACAAAACTCAAAACTCGCTCGTACTGAATCCACAGGGTCCTACTAGCATGTGTGCTTCCTTGCATCTAATAAACCCCCAAGGTTTCATGACAAATGTTTTTCATTCTTATCTTTCTCTCTCTCTCTCTCTCTCTGGCTTTTCACCATCCACATTCTGGCACCTATGTCACTCACCTTATCCGGCTGCAGACAGCATGACACGCAGTGTTCGTAGATACCGCAGCATCCATTGGGCAGACAACTCTCACAGACATAGCGTGTCACCAAGCCATGCTTTGAATCACAGCAGTGGTTGGAACTGAGGGCCTCACGGCGACACACATAACCTGAGTAACAATAATGATGACCTGAGCAAATGAACCAAATGAATTATAAAAAAACAAACAAAACAAAAAACAACACCACCACCACCTAAACATGTTCCACAATAAAAACATATCAATTTATTAACAACAATAAATCTGAAAAATATTTCAAACGAAACATGGATAAGTAACTATAATGACAGTGAAAACGGATAATTCTATGACTGATATGCAACACTTTTTGTAGTGACTGAAATTATTAGGAAAATGATGACCACACCTCTTGTTTTAAACTAACTTTAAATGAAGGAAAAAAATGAAAACAGTGAAATAAATACAAATGTTACAAACGCATCTGCACACCAAACAGTCTCAAATACACACTTCATCCTATTCAACATAATCATTCAATCAAGATGTCATGAAAAGAATTCTTTTGTTTTTCAAATGCTGAAAGACTTAAACGAACATTCGAACATGTATGACAGTCATCAAACTCATGTTCACACACACACACACACACACACACAAATACATACACAGCTTTAGACATGTGCGCGCACACACACACACACACACACTCGCAAACACACACACACAATGTGGAGCAATGCTTTTTTTTTTTATGAACAATAACAATACATACACACAAAAAATTGTCTCCAGCTGAATTTTCAGAACAGATACATGCATATCATGAGTCATGTAATCTAATGACAGATCAAAACAAAATGAAACAAACCTTTCTCATCAACAATCAGTGACTTTCCTTGCTCCGAGTTTCGACACAGGCGGACCTGGGTGTCATTTCGATCAGCGTCTGGGAGCGGTTCCCACTGGAAAGCCTGCCGTAAGGTTCGCTTTGATGCATAATCCTCTGACACCAAATCCTGGTGCTGTAAAAAAAAAAAATAAAAAAATAAAAAAAATAAAAAAAAATCAATCAATCAACAGATTAAATAAATAAATGAAAAAGTAAAAATGATCACCAGCTGACTTCCACTGACACACATACACAGTGTTCATGCTTTTGCTGGATTCATCTGTCTGAGACCTGTATTTCACTGCAATCACGAGTTGCTGACATGCATCAACTGATCAAGACTGAAAGACTGCCGTTAGTCTTAAGATTACCACTCGTCCTGTGAACCAGTACAGCATAAATTCCACTTGTCAAGCGTTTCTGGTGGTCCTTAACGAATATAGATCCTCTCAATTGCTTCTGAAGTGTTCGGGATGTGTGTGCATTCATATACAGTGGAATGCAATTGTAAGATAACAAATTCCAAAATTCAACTATTTTTGATAGTCAAATTCCAAAAATTGACTGTTTTTGGTAGTTAAAAAAAGAAAAAGAAGATGATCATTTTACTGTTAAGGGTTTGTGTGTGTGTGTGTGTGTGTGTGTGTGTGTGTGTGTGTGTGTGTGTGTGTGTGTGTGTGTGTGTGTGTGTGTGTGTGTGTGTGTGTGTGTGTGTGTGTGTGTTTTGTGTTGTGTATGTTCCAACATTTGTTTACAGTATATAATATATTCTGCTTGTCAAGAATTTTCTGCACTTATTCCTTGGATTTTATTTTAAATTCCGTGTGTGTGTGTGTGTGTGTGTGTGTGTGTGCGTGTGTCACTGTGTGTTTGTGTGTGTGTGTGTGTGTGTGTGTGTGTGTGTGTGTGTGTGTTTCAGCATCTGTTTACAGAATACAATAAATTCTATTTGTCAAGAATTTTTTGCACTTATTCATTTAAAAAATCTTTAAATTGTTCACTGCTAAATACTCTGTGTGTGTGTGTGTGTGTGTGTGTGTGCGAGCGCGCGCGCGGGCGCTCGTCTAGAGCTCTGTATGTATTTGTTTGTGTGGTGTGCATGCGTGTGCGTGTGCACGCGCGCATGTGTGTGCGTGTGTGTTTGTGTGTATATATATACTTTCTTTGACAAGTCACTGTATTGTGCACACCTGCATAAATGAGAACAAATTCAGATCAATGCCTCATTCTTAAAAACAACCAAACACAGACTAACGCACACACACACACACACAAAATGGAGAGCAGTGGGGGAAAAAGACTTACATTTAAACCTTTTCTTCTTTTTTTTCAAAGTAAAATGCTACTGTAAGTCAACCAAACCAGTACAATTTAAGGAGACTTGGTGAATAGGACATGAGAGCAGAAAACAAAACACTGACCTTATGTTATCAAGATACCCTATCCCTTCACACACATACATTCACAATGTATACACAGATGAATGTGTGGGGGTCTGGATATGCTTATTCTGTGTGTGTGTGTGTGTGTGTGTGTGTGTGGTGTGTGGGTGTGTGTACATGAGACTGATGAGTATAATACTTTGATGTTGCTCTGAACATGTGTACATGAGACTGATGAGTATAATACTTTGATGTTGCTCTGAACATGCATTTCAAATGAGTGTTCAGTTTCTACAAGATGCAGTATAAGCCTAGACATTTTTCTTCTTCTTCATACTCATAAACTTTGTGTCTGTACAATCAGTAGATTGAAATACATAATTCACACACACACACACAGATATAGATAGATAGTGAGGTGGGGGGTGGGGGGTGCCTTCTCTTTTTCATCTTTCATTTCTACAGTTCCAGGTGCAAATGAATGTGATCATCTGATTCAGTGCACACAGGTGTATGTTCAAAATGAACCAATGTAAAAAGTGATAGGTCACTGCCAACAAAGTATGTGTAACTCCAGCTAACTGACCAGTTAAAATTGTGGATTTGCACTGTAATTTGTAGTGGAGTACAGACAGATATACATACAGACATAACACCATTCCTAGAAGTATGTGCTGAGAACACAAAACTGCACACATAAACACTGCCAAAATTACAATGCCGATGGCCATGACTAGTGCGTGGAAATCAATATTATAGTTACGACGTCAAACTGGTTCAGCCATTTTGTTGGGATCGTAACAAATATTGGTTATTCTGTCTTCTAATACACGTTACACATATCTTTTACTTCAAGGCAGTATGTCTAACATGCTTTATAATCGGACTGTGTGTCAGTCAAGAAGTCAGTACCGTACGAGTATAATGAGTTTCAGGATCACGGGATGTTTATTCAGCGAACATTTCCAAAAGCCGAGTGAAAGACAAGGTGAGAAACTGGCTGACGAGAAACATGTTTATAACGTAATATGGACTTCGCCATAGTTGAATACCTTAGAAAAGGTGGTCACCAGGAAGTAGAGAAGCGAACAAAAGAAAATAACCCCCAGAACCCAACGCTGACGGAGAATTTTGTGGCACAACATTGGTAGGCCTAGCGATAGCAAACTATTCACCAATCACACAGAGCTGTGTCACATCCTTTTATTTTCGGTTTTTCTTGATGATATGTTCAAAATAAACTTTATTTTCAGAATTTGTATTGGTGAATAGAAGCGTATTTCAAACTTGAAGAAAAGCTGCTGGAGTTATCCCGGACTACGCAACTAAATAGTTCCCCGAACTATCGATTGAGGTCACGGTTGAGGTCACTGAGCTGAATTGGAGCGCGATGGTTGAGGTCAGAGTTCAGTCGCCCTCGGAGTCATCCGGGTTTGGTTAAAAAAAAAGAAAAAAGAACAAAAAGAGGGAATGGGTGGGGGGGGGGGTATATTTCTTTACCTATCTGGATTTCAAATGCCTATGACAGTGTCATGGTAACTTTACAAGTAGAAAGCTTTTTTTTTTTTTTTTTTTTTGGGGGGGGGGGGGGTGGGGGGGGGGGGAGAGCAAACTAAGATTATGAGGAGTAAAAAAAAAAAAAGAAAAAAGAAAGAAAGAAAAGTACAAGCTGTTTACCTCCCGTGTCGCAGCAGAGGTTAAGAAGATGAACTGCGAAAGATTGAACTGAGAGTGAGAGTAAACTATAACTTTAACATTTAAGCACACTCATTATAACCGCAAAAAAACATAATCGATCAAAGGCATGTATCAACTGGACTTTTATTCAAATATTCTGCGATTTGTCGGAGTAATAAATAATTATTCAAACTGACGTCGTCGACGAAGGACAAATCAGTATGTACTTGATCAGTGGAAACTGGTCAGTAAGTTTTTGAAAGAGTTGTTTTCAGTTTCTGGACACTCGACAGGGATGTGATAGACATTATACTGATAACTTAATTACATTCCGCATAAACACTGTATGTTTTTTGCAATATTTTCTTCACTGACGAAGGACATTCAAACCGGCGAAATCGATAACGTAGACTTATTATTGGTTTTGACTGGGAGACAAATGAATTATACAAGAAAGCCCTGGGGTTGCTCGCCGCTGTAACTGCCTTTATTCAGTGACGGTAATATTGGCAGTCGGAATCTTTTAACTTATTTTAATCGGGAAACTTTTTTCTGTACATCTGTAACAGTACTAACACTTGTAGATCTCAATGCCGGTATACTGAGAATGACTGAGCCTTCTTCAGTTCTTGCAATATGGTTTTGTTTTTGTTTTTTCACGAAGGACACTGATTCAAACCGGCGACTGAAATCGATAAATTAGACTTATGATTGATCTCAGTTGACTGGGAGACAAATGAATTATACAAGAAAGCCACGGGGTCAGTTGCTCGCTGTAACTGCCGGCTTTTCTATACAGTGACGGTAATATTGGCAGTCAGTCCGGCGGAATCTTTTAACTTACTTTAATCGGTTCACGGCCGGAAACTTTTTCAATACATCTGTAACACTCTTGTAGATCTAATGGTATACGGCTGAGGATGACTGAGCTATTACAATTGCGCTCTACCTTTCTAGCAGCCTGATCTGCCCGTTCATTTGAAGAACCGTTGAATCCCACAGTGTGGAGGCACCCAGATGAAAGTTACATGAGTGCCTTTGATAGACAAAAGACTGATGTATAACGTGTCAGTTTTATTTCGGTCATCTCAAGACGGGATTTTTTTTCTTTGTAGATCTTAGAGCATACAACACTTATTTCGAATTTGCGCAGTGGAGAATTTGGCTATCATTTTTAGAAAGATCTAAAAATGTTATTCAAGGCCATGAGTATGGCAACTAGTTCAGCAGTAAAGACTGGAGAAAAAAAAATGTTTACCCAGGTGATACATTTTGTTTTTTCTCGAGGTTCAAGTCTGGTATTATAAAAGCTGCTTCTCAGTGCTTTTCCATGTCAAGTACAGAACCATTTGCATAGATTTATATGTAAGTTTTGTAATTAATTTCCATGTGAGAACATACAGTGCTTTTAACATGTAAGGCGAATCGATTTTCTGCAAATGTGTGTGATCTATATCAGTCAAAGACGGGTTTTCACAGTTCCAACGATGGAATGGTTAAGAAGGATGTTTTAACAGCATATTTTTTTGCATCAACCTCTGAAGCACTCAGTATGTCTTCGGTAAAAGTATTGAGAGTCTTTACTGAGGAGAACGATCCACTGAGAGGATCGTTCTGGCACTTTCTTTTTCGAAATCCTTGTCCGATTTTAGCGCGCGCGCGCGCGTGTGTGTGTGCCGACAAAGGCATCCCCTTCCTAACGTTTATTATCTCCCATTTTTGACAGAATAAAAAAATAACTTGAAAAAAATGATCGTGGTCACTCCATGGGAAAGAAGGAAGAAACCTGACCAAGAAATATTCAGTAGAACGACGTCAGTGTACGGTCATCCGTAATTACTAGTTCGGCAATTAGGATAATAAGACGTCTCAGTCCTCCAGACACAGCACAGCTGAACGAGTTGATTAATTAATTGACCGTATAACGTGACACCGGAGACTGAACCGTCCTGCGAGCTTGGATTTAGGGACCCGAGATAATGACTGGAGATTGTCGACCAAGTACTGAATACTTGTAAGGTCAGGGTGTCCCAGGTCGTTTAGACCAGAGTGTCAAATTCACCTGATTATTTATCGGGTTCACAAAACGTTTAGGACCACTTTGAATGTTTTTCTTCTTCGAGGCATGGTGAACGAAATGATGCAGAATCAGTTTTCGGCAAACTGGTGTATCCAGCCAATGTATAACTGAGCATCATTCAGCATAACCAGATATGCTTCTTGCAAATATACCTCCATATTATTTTTTTACGATGAAAATAAACAAAACAAAACAAAACAAGGTCAGTCAATAACAAACCACTGAATGAACAAGTTTTTCTGTGTGGCGTTTTCACCGAAACGCATTTTATAAGCTGTTCTTGATGCACGCGCGCTAAAAACAGCCCTTGATGTCTTCAGTGAAAGGCCATTAATTGATAGACCGTATCAAGGCTTCATGATTAGAGTAATCTCCCCGATTTTTTCCACTTAGCTCAGGTGCAGCTTTTGTGGACTGAGTGGTTCTTAATTTTTTGTGTAAAGTCTGTGTCAGACTTACTGACGAGCGGCACTACGCGTGTGTTGTGTGTGTGTCTGCATGTGTGTGTGTGCGTGCGTGTGTGTGTTTGTGTTTGTGTGTGTGTACTGGTGTTGATGTGTCTGTATGTGTGTGTGTGCTTTTATCTATCTATATATGTATATATATATATATGTATATATGAGAGAGAGACTAGTGTGTGTGTGTATGTCAGTAATATACCTGACATGCCGAATGCACAAAACGTGTGTGTGTGTGTGTATGTGTACACAAAACAACGTATCAATTACATCAGTCCGATTTCTTACAGAGAAATAGAACAATTCATCCGTCCAGTTTTCTATACAATTATATATATATGAGAGAGAGAGGAGTGGGGAGAGGGGTGGGGGAGTGGAGGAAAATGAGAGACTCAGCTGATATTGTCCCCAGTGATGAGAGAGAAGTAACAGAACTTAGCCATGTCACTTTGACCATGGAAACATCACGATTATAACCAACTGGTGACCAGCTGGAGATAGATAGATAGAGAGAGAGAGAGAGAGGAGGGAGTCTGAGTAAAGTCATCACTATGTCGATATAACGAAAAGACAAAATGTGTATGCATACAAATGTTCGGTGCCCCATCCAGGCAAGACGACCACCCCACAAACTGTGGCCTTCCCCACCCCCACTTCCACACCCCTTTCTCTTCTTCTTTGTTCGTGGGCTGCAACTCCCACGTTCACTCGTATGTACACGAGTGGGCTTTTACGTGTATGACCGGTTTTACTCCTGAAGTGTAGGCAGCCATACTCCACTTTGAGGGGTGTTTTATGATTTGAGATGAAACAGCACTTTGTACTAGTGGTAATTTTAGGTGTGCAAAATCACCATACACATTGAGCAGCCCCCTTCCAACTTACCCTTCTTCCTACCACTCAGCCTCCCTTTATATCCCCCCCCTACTACCCCTCGTTCTATTAACCCCGAAACCTAACTTCCTACCTTCTGTCGACCTCCCCCCCCCATTTCCCTACCCCTCTTTCTTCCCCCCAACTCCCCCTCCTTAACCCACAAAACAGAAAGAGAAGACAGATAACACATTTTCCTCCAAAGAACAGAGGAGTAGAGTTACTGCGTGTGATCCCCACAGAGATCGTCCTAACTCGCATCTAAATTGGACCGGCACTTCGTCACTGCAATGCCACCTAACCAAACTGTCAACAACATAATGTCAACAACCAAATTTTGGCATATTTCATTATTTCTTCAATTTTCATTTCCACGCCATTACTCATTCATCAACACTCCATAACCACCACTGTTCATTTGATACAGTGTTTTTGCACAAATCAGTATGCCAAAATTTACAAAATTTTCTCTGAAGTTGTTACAAACAACAACACAAAATTCAGAACTTTTCCTTGCAAATTACTGCCCTTTGCTTATCACAAGCAGGATTCACCTTCACCTACCTTGATACCAATATTCAACAATCAGCTGACTCATACCTGTCCCTCTCCATCCCATGCAGTCTCCTTCAGTCTCTCTCTGTTTATCGTATTTAACAAATGCTCAGGGAAGTCTTCATCACATTCAATATGAATACAATCTGTTCAATTTTGAGGACAACATACAATTGCCTTTTCCCTTCTGACTGTCTCTGTCCATCTAATTCATCTTCAAAATCAGAATTTAGCATGTTTAGTCTTTAGGACACCATCCTATCATCCACAGAACTGAATGAATCTAATAAGTAGTGACTTAAAAAATACATATCACACACGCGCACGCACACACACACTACACTACACTACACTACACTACACTACACACACACACACACACACACACACACACACACTCCACTACACTACACTACACTACACAGACACACACACACACACAGACGCACAGACACACAGTGCAACTTTTTTTCAAGAAAATACATATCACACACACACACACACACACACACACACACACACACACACACACACCGTGACACACACGCACACACACACACACACATACACACACACACCGTCACACACACACACACACACACACACACACCGTCACACACACACACACACACACACACACACACACACACACACACACACACCTCCTCTGTGTTGACGAGCTCAGTGGAAAAGAGGTTTTCGGTCATGCTGGTGAACCATGATTATAGCCATTTGCATAGCTTACCTACAGTCATCATCCATTTCCGCTTCAAGTAATGGAAAAAGGCGTTTGTGTGTTGTTGTTGTTGTTGTTGTTGTTGTTGTTGTTGTTGTTCTCGTACATTAGTAAGGGTTCCTTGGTGTGTGTGTGTCAGTGTAAGAGAGTGTGTGTCAGAGATATGCCTGGCAAGCCGAATGCACAAAAAGTGTGTGTGTGTTTGTGTGTGCGTGTGTGTGTGTGTGTGTGTGTTGTGTGTGTGTGTGTGCGTGTGTGTGTGTACACAAAACGATGTATTAATTACTTCCAATTCGTTATAGAGAAATAGAACTGACAATTAACCCGTCCGGTTTTCTATGAGACAGACAGACAGAGAGACAGACAGACAGACAGACAGACAGAGAGCGGGTCGGAGGAAGGAGGGGAAGGGAGGGAGAAAGAGAGACTCGGATGATAATGTCCCATAATTTATGATCAGAGAGATTACAGAATTAAGCATGTCACTTTGACCATGTAAACATCACGAGCATAACCAATTGGTGCACAGCTGGAGAGAGACAGAGATAGATAGATAGATAGATAGATAGATAGATAGACAGATAGATGATAGAGAGAGAGAGAGCGAGACATAGATAGAGAGAGAGAGACAGACAGAGATAGATATATATAGAGAGAGAGGAAGACACACAGAGGAGAGGGGTGGAGGGGTTGGGGGGGGGGGGGGGGGGGGGGGGGGGGGGGGGGGTAAAGCCATCACAATGACGAAAAACAAAAACACGAAACGTGTAATGCATACAACCTGTTACACACACACACACACACACACACACACACACACACACACACACACACACACACACACAACTCAGAATTCTTCCATCTCATTTCACACTTACCCCTTACCCTCATCACATGTCGTAGGTAGGTAAGGAGTTTGCTACGTTCTCCTATATTGAATGTGAGAGGGTTTGTTTAACACCCTCTCTTTTCTCCCCCCCCCTCCCCGGACCCCTCCCTACCCCCAACCCCCCTACCTCCAACCCCCCCACCACTCCCCATCCATGGTATACCTGTGTTCAGCTTATATCGACCAGAGACTGACATAAGCTTACTGTTGGGCCAACAGCAACCTGAGATCTGACTGATCAATGGTTTCTCCCTGACTGCAGTGGGAATTGTTTACAGCTTAGTCTTTTGTGTAGGCTGACTATGACTCAGCTCAAAGTTTTAAGTCAGTGCCTGCTCCAGCCTTAGTGGGGGCTAGTTGGCCTCCGTCTGTCCGGTAGCCTACCATCCCGGCCAACGCCGACTGCCCTAAAACCCTCTTGGCCGAGAGAGTAGGGATGTACTCAACTTGGGCATACCGCTGCCCGCTGTAAGCAAACTCTAGTCTCAGACAGTGGAGACAGCAGTTGGCCTCCACTGGTGTGTTCTGATGGTCAGTTTCAGTTTCAGTTTCAGTAGCTCAAGGAGGCGTCGTCACTGCGTTCGGACAGATCCATATACGCTACACCACATCTGCCAAGCAGATGCCTGACCAGCAGCGTAACCAAACGCGCTTAGTCAGGACTTGAGAAAAAAAAGAAGAAAAAAAGAAAAAAAAGGGTGAATAAATAATAGATAAACACATAAAAAAAAGAGAATTACTAATACTAATAACATATGTATAAGGCGCAATAAATTGATGAAGTCAACTATGAGCGTACATAAATAAATAATAATTATAAAAATAAAAAAATCTGATGGTCATTGACGGACATGACTGACTACCACAAATCGCCAGGCACTGCGTATCCATACTGCCGCCTTTCATCACATCAGCTTTCCTATAGACAGTCTAAAACAAAAACGACAACAACAACAATAAAAGCAACAAGGAAAGAAAGAAAGACAGAAAGAACTGAGAAAACACGGCACAAGAAAAATGACACTGCAACTTTAGAGCAAGCTATACGAGACCCCTCTTAACCCTAAGCCCCCCTACACCCACACATGCACACACACACACACACACACACACACACACACACATGCACTCCTCCTAACCCCCCCCCCCCCCCTCCCCCGACACGCACATGTGCGCGTGCGTGCATCCCCCTCTGCCCCCCCCCCTACACACACACATACACACAAACATACACACATGCCCTGGAATAACATGAGATGAGCCAGCCATGCAATTAGAATACTCAGACAAGAAAAAAGTGACACGGTAACTTTAGAGTATGCAGCACGATCCACAAAAACAAACAGACAACAACAACAAGAACCAAAAGAAATTCTTGAGAGGCGCTTTGCCCGAATGGCTCAATACCGGGTTGTTGACATGAACGCTTAAGCTTAAATAAAGATCTTCACCAGCAGAGTTCTGCTGTACCCAACACCCAAAGTTAATGTAAAACCCCTTGAGTGCCATAGAACGTGTCACGTGCGTGCACAGTAGTGACGTGACTGATGACGTCATCACAAGAAGGGAAATAACTCTGCAAGGCTGAAAATTCATGCAGTTTATCTAGAGTGGTATATCTCCAGATCCTTCTCTCAGTTTTAGGCTTATTGTTTTGGATATTGTTTTATGACTTCCTATTCTTCTTCGTTCGTGGGCTGCAACTCCCACGTTCACTCGTATGTACACGAGCGCGCTTTTACGTGTATGACCGTTCAGTTTTACCCCGCCATGTTGGCAGCCATACTCTACTTTGAGAGGTGTTTTATAACTTGAAACAGCACTTTATACTGTTTTTTTCCCCCCTCAGTGGCAGCGAAGGGGTTTTGATAAGACAAATGCTTCAAGAAGTAACTGTTCCTTGTTCTCAACGAACAGCACAGCAGCACTGACTGGATTTTTCGTTGATTCAATGGATGGCCTCTCCGGCTAAAGTAACTCGTTGAGACAGGCCGTTAGTTAAGTTGGAAGCGTTAATTGATTGGAGAAGCAAGCTATGTGGTGCATCCGATAGCGATTAACGTGGCGTTCGCGACGTGTAGCACTGGGCACAGAGATACATAGAAAAACCTGTTGTTTCTGGGAGGGTACTCAATGAAGAACACACACACACTTGTGTACACAGAGATGCAACACTAGTTGTGCGTTAGGTGTGGAAATTGACAAAATGAGCATGCACATTGAGCACTCGTCACCCATCTCTCCCTCTGTCATCCACACCTTCACCCCACAATTTCCCCAAACACCTTTCTTCCTACAACTTGCCCCCCCCCACAAATCCATCTCCCTCTACCATTTCCTACCCCCCCTTCCATCCCTCACACTTCAACTACCTACCTTCTATGTCCACTCCCCACTCTCCTTCTATCCCTACCACTATCCCACAATTTGCTTGCCCCACAAAAATTTATCTATATATAAAAACAAAACAAAACAAAACAGACAACACATTTTCCTCCAAAGAACAGAGGAGTAGAGTTATTGCGTGTGATCCCCACAGAGATCATCCTAACTTGCATCAAAATTGGACCTATATTTCCTGCAATGCCACCTAACCAAACTGTCAACAACATAATGTCAACAACCAAATTTTGGCATCTTTCATTATTTCATCACTTTTCATTTCCATGCCATTACTCATTCATCAACACTCCATAACCAACACTGTTTATTTAATACAATGTTTTTGTACAAATCAGTATGCTATAATTACAAAACTTTCTTCTGAAGTCATTACAAACAACAACACAAAATTCAGAACTTTCCTTGCAAATTACTGCCCTTTGCTTATCATAAAGTAAGATTCACTTTCATCTTCCTTATATTTAATATTCAACAATCAACTGACTCAAATCTGTTCTTCTCCACCCCAATCTCCTTCAGTCTCTCTCTGTTTATCTGTCTTAACTAATGTTCAGGGAAGCCTTCATCGGATTCAATATGAATACAATCTGTTCAATTTTGAGGGCAACATACAATTGCCTTTTCCCTTCTGACTCTCTCTGTCCATCTAATTCATCCTTTTGTAGCGTGTGTGTGTGTGCGTGTGCGTGTGCGATATGTATTTTTTAAATCACTAATTATTAGATTCATTCAGTTCTGTGAATGATAGGATGGTGTCCTAAAGACTAAACATGCTACATTCTGATTTTGAGGATGAATTAGATGGACAGAGAGAGTCAGAAGGGAAAAGGCAATTGTATGTTGCCGTCAAAATTGAACAGATTGTATTCATATTGAATGTGATGAAGACTTCCCTGAGCATTAGTTAAATCAGATAAACAGAGAGAGACTGAAGGAGACTGCATGGGATGGAGAGGGACAGGTATGAGTCAGTTGATTGTTGAATATTAGTATCAAGGTAGGTGAAAGTGAATCCTGCTTGTGATAAGCAAAGGGCAGTAATTTGCAAGGAAAAGTTCTGAATTTTGTGTTGTTGTTTGTAACAACTTCAGAGAAAATTTTGTAAATTTAGAATACTGATTTGTGCAAAAACACTGTATCAAATGAACAGTGGTGGTTATGGAGTGTTGATGAATGAGTAATGGCGTGGAAATGAAAATTGATGAAATAATGAAATATGCCAAAATTTCGTTGTTGACATTATGTTGTTGACAGTTTGGTTAGGTGGCATTGCAGTGACAAAGTACAGGTCCAATTTAAATGTGAGTTAGGACGATCTCTGTGGGGATCACACGCAGTAACTCTACTCCTCTGTTCTTTGGAGGAAAATGTGTTCTCTGTCTTCTTTTTTTTCTTTTTGTTTTGTGTTGTAAGGAGGGTAGAAAATTTGGGAGTGGTAGGAAGAAGGCTGAGTGGTAGGAAGAAGAGGGTTGCTCAATGTGTATGGTTATGTGGTGATTTTGCACACCTGAATTACCACTAGTACAAGTGCTGTTTCATCCACACTTCAGGAGTAAAACCGGTCATACACGTAAAAGCCCACTCGTGTATATATACGAGTGAACGTGGGAGTTGCAGCCCACGAACAAAGAAGAAGAGAAAGGGGTGTGGAGGTGGGGGTGGGGAAGGCCACAGTTTGTGGGGTGGTCGTCTTGCCTGGATGGGGCGCCGAACATTTGTATGCATACACATTTTGTGCTTTCGTTATATCGACATAGTGATGACTTTACTCAGACTCCCTCCTCTCTCTCTGTGTCTGTGTGTGTCTCTCTCTCTGTGTCTCACTCTCTCTGTGTGTCTGTGTCTCTCTCTCTCTCTGTCTGTGTCTGTCTCACTCTCTCTCTCTCTCTCTCTCTCCAGCTGTGCACCATTTAGTTATCCTCGTGATGTTTCCATGGTCAAAGTGACATGGCTAAGTTCTGTTACTTCTCTCTCATCACTGGGGACAATATCAGCTGAGTCTCTCATTTTCCTCCACTCCCCCACCCCTCTCCCCACTCCTCTCTTTCTCTCTCTCTCTCTCATATATATATAATTATGTAGAAAACTGGACGGGTGAATTTCTCGATAAGAAATTGGACTGATGTTATCAGTGATACATTGTTTTGTGTACACACTCACACACGTTTTGTGC